>NC_085842.1:22318281-22621781 GCF_035594765.1 Anolis carolinensis
ACTGGGGCTAACATCGGGCGCTCATTCCGCTCCCGGGATTTGAACCTGCAACCTTTTTTTGGTCCGCAAGTTCAACAACTTAGCACAGCACCACACATACGATGTCATAGGCATCACTGAAACCTGGTGGGATGACTCCCATCACTGGAATTTAACCATTGAGGGCTATAATCTCTTTCACATAAATAGAACAAAGGGGAGAGGAGGGGGAGTAGCTTTATATGTCAAAAACAGTTACGTTGCAGAAGAAATGCAAGACTGTAATCCGGGAAACCAGCTTGAAAGCATCTGGATAAGAATCAAGGGAACCGGGACTCAAAAAGATCTTGTCGTGGGTGTCTACTACAGACCTCCGAGTCAGGATGAAGGACTTGATGAAGCCTTCTGTCAACAGCTGACCAAACAGGCACAAAGAAGAGATATAGTAGTCATGGGCGATTTCAATTATCCCGATATCTGCTGGAAAACAAACTCAGCCAAGAGTACAAAGTCCAACAAATTCCTCACTTGCCTTGCAGATAATTTTATGGTCCAGAAGGTAGAAGAGGCAACAAGGGGATCAGCAACTCTTGATCTAATCTTAACAAATGTGGAAGACCTGATCAATACAGTTGAAGTGGTTGGATCCTTAGGGGCAAGTGACCATGTGCTCCTGCAGTTTGCAATACAAAGGAATGCTGAAACTAAGACAAGTCAAACACGCATTCTGGACTTTAAGAGAGCTGACTTCCAAAAAATGAAGGAATTACTGAGCGGCATTCCATGGACGCCGATATTAAAAAACAAGGGAGTTAAGGATGGATGGGAGTTTTTCAAAAGTGAAATACTCAAGGCGCAAATGCAAACAGTGCCAACAAAGAAGAAAAATAAGACAAGTGCAAAGAAGCCAGAATGGATGTCCAAAGAACTTCTAACTGAGCTAAAGCTCAAAAGTGACATGCACAAGAAGTGGAAAAGGGGAGAAATCACCAAAGAAGAATTCAAACGTATAGCCAACTCCTGTAGGGAAAAGGTTCGCAAGGCTAAAGCGCAAAATGAGCTCAGGCTTGCCAGGGACATAAAAAACAACAAAAAAGGTTTTTTTTGCTTATGTTGGTAGAAAAAGGAAGAAAAAGGAGGCGATAGGGCCACTGCAAGGAGTAGATGGGGTGATGGTGACAGGGGATAGGGAAAAGGCAGAACTGCTTAATGCCTTCTTTGCCTCGGTCTTCTCACAAAAAGAAAGCCATCTTCAACCTCAGCAACATGGAATGGACGAAGGATTGGGGGAAATCCAACCCCAAATAGGGAAACAAGTTGTCCAGGAACACCTGGCCACTCTAAACGAATTCAAGTCCCCAGGGCCAGATCAGCTACATCCAAGAGTATTGAAGGAACTAGCGGAAGTTATTTCAGAACCACTGGCAATCATCTTCGAGAGTTCTTGGAGAACAGGAGAAGTCCCAGCAGATTGGAGGAGGGCGAATGTGGTCCCTATCTTCAAGAAGGGAAAAAAGAACGACCCAAACAATTACCGTCCGGTCAGCCTCACATCAATACCAGGCAAGATTCTGGAAAAGATCATTAAGGAAGTGGTCTGCAAACACTTAGAAACAAATGCGGTCATTGCTAATAGTCAACACGGATTTACCAAAAACAAGTCATGCCAGACTAATCTGATCTCTTTTTTCGATAGAGTTACGAGTTGGGTCGATACAGGGAATGCCGTGGATGTAGCATATCTAGATTTCAGTAAGGCCTTCGACAAAGTCCCCCACGACCTTCTGGCAAACAAACTAGTAAAATGTGGGCTAGACAAAACTACGGTTAGGTGGATCTGTAATTGGCTAAGCGAACGAACCCAAAGGGTGCTCACCAATGCGTCGTCTTCATCATGGAAAGAAGTGACAAGTGGAGTGCCGCAGGGCTCCGTCCTGGGCCCGGTTCTGTTCAACATCTTTATTAACGACTTAGACGAAGGGTTAGAAGGCACGATCATCAAGTTTGCAGATGACACCAAACTCGGAGGGATAGCTAACACTCCAGAAGACAGGAGCAGAATTCAAAACGATCTTGACAGACTAGAGAGATGGGCCGAAACTAACAAAATGAAATTCAACAGGGACAAATGCAAGATACTTCACTTCGGCAGAAAAAATGGAAATCAAAGATACAGAATGGGGGACGCCTGGCTTGACAGCAGTGTGTGCGAAAAAGATCTTGGAGTCCTCGTGGACAACAAGTTAAACATGAGCCTACAATGTGATGCGGCAGCTAAAAAAGCCAATGGGATTTTGGCCTGCATCAATAGGGGAATAACGTCTAGATCCAGGGAAGTCATGCTCCCCCTCTATTCTGCCTTGGTCAGACCACACCTGGAATACTGTGTCCAGTTTTGGGCACCGCAGATGAAGGGAGATGCTGACAAGCTGGAAAGCGTCCAGAGGAGGGCAACTAAAATGATTAAGGGTCTGGAGAACAAGCCCTATGAGGAGAGGCTTAAAGAGCTGGGCATGTTTAGCCTGCAGAAGAGAAGGCTGAGAGGAGACATGATAGCCATGTACAAATATGTGAGGGGAAGTCATAGGGAGGAGGGAGCAAGCTTATTTTCTGCTGCCCTGCAGACTAGGACACGGAACAATGGCTTCAAACTACAGGAAAGGAGATTCCACCTGAACATCAGGAAGAACTTCCTCACTGTGAGGGCTGTTCGGCAGTGGAACTCTCTCCCCCGGGCTGTGGTGGAGGCTCCTTCTTTGGAGGCTTTTAAGCAGAGGCTGGATGGCCATCTGTCGGGGGTGCTTTGAATGCGATTTCCTGCTTCTTAGCGGGGGGTTGGACTAGATGGCCCTTGAGGTCTCTTCCAACTCTACTATTCTATGATTCTATGATTCTATGATTCTAACTCAGCACTTTAACACACTGTGCCATTGGGGCCCCCCTATCATCTCCATAGCATAGGCCAATATTTCAATTCCACAGATTATACACAGTGTCAAAATCTCCCCCAGAAGCACAGCAGGACTTAAGCATAAGATTCTGATAAATGAAGTCCTCATGTGATCAGCAAGAGTAGAGATGGACCCCCTCCTACATGTTGGTTGCATGGGCACACTATTCTGACATCACAGACGTGACCATGGTGGCCAGGAGCTTGGACAGAACTCCATGGCTGGTTACAGGTGGTGGCCACATGGAGACGGTGATAGCCCAGTAAGGCTTTCACAGTCCTGAGCCGACTGTACAGTTGCAGTACTTACTTGCAAGATCTGGAACTGCTCCAGACCAGACTTACACTGGACTAACCT
Organism: Anolis carolinensis; assembly: GCF_035594765.1. Classification (NCBI taxonomy): domain Eukaryota; kingdom Metazoa; phylum Chordata; class Lepidosauria; order Squamata; family Anolidae; genus Anolis; species Anolis carolinensis. The sequence goes on from NC_085842.1 coordinate 22,321,569, forward strand.
GCCCATGGATAACCACAGCAACAGACAATAAATAGGAGGAAATGTTTTCCTTCATAGTCTCTGCTCTTCTGCCTGAGAATTTCTATGTCATCATTCAGCTCCTGGCCATGGTTGGTGCTGCTGTGCCTCCGTTTCTGTAGTGTAGTGGATATCACGTTTGCCTAACACGCAAAAGGTCCCCAGATCGAAGCTGGGCAGAAACATGTTTTTTCCCTCACCTATCAAATTAAAATTCCCAACTAAAAATGAGAGAAGGAATGGGAGAAACCTGCATCACATTCTTTAGAGATGGAATTTTTTCTTGGCAGATGAAAATTGACCTTGAGACTTAATGTCGTTTCCTAGGATTTAGACATTAATCGACAACTTTATCTTATTTATAGCCTACTTTACGCCCAGGTGTGGGATGCAAGGTAGCTTGAGGAAAAAGCAGTAATGAAATTCCTTCTGTGCTGTGTCCCACAACAAACCAAACAATAGCAATTCTATAATAATAATATTACAATATATTGATATAGTACAATATAGTAATTTATTGCCAGTATTGTGCTATGCTAATAATACAATATTGTATGTAAATTTAATTTGTAAGCTGCTCTGAGTCCCCTTCGGGGCGAGAAGGGTGGGATATAAATGTATTAAATAAATACATAATACATAATTCTCTAGCAGAGGTGATGTATCTATCTATCACTTGGTTACAATGGGTCCAGCCTTATACCACTACACCCCATAACTCAATGGTGAAAAAGAACCTGTTTCACAGCAACTTTTCTCTTTCTGCTAAATGGCCACTCTCTTCCAATCTCACAAAAATGTTCAGACCAAACATAGATGACAATGCCAACCAAATCAGACCATCAGATGAAGACATTCCCTGCCATTCTTTCTCTTGAAGGGCTCCTGTGAAAGTAGTCATTTCCCTCCCATTGAGATGCTGGGTTGCAGTGGTAGCAAGCTGGGCCCATAACCTGTAATTAGTATGTATAGGATATGGGCAATGATTTTGTCATTTTTACATGATATGTAAAAGCGAGAAAATCATTGCTTACCTCCTATATATTCTTGACACAGTGTAAATACAATATGCCATGGGTTCATTTGCCCACATCTGACTAAATATGTAATCCCTAGTTATTGTGTGTCTTCCAGAGCAACTGTATGGTATTCCTGGGTCAGTAGTGTTTGCTATTACAGTAGAGTCTCACTTATCCAACACTCGCTTATCCAACGTTCTGGATTATCCAACGCATTTTTGTAGTCAATGTTTTCAATACATCATATTTTGGTGCTAAATTCGTAAATACAGTAATTACTACATAGCATTACTGTGTATTGAACTACTTTTTCTGTCAAATTTGTTGTATAACATGATGTTTTGGTGCTTCATTTGTAAAATCATAACCTAATTTGATGTTTAATAAGCTTTTCCTTAATTTCTCTTTATTATACAACATATTCGCTTATCCAACGTTCTGCCGGCTCGTTTATGTTGGATAAGCGAGACTCTACTGTATCCTGGTCTCTGAATCCATGTGAAGTCCGGGCCAATTTTTTGACTACAACATCACCAGAAACAGGTGACACCATCTTCCCACTCGAAAGGATTTTTTGGATGTTAGTCAATAACACCGCAGAAGCACCTACATGCCAAGGTGGGCATCAAAAGAGGCCAATGGAAGAGGGAGCCACAGAATCCTTAGTGCTCTGGGATATCTGTCGGGGGTGCTTTGAATGTGATTTCCTGCTTCTTGGCAGAATGGGGTTGGAATGGATGGCCCATGAGGTCTCGTCCAACTCTTACATACTTACTTAGGCGATCCCTCGTAGTTGATAATGGTCTTCCATCCTTGGTGTCTTGGGGGTGGGTTCTTAGGTGGCTGAAGAGACCTATTCTTGATCCGTATGTTCTCCTGCAGTGAGGACATCGATTTCCAGGTGGAAGCCATTCCCGGTCAGGGTTGGCTTGAAGCTCCTTCCTCTTGGCACGTTTCTCCCTTAAGCCCTCCATTCGTGCCTCTTTGAATTCCGCAGCACTGCTGGTCACAGCTGACCTCCAGTTAAGAGTGCTCAAGGACCAGGGCTTCCCAGTTCTCGGTGTCTATGCCAGTTTTTAAGGTTGGCTTTAAGCCCATCTTTAAATCTCTTTTCCTGCCCACCAACATTACGTTTCCCATTCTTGAGTTTGGAGTAGAGCAACTGCTTTGGGAGACGGTGATCGGGCATTCGGACAACGTGGCCAGTCCAGCGGAGTTGATGGCGTAGGAGCATCGCTTCAGTGCTGGTGGTCTTTGCTTCTTCCAGCACGCTGACATTTGTCCGCCTGTCTTCCCAAGAGATTTGCAGGATTTTTCTGAGGAAGCGCTGATGGAAACCCTCCAGGAGTTGAGTGTGACATCTGTAGACCGTCCATGTTTCACAGGCGTAGAGCAGGGTTGGGAGGACAATGGCTTTAAAAACGAGAATCCAACTCTAGGATTCTATCAAGTGTCAACCATTTCAGTTCTGCATAACAATCCACAATTTTAATCACTTTAATGTGTTACCAAGCTATCTTTGAACATTTTAAATATGTATTTTTTAACTTGGCCATTTGGCAGATCAATCAGGAAGTCAAATGAATGAACAAAGTCTCTTAGAGTGGTTATCATGAACATATTCATTTAATGTGTGAATGCTAATGTAAGACTGTGAACATGGGAATTCTCAAACTCTGCTGCTATGAGTCAAGATTTCATCATTAGTAGAAATTTCCAATCAAAAGCCAGAATGAGCGTATACTCCAACAATAGTTTGAAAAGTTGAAATCTTTAATAAAAAAAGTTCTCCCGATCTACTGTAATTGTTTCTTTGGGGACTATCTTGCCAAAAGCTTTTGTGACAGTTCTCAGAACCCCTGCAGTAGAAGTGGAGAATGTCTAGCCCTATTGGCTGTTAGGAATTGTGGGAGTTGAAGTCCAAAACACCGGGAGGGCCGAAGTTTGCCCATGCCTGGGCTAGCCCTTCAGATCTTGCTGAATTTGGATTATATCTCCCATCACCTTGTCCACAACTGTGAGGGGATGGCAAATAAGATTCCAAATCTATTACCATCCTTTCCTATCTTAAATTGAATACTAGTCTTACAGTTCCAAAGTGGAACAAATGAAGGACCTGGTATCTCTGTCCTTTTCCCAATTTGACTTCCAAGGACGGCAATACATCACTCAGGTTGGTTTCAACTACTATGGTAACGCATGGTGTCATCCTCCCTCTTCCTGTATCAGAGCAAACTACATTTTAACTAAAATACCTTCTGTCCCTGCAATCCCTGGACAACATAACTAACTAACACATAGGTGTCAAACTCATTTTCATTGAGGGCCACATCAACATAATGGCTGCCTTCAAAGGGCTGTTGAATCCATGGACAGGATAGTGCCCTTTCGTTTTTACCCAATGTAGATCCCCAGATGTTACTTAATGACATCTCCCATCATTTTTGATTATCTGCCGGGCTTTAGCACAGCTGGTAAATCATCAGCAGCAATAACATCTACCAACTGAAAGGTTGCCAGTTCGAAGCCCGGGTCAGGGTGAGCACCCGACTGTCAGCCCAGCTCACTGTTTACCTAAGCAGTTCAAAAACAGCTTAGAGCTGTAAGTAGAGAAATTAGGTAAAGGTAAAGGATTTCCCCTGACGTTAAGTCCAGTTGTGTCCGACTCTGGGGGTTGGTGCTCATCTCCATTTCTAAGCTGAAGAGCCACCGTCGTCCGTAGACACCTCCAAGGTCATGTGGCCGGCATGACTGCATGGAGCGCCGTTACCTTCCCGCCGGAGCGGTACCTATTGATCTACTCACATTTGCATGTTTTCGAACTGCTAGGTTGGCAGGTTAGGTACTGCTAAAAAGTGGGGGAGGTATTTTAGGACACCATAAAGAAAAGACCAGAAATTGTCAGCAAGCAAAAGGAAGGAGGAAGGCCTGATGGCTCTTGTCATAGAGAACGGAGCAACAGCACCCCCATGTGACTGAATCCAAGCACAATCTCCAAGGCACCGAAGTTGGACTTTGAGACATCATACCTCCTTTCTGTCTGTCCAAACTGCATTGAACGTTTGCCATAGATGTGTACTGGGATCCGCCCTGAGTCCCCTTGGGGAGATAGGGCAGAATATAAATAAAGTGTTGTTGTTGTTACTATTATTATTATCTGCCATGAGGATTGCAGATTGTTGGAATGACAACCCATCAGCATTTGTGGCTCTGAGTTTGGGGAAAGATTAAAGGATACTTTAAAGCCAGGCATCACATTCACAAACCTTGTATCTAAATTCAAACCCCATTATCCTGACTAAACAGAAACAGCTGTCTTCCAGATGTGACTGTATCCCAACTTCCATCAGCTCTAGTCCTGATGTCTAACAGTGAGGAATAATGGACTTGTAGTCCAGCATGTGGAGGGCCACATAAAATGATGTGGTGGGCCAGATTCAGCCCACAGGCCTCGAGTTTCACAAGCAGACACCCTGTGCTGAAATATGGAGTAAAAAGGGGGGTTATGTTTCTGGGAATCCAGGAAACTTTGCCATCACCCCATCAATGCATCCATAACTATGCACAATGAAGTATGATTCATATAACCAATGTCACCTACATTACTCTCAAGATTATGAGGTCTCAGGAACATCATGTTTCTCACTCTGTATACAATTGAGGAAGGTGTCAAGAGAAATCAGAGATATTTCAGCTCCTTAGGCATCAGAGGCCTTCTGAAATGAAGTGCTCTCCTCCTAGAAAGTTTTCATGACTGTATCCCACCTCTGATAAATCAGCGCTAAAAACCTCAAAGTTTTTTTTTTTATTCGTGTCAGATGCGACTTGAGAACTTACTGCAAGTCGCTTCTGGTGTGAGAGAATTGGCTGTCTACAGAAATGTTGCCCAGAGGATGCCCGGATGTGTTCGCTGGGAGGCTTCTCTCATGTCCCCACAAGCTAGAGCTGACAGATGGGAGCTTACCCTGTCTTGCGGATTTGAACCGACAACCTTCAGGTCAGCAACCCAAACTTCAGGTCAGTTCAGCTGGCACAAGGGTTTAACCCACTGCACCACCGCGGCTCCTCAAAGTTAACTCAATCAACAAGCTAAGAACAACGGCTGTCTGAAAGCCCAAGGACTTGATACATTCCTTGCTTCTTGTTATGACTTTATCTAGGTTAATCCTAGATTTCCTGCTTCTTAGCAGGGGGTTGGACTGGATGGCCCATGAGGTCTCTTCCAACTCTACCATTCTATGAATCCCAGGCAGCCTGTTTTTCAGACGTATTCTGGATCTCTAGATCTGCCTAATTTGCAGACCTTGCTATATTTTAGCTCTGGATCTCTGGAGTGACCTAACTGGCAGACAGAATTCTGCTTCTGAACTCAACCCTGTTCTCCAACTTTTCTTGGTTCATCTACCTACTGTATTCTTTCCTTGTCTCAACTGATGAGACCATATCTATTCTGAAAGAGATGCAGGCTTTTAAATACAACCATTAGGCAATGGAATACCACTCAGATGTGTACCACTACCATCTTTTTCATCCCTGAGGTTTCACAGGTGGAGAACCCATATTGAAGCTTGCTCCAAGCTTGGAGGCTCACCAACATCCCCTATGTGGATTTTCTTGTGTCTGTCAAGGGCTGTCTTTCGGGTGTAGCTTCTGCCACATTCAGAACACCGGTAGGGTTTCTCTCCTGTGTGGGTTCTCCGGTGTCTAATAAGGTTTGATTTCCAAGTGAAGTTTACCCCACAGACTGGGCACTGGCATGCTTGTTCTCCAGGAGGAGCCTTCTGGTGTATTGCAGGGAAAGTATTCTGCTTGAAGCATTTGCTGCAGTCCAGGGCACACTGGTGGGGATCCTCCCCCTGGTGATTCTTCTTGTGCGTCAGGAGATCAGGGTGATGAGAGAACCGTTTCTCGCAATGCGAGCACTGGTAGATTTTCTCTCTGATGTGGCCTCTCTCGTGAGCTACCAAGTCTGAACTCTCATCAAAACACTTCCCACAATAGGAGCATGGATATCTTTTGGTCACTTCTGCTTGTATTTTCTGATAATCATCGAGGTCGGTGCTTGGAGGGAGACTTTCAAGCGATATTCCACTTGTTCGCTCTGGCCAAAAATTCTCCTTGGAATCCAGTCCTTGGTCACCATTTTCTGAGACAAACAGAGAAACAGACATTTATTTGTGTTGTCAAAGGCTTTCATGACCAGAATCAATGGGTTGCTGTGAGTTTTCTAGGCTGTGTGGCCATGTTCCAGAAGCATTCTCTCCTGACATTTCACACACATCTATGGCAGGCATCCTCAGGGGTTGTGATGTCTGTTGGAAACTAGGCAAGTGGGGTGGATATATCCGTGGAAGTTTCAGTGTGGAAGAAAGAACTCTTCTCTGTTGGAAGTTGTGATGTCTGTTAGAAACTAGGCGAGTGGGTTTATGTATCTGTGGAATGTCCAGGGTGGGAGAAAGAACTCTTGTCTGCTTGAGGCAAGTGTGAATGTTGCAATTGGCCACCTTGATTAGCATTTAATGGCCTTGCAGCTTCAAAGCCTGGCTGATTCCTGCCTGGGGGAATCCTTTGTTGGAACTGGCCCTTGATTGTTTCCTGTCTGGAATTTCCCTGTTTTCAGAGTGTTGTTCTTTATTTACTGTCCTGATTTTAGAGTTTTTTTAATATTGGTAGCCAGATTGTCTTCATTTTCATGATTTCCTCCTTTCTGTTGAAACTGTCCACATGCTTGTGGATTTCAGTGGCTTCTCTGTGTAGTCTGACATGGCAGCTGTTAAGAGTGTTCAGAAATGCAGCATTGCCCAAACACGAATCAAGGAACATGAAAGGTACTGCAGACTAATTCAACCAGAGAAGTCAGACATAGCAGAGCTCTTGATGAACCAACCTGGACACAGCATATTATTTGAGAACACAGAAATGCAGAACCACTCTCACAATCACCATGTCAGACTACACAGAAGCCATTGAAAGCATGTGGACAATTTCAACAGAAAGGAGGAAACCAGGGTGGGAGAACCAGTATTAAAAAACTCTAAAATGAGGGGAATTCCAGACATGAAATAATCAGGGCCAGTTAACACCTCCCAACAATGATTCCCTCCAACAGACCTCACAACCTCTGAGGATTCCTGCCATAGATGTGGGCAAAACGTCAGGAGAGAATGCTTCTGGAACATGGCCATACAGCTCACAACAACCCAATGATTCCGGCCATGAAAGCCTTCAACAACACATCAAAAGACACTTTTAGGGAACTCTAGTCCCCATTCGTCAACTATATTACAGATCACATTTCCACACAAGGTCCACCACAGTCTTATCTAAAGCTCTAGAAAAAAGAGATTGTGAATTCTGACTGATTTAGTTCATGGTGACTGATCACTGGACTATGTCACAAACAGGAAGAGGGATTGGGAAGTAGCTAATGTACCGTTAAAAAAGAAAAAGAAAAAGAGAAGTTCTACCCAGGAAGCCATCTTTCTGTAGGGCATCCATCAGGAACTGCATCCTCACTTTGTCTAAAGATTCTTGCTCCAACATGGGGGCCAAAGACCTCTCCACCTCAAAGAGAGAGAAAAGAGATTTTAATGGATGCATGCCAGAAGGCAGAGATTTGTTCTCTGCTCAAAACCCACAATCCCACCCCACCTCCATACATGGTCCAGCTCTCTAAGCTATCATTTTGGATGTTGATCCTCTCCTCTGGGGTATTCTCTATCCCTTCCAATTTGACATCATCTGCAAATTTGATAAGTCTTTCACCCCTTTTCCTTTCAGTTACTGGTTGAATAATAATAATAATAATAATAATAATAATAATAATAATAATAATAATAATAATTTATTTTAATATCCCGCCTTCATTTCCCCACAGGGGAACATGGGACCAAGCCCAAGGAACAAACAGTAAACAAAATAAAATGCATATATAAACATATACAAATTGAAATCAATTACCTCCTTCAAAGTGGTCTGGAATTTCCTCCTTTCATACTCCAATAAGGGCAGAGAGGGAGTCTGTCCGGAACAAAAGGATGCTGTCATCATCAGGAAATCCAGAAAATGATCTCTCCAATCCTGATCTAAGATGCCAACTGGACTTGGTCGAATCTGTGCCTGAGTTCTTTCAGCCAGAACATCTGGGTTGGTCCCAAATGGAATGACAGGAACACCTTTTTCTTTCTCCATTCTCTGCCAGGTTTTGTTAGCTGCTTTGGGGTCCTGTTCTTCTGTATTTATTTCTGATTGCAGCTCTTGAACTGAAATGAATAGACAAACAATGGCAGTGTCAAAGTTGGCCCTCCACATTTGCAGGTTTAACTTTTGTGGCTTTGATTGTTTGCAATCCCAATGGATACAACTGTTCTAAGATTCTCTAGGTCCTGCACTGTAACTCTAAGGCCAACCTCAACTGGAAAATGAACATAGTCACAGTGCAAGAACATGAGATTCCTAGAGAAAACAATGATAAAACAATTGCGTAGATCAACTAGGGTCTAGGCATTTTCAAAAGCTTTTTTGAACAGTGAACTATTCAGGTCTCTACAGAAGGAGGACAGTGTGGGGGCTTGATTGAGTCTGAATTGATGTTTTTATATGTCACATGTGTTTTATTTTATTGTATTTTATATTGTGTTCACTTTTATGTTGTTTTTAGGCACCTTGTGCCGTCTGTAAGCTGCCCGAGTCCCTTCGGGGAGATGACAGCGGGATATAAGAATAAAGTTATTATTGTTGTTGTTGTTACTGTTATTATTATTGTTATTGAGGAGTTCAAAACTCCTCAATTATATTATGTTGGACAATGAAGGGATGTGTGCAATGTTTGGTCCTGGTCCATCAAACCATGGAGGAGCCTTTGTGGTACTAACAACAACAACAACAACATCAATAATAATGATGATAATAATAATAATAATAATAATAATAATAATAATAATAATAATAATACTTTATTTGTATTCTGTCCTATCTCCCCAAGGGGACTCAGGACAGACAAACATACAAACCAACCAACCTACATGCATACATACTTTGACTTTTAAATATATATAGATCCACACACTAGTCTAGAAGCCACGCAACAACAATCTAATGCATCTACACAAGCATGGACAAAACTACCGGCTGTTAGGAATTGTGTGATTTGAAGTACAAAATACCTAGAGGGCTGCAGTTTGTCCATGCATGATATAGAAGGATCAAACTATTTGCATATTTTAAAAAAAATCAATTTATAAGCAAAAGACAGACCTACTCCATTACACTAACAAAAGTCATTTTCTTCTTAAAACACACAGTACTCAAAAGCCTGCGGGAATACAAGGTCTTCACTTGCTAATGAAAGGACAGAAAGGAGCCAGTCTTGCCTCCTGAAGACTAGGAGTTAGTGCCCAGGAGCGGGCTTCAAGAAGGCCATTTCTCATAACCCTCCTGCAAGATTAATCTGTGGGGATGATGGGAACCAAAGAACTATCTACCATCCAACCTGTTTCTGCAGCCACAGACTTACCTGGCAGCAATGGGTTGATCTGGGAATCAGCCACCCTTTTGCGTTTCCCAACGCATTCTACAACACGATGTTACTGCAAGGCATTATGGGAAATTTTAATCAACATCTGGTTCCACAGACCCTGTTCTTGATTCCAGATCATCCTGGGGCTGCAGAGGTGGGGCCTGACAAGAAGATCTTGGGGTTTTTGTTTTTTTTGGGGGGGGGGGGGCTTCCATCCTATAGGAGGCTCTCTCTGGTCATATGTGTCACACGATCCAAAGCACCCCACTAAAAAATTAACACGTGTTGTTGAGTGTTGGGCCATGCATCTGGAGACCAAGGTAGAAATTCTGTTTGGCCATGAAAAACCACTAGGTAACTTTGGGCAAGCCACACTCTCTCAATCTCAGAAGGACAGGAGAGCAAAGCCCTCTGACCAAAATCTGGTCAAGGGCATCCCATGATAGAGTTGCGGTTAAGTCAGGAAAAACTTGAAGGTACACAACAATCACCATTTACCAGTAACATATGACTCAGCAGCTCACTTACATTCCTCTATACATGGACAGGGAACATGCTGCTCTCCACATATTATTAAACTCTAATCACCATTTCCAAAAGCCTGATTTTTCAGATGGAACCCAAGTTGGTAAAGTTTGAATATCCCCACCCTAGAAATGATTTATTTTACACCACTGGTGCACAATCTGTGTTTCTCCAGGTGTTTGAGACTCTAATTCCAAGAAGCCCTGGTTCAATGGTCAGGAATTTTGGAAGCTGAAGTCCAAAACACCTGGAGGGCCACAGGTTATGTTCACCACTGTTTTACACAGAACTATGCAGGTGTTGGCATTAGGACCAAGTATTCAAAGTATAGGTTTCAACCCATAATCCTCTACAGATTGACAACAGGGGAATGTTACTTTTAGAGAAAAGAAATGGAGGATGAGCGCCATATGCAATGTAATGATAAACAGGAGCAAGGATAAGCATCTGATAGAGCTCAGATATGACACAGTTGCAGCCCTCTGGATATTGTTGGACTGAAGTTTCCATCAGCTATGACCAGTACAACTGAACAGGATTTGTAGTCTCATAGCACTGGAAAGGCCCACAGTTCTAAAATTTTACTCAACAGCCAAAACTGCAATCCTTACCCAGAGAGGCTAGCATCCCATAATTTGCCACCATGACGTCTCTGTACAGAGCCTTCTGTCTAGGATCCAAGAGAACCCATTCCTCTGCAGAGAAACATACAGCTATGTCTTCAAAGGTAACAGCGACCTACCAAAAAGAAATGAGGAAAGACCATTCTATGAAGTTGCCTTCTACTAAAACACATGCTCATTCCAGTTTGGCAGGGATCACTTTCCCAACCACCAGCTTCAAAGAACATACCAACAACAGTGGTAATACAGATGAATTGGTATTAATGTTGTATATGCAAATATACTAATATATTTTCATTTGAAATATTATAGGTAGGATGTTCACATAACTTAATTTACAAGGGAGCATGTTTAAATTGGTGAAAACAGAGATTCTTGCTTTCCAGTTAAGCTTTAGGTGAGTTTCTTTTGAACCTGCTCCAACATCAAAATTCATCTCTAGCTTTGTTAGTAGAAAGCAAGAAAAGGGCCATTGCCTTCTTTCTTTTTTTTCTAATTTTTATTGTGCTTTTATCTATAATTACAGTGAAAGCGAGGAAAACAATTGTGTATAGAAAGTGGGGTGAAAGTAGAGAACAGAAACCAAGAAGAAAAGGAAAATGGAACAAGGAGAGAAAAGAAAAATAAATAATAAACTTAAAAATGGATAAGTGAAAAATAATAAAAAATAAGGATAATAAAAATATTAAAAAATAAAAATAAAAATTTGAATGACTTCCCATTGACCTCTTGAGGGTTTTAAAATCTTATAGTCTATTTTCATCTCTGGTATTAACAGTCTTGTTATTTTGATGTATTTCACATATCAAATAAGTCTATTGTTAAATTATATCCTTCTTTCTGAATGAAGTCTCTGAAACCCAGCCATTGCCTTCTGAGCAGGATAGAAGCAATTTCTTTTCAGAGTGTGTGATTACATTTTCATTTAGACGTATTAAAACAAAACCTACATACAAACATACAAAGACAAACAAAAAACAAATAATCGTCATCATCATGAAGGGCTGTGGTGACACAATGGGTTAAACCATTGAACTATTGAATTTCCTGACCTAAAGGTTGGCAGTTCGAAGCCACGGGTCAGGGTGAGCTCCTGCTGTTAGCCCTAGCTCCTGCCAACCTAGCAGTTTGAAAACATGCAAATTTGAGTTTCAGTGGGAAGGCAATAAAGGCGCTCATGCAGCCATGCCGGCAAAATGACAAGGAGGTGTCAAAGGACAACAGGCTCCTCTACTTGGAGCAGATGACCAGCCACTACCAGAAGGGACAGAGAGTTTAATCTATGCTGACGATCATGCCATCACCATGGAAGCAGGGAGCTTTGAAATAATTGAACAGGTGCTCTCTGAAGCTTTAGGTGTTCTTTTTGCCTATTACAGGGAAAATAGTGTTGGATTTTGGTTGTGTGTATATGAAATGTAAATCAAGTGTTTCTGCTGTTTTGCAAGTGTGTGATCCAGCAATGAAACAGTTAACAGCAGGACTGTTTGACTGACAGCCTGCTGTGACCTATAAGACATGATTTCCGGCTTTGGAGGTCGGAAATTCCTTCGGACTAAGGAATGTGCTTTCTTATCTCTGTGGAACTGTGTGAGCCAAGCCGTGCCAAAGAACGCTGGCTTCTAGCGATGGACTTTGCTGTTATGTAAATATACTATGTAAATATTAAATAAGTGTTTGAACTTCAGATTGCAGATGTCTTTGAGTCTGACATTGGAGGAATTGGTGAGGGCAGAAGTTCACCAATTCATCAGGGTGCTGGTCCGGAGCTGATTGATCGATGGTTTTGAAGAAACCCACACACACGCACCTTGACACCCTGGCTTCTGCATCTTTGACAAATAGCTGATTCCTAATCCATCTAAAATACAGATGTCTGCTTTTCATCTCAAGAGCAGACAAGCATCCCGAGCTCTGGGGATCAACTGGGAAGGAATCCCACTGGAGCATTGCAGCACACTCAAATACCTGGGAGTCACCCTGGATCATGGAGCCCTCAGTGGCGCTCCTGACACAAAAAGAAAAACCAAAACCCTGAATCGTGCTCTGACGTACAAGAAGCACTGCTTGACTATCAAGCAAAAAGTGGGTGCTAGAAATAATATCATACGAAAGCTGACTGGGATCACAACCAGATACAGTGAAGGATAGAAGCAATTTCTTTTCCGAGTGTGTGATTACATTTTCATTTAGACTATTAAAACAAAACCTATATACAAACATACAAAAAAAATCATCAGCAGCCTCATGAAGGGCTGCGGTGACACAATGGGTTAAACCGTTGAACTGTTGAATTTCCTGACCTAAAGGTTGGCAGTTCGAAGCCACGGGTCAGGGTGAGCTCCTGCTGTTAGCCCTAGCTCCTGCCAACCTAGCAGTTTGAAAACATGCAAATTTGAGTTTCAGTGGGAAGGCAATAAAGGCACTCATGCAGCCATGCTGGCAAAATGACAAGGAGGTGTCAAAGGACAACAGGCTCCTCTACTTGGAGCAGATGACCAGCCACTACCAGAAGGGACAGAGAGTTTAATCTATGCTGACGATCATGCCATCACCATGGAAGCAGGGAGCTTTGAAATAATTGAACAGGTGCTCTTTGAAGCTTTAGGTGTTCTTTTTGCCTATTACAGGGAAAATAGTGTTGGATTTTGGTTGTGTGTATATGAAATGTAAATCAAGTGTTTCTGCTGTTTTGCAAGTGTGTGATCCAGCAATGAAACAGTTAACAGCAGGACTGTTTGACTGACAGCCTGCTGTGACCTATAAGACATGATTTCCAGCTTTGGAGGTCGGAACTTCCTTCGGACTAAGGAATGTGCTTTCTTATCTCTGTGGAACTGTGTGAGCCAAGCCGTGCCAAAGAATGCTGGCTTCTAGCGATGGACTTTGCTGTTATGTAAATATACTATGTAAATATTAAATAAGTGTTTGAACTTCAGATTGCAGATGTCTTTGAGTCTGACATTGGAGGAATTGGTGAGGGCAGAAGTTCACCAATTCATCAGGGTGCTGGTCTGGAGCTGATTGATCAATGGTTTTGAAGAAACCCACACACACGCACCTTGACACCCTGGCTTCTGCATCTTTGACAAATAGCTGATTCCTAATCCATCTAAAATACAGATGTCTGCTTTTCATCTCAAGAGCAGACAAGCATCCCGAGCTCTGGGGATCAACTGGGAAGGAATCCCACTGGAGCATTGCAGCACACTCAAATACCTGGGAGTCACCCCCAGTGGCGCTCCTGACACAAAAGAAAAACCAAAACCCTGAATCGTGCTCTGACGTACAAGAAGCACTGCTTGACTATCAAGCAAAAAGTGGGTGCTAGAAATAATATCATACGAAAGCTGACTGGCACAACTTGGGGATCACAACCAGATACAGTGAAGGATAGAAGCAATTTCTTTTCCGAGTGTGTGATTACATTTTCATTTAGACTATTAAAACAAAACCTATATACAAACATACAAAAAAAATAATCAGCAGCATCATGAAGGGCTGCGGTGACACAATGGGTTAAACTGTTGAACTGTTGAATTTCCTGACCTAAAGGTTGGCAGTTCAAAGCCACGGGTCAGGGTGAGCTCCTGCTGTTAGCCCTAGCTCCTGCCAACCTAGCAGTTTGAAAACATGCAAATGTGAGTTTTCATCCAGCGGTGTAGGGCATAGACATCCTGTCATAATATGACATGTCTCATTAAGAGCCACATCCACTGTTTTAACGTGGTGAGATGCATTCCACACTGGGCATGCGTAGTCAGCAGCAGAGTACCAAAGCACAAGGGCAGATGTCTTCACTGTGTCTGCTTGTGATCCCCAGAGAGTGCCAGTTAGCTTTCATATGATATTATTTTTAGCACTCACTTTTTGCTTGATAGTCAAGCAGTGCTTCCGGTAAATCAAAGCATGGTTCCAGGGTAACTCCCAGGTATTTTGGTGTGCTGCAATGCTCCAGTGGGATTCCTTCCTGGGTAATCATCAGAGATCGAGATGCTTGTCTGTTCTTAAGATGAAAAGCACACGTCTGCATTTTAGATAGATTAGGAATCAGCTGGTTTCCCCTGTAATAGGCAGTAAGAGCAACTAAAGCTTCAAAGAGTTTCTGACTTGCAGGGTAAGCAAATGACAATTGGTAGATGTCATATATTTTGTATCTCAAAAACTAGAGCCATTAGGGGGAACCTGGTGCCATTTTTGGAATCAGCAGGTCAAATACAACAGGAAACATGTCTCAAATTTGAAACACCAAAGTGTTTATTGCCTAGAGTAGTCATATCATCATCATCATAATCATCTCTGGGAATCTCTAATCTTTAGCATGATTCTGTAGTCGACCTCTGCTTATAGTTGACCATGGAATCATTCTGCAGGACCAAGAGATTTCTACAGAGAACATATCAAAGAAAACAATCAAACCCATAAAGAATAAAATCTGCAAAAGTGGAAGGACAACTGTACATCATGATCTCCAGCAATATCAAGCAATAATAAATAATGCAAGCACCTGAACTGGCTCCATCACAACAGCAACTTGCTCATGACATTAACTGGATCCCAAGTGGATCTGTGACATCACTCCGTGTCCTAGGAAGGAGACAAAAGCAGGCAGAAGATTTTGTTTCTGTTGCACATTGTAAGTATTAGCCTTCGTTGTGGGAGTACCAAATATCTTGTTGCCTAGGAAAGAGTTAAGATCTCTGACTTAAAGGAATGGAAAATGCTCAGTTGCCCAGATTTTGGTGGACCGACTTCAGCTCCCATCATCCCTGCAATTTTCACATCCTTGGGAAGAATACGTTCTTGGACTTATCATGAACAGATGAGATCAAAGGTAATTACTGATATTGTTTTATGTATGTTTTATGTATGGGGGCCTCTGGTGGCACAGTGCATTAAAGCGCTGAGCTGCTGAACTTGTGGACCAAAAGGTCCCAGGTTCAAATCCTGGGAGCGGAATGAGTGCCTGCTGTTAGCCCCAGCTCCTGCCAACCTAGCAGTTCGAAAACATGCAAATGTGAGTAGATCAATAGGTACCGCTCCGGCGGGAAGGTAACGGCACTCCATGCAGTCATGCCAGCCACATGACCTTGGAGGTGTCTACGGACAATGCTGGCTCTTCGGAAATGGAGATGAGCACCAACCCCCAGAGTTGGTCACGACTGGACTTAACATCAGGGGAAACCTTTACCTTTACCTATGATACGTTCATGGTCACAAATGGTAATGTGAAAAACGTTGGCGTTCAGTTTTCAAATTATATTTAGTGTCGTTCCTATCAAACTGCTATTTGAAATCCTCACTTTCAGATTTCTTGACCGCAGCCTGCATTTTGAGCCAATGGTTTTTTCAATACTCAGTTTTCACATCCAGATATAAAAATGAGGAATATGGTAGCATGGATCATTCTAATCTTAGCAATCGGTGATATATTTTGACAACTTAGGATAGGGACTACTTCCTTCCAAGTCCCTGTGTGCATCTGCACCAGGCATGGGCAAACCTTGGCCCTCCAGGTGTTTTGAACTTCAACTCCCACAATTCCTACAGCCGGTAAGCTGGCTGGGTTTCCTGGGAGTTGAAGTCCAAAATCCATGGAGGGCTGAATATGCCCATTCCTTATCCATACTATAGAATGAATACAGTTTAATACTACTTTAATTACCACCGCTCAATGCTATAGAATCCCGAGAGTTGTAGTTTTACAAGGTCTTTAGCTTTCTCTGCCAAACAGTTCTGAAGCCTCATCAAATTACAACTCCCATGATTCCGTAGCACTGTTCCAGGGGAGCTACAATACATGCATTGTATGTCGTGGTTGCTTTTCACTCTATAAAAGGCATTGAATGTTTGCCTTATGTGTGTACAGTAATCCACTTTGAGTCCCTCCAGGGAGATAAAGCAGAATATAAATAAAGTGTATAAATGTCCCCAGAGGGACTCAGGGCAGCTTACAACAAACAGGATACAAAAAATGATATACCACAGAGAGTAGTGACATAAAAGCAAAATAAGTAAAGGTAAAGATTTTCCCCTGATATTAAATCTGTGTCCGACTCTGAGGGTTGGTACTTATCTCAATTTCTAAGCTGAAGAGCCAGTGTTGTCTGTAGACACCTCCAAGGTCATGTGGCCAGCATGACTGCATGGAGTGCTGTTACCTTCCCACCAGAGCAGTACCTATTGATCTACTCACATTTGCATATTTTTGAACTGCTGGTTGGTAGAAGCTGGGGCTAACAGCGGGAGCTCACCCCCGCTCCCCAGATTCGAACCGCTGACCTTTTGGTCAGCAAGTTCAGCAGCTCAGCTGTTTAGTCTGCTGTGCCACCAAGGGCTCCAAAAGCAAAATATAAACAATATAAACACAAATAAACAAACAATTTTATAACACTGTAAAACCCAATAAAAGCAATTTCTGACGCCATTTAAACCAACCAATCCTATTAGCTAGAGCATCCAGATTATAATGTTGGTTATAATTTCAAGTGATTGCAGTCACTGAGTCTCATCGACTGTGAAATGCCATCGATCTCAAGACTTTGGAGTCCTAATTTTGGTGAAATGCCATCACTTGTATATTTAAATCTATTTTAAATGGCATTTTTGAAGAAAAATTTGCAGCCCAATCAAGAGACAAAAACATAACAACAATAATATTTTAATATCTGAATTCACTGTTTAGCTTTAACAACTATACATTAGAGAAAAGTAACGTGATGTTATTTTACTTTTGAATGAATGTATTGTTTGGTTACATTTACATCCCACTTTTGTTAAATTCAGCCATGGCTGTCCCAGTTCAGAAAGGGATGGAGGTTTATATTTCTGACAAAATAATAATTATAATCCGAATCAAAGCTAACCAGGGCCCAAACTCACCAGCTCCAAGAACCTGCAGCTCTCCTTCCAACTTGCTTCAAAGCACTGTCCACTCTTTCCCAGGGAAACTATAGAGAGCACTCACCATAGAGTGTCCTGTGGCTAGAGCAGCACCGACACATGATTGGCTCAGACGAGAGACTCGGAGCTTCCTACTTAAAACCACGCCTCCTCCCTGTTGCTTTAACTTGTATTGGGAAGTCTCTTTTTATCCGGAAGTGTCGGTCGAGCGTGAACCCGCATGTTGCTCTAACTCTTCAAGCAGAGAGATGCAATGTCTAGCCTGGAAGAACACTGATTCTTGGAGCCTTGGCCTCCAAGTGGTTTGGACTTCAACTCCCAGAAGCCCCAGCTAGTGTGGCCAATTGTTAAGAATTCTGGGAGATGAAGTCCAAAACACCTGGAAGGCCACAGATCATTATTTATTTATTTATTTATTATTGAATACATTTATATCCCGCTCTTCTCACCCCGAAGGGGACTCAGAGCGGCTTACAAATTGAATTTACATACAATATTATATTATTAGCATAGCACAATACTGGCAATAAATTACCATATTGTACTATATCTATATATTGTAATAATATTATTAATATTACATGTAATATACGGTATAATATATAATTAATATTATTGTATATGCATATAATATTATAATATATATTATTGTAAATTATATTGTATATATGTATATATGCATGTGTGTATACACACACATATATATTATATATTATAATATAATATTATATATATATATATATATATATATATATATATATATATATATAATTATTAGTTGTTTGAAGTACTAGCACTCTGCAGAGAAGGCAAGGACCTTGTCAAACAGGGCAATTCAAGCCATCACAAGTACCAAAATATAATACAGAAATCCCAAGCACAGTATTCCTTATATCTTCTGTTTCAACCAAGGATAGATGCAACTGTTTGGTCTTGAATTTCTACATGTTGTTTGGATTTTGCATCACTCCCAATTAAAACCAACTCCACTGTTTGATTACTTTTCCAGGTCTGGCCGGCATGACTGCATGGAGCACCGTTACATTTCTGCCTGAGTGGTACCTATTGATCTACTCACATTTGCATATTTTCGAACTGCTAGGTTGGCAGAAGCTGGGGCTAACATCAGGAGCTCACCCCTGCTCCCTGGATTCAGCAGCTCAGTAGTTAAATTGCTGCGCCACTGGGGACTCCAGATTTCTATTATCTATCTCTTTATATAAAAGTCAAAGTATGAATATATTTATGTATGCCTCTTTGGCCCCTTCTACACTTCCATGTAATCCAGATCATCAAATCAGATAATTCACATTATTTGCTTTGAACTGGATTATATCACTGCCCTGAATCCTTTCAGGGTGATAGGACTATATATAAATAAAGTTTTATTATATTATTATGAGTCTACACCACCATATAATCCAGTTCAAAGCAGATAATCTGGATTTTATATGGCAGTGTAGAAGAGGCCATAGTTTCCAGACAAACAACACTTTGGAACGGCCTGTCAGAAGAGCCCTGAAAATTAAATCAGCTGTCAGAATTTAAAAAACCTCTCTCCTCTGGCAGGCTTACCTAGTCAATTTGACACTAAAATTTTAAAACTAACATTTTACTGGTATGCATGATTTTAATGTTTTAATCTTTGCTCTAGGTTTTATTATATTAATGTATGTTAACTACGTTGTCATCATAGGCGATCCCTTATGGCTAAGTATGATTGTCTTCCAAGTGGCTGTGAAAACCTGTTCTGAATCTGCATGGTCTTTTGCAGTGAGGACATAGATTTTCAGATGGAAATGTTTGATGCTCCTTATATCTCTTGGCCCATTTCTCCCTTTTCCCTTCTATTCTTGTCTCTTCAAATCCCATAGCATTGCTGGTAGTAGCTGATCTCCAGTTCCATCACTCAAGGGCCAGGGCTTCCCAGTTCTTGGTATCTATGCCATAGTTTTTAATGTTAGCTTGAAGCCTATCTTTAAATTTCTTTTGTTGTCCACTGGCATTTTATTTTCCTTTCTTGAGTTGAGAATAACATATCTGCTTTAGGAGACGGTGATCAAACTTTTGGACAAAATGGCCAGTCCAGTGAAGTTGATGACGGAGGATCATTTGCTTCAATGCTGGTGGCCTTTGATTCTCCCAGAACACTGATATTTGTCCACCTATCTTCCCAAGAGATTTGCAGGATTTATGGAATCTTTCCAGAAGTCAAGAGTGAATTTTGTAGAGAGTCCATGTTTCTCAGGCATGCAATAGAGTCAGGCAGATGGCGAGCTCTTTGACCTCATCAGGCTGAAAGCCAAAAGTAAGGTCACAACAACTGTTAATAGAACTCCAATATGCTGATGATAATGTAGTCTGTGCTCATTCAGAGAAAGATCTAAAAGCCACTCTAAACACCTTTGCCAGAAGTATACAAAAAGCTTGAACTCTCACTGATCAATAAAATCAAAATATTTTCAATGTGTTGTCGAAGGCTTTCATGGCCAGGATCACAAGGTTGTTGTATGTTTTCCGGGCTGTATGGCCATGTTCCAGAAGTATTCTCTCCTGACCTTTTGCCCACATCTATGGCAGGCATCCTCTGAGGATGCCTGCCATAGATATGGGCGAAACATCAGGAGAGAATACTTCTGGACCATGGCTATACAGCCTGGAAAACATACAACAACCAAAATATTTTCCCCAGCAATCACCAGCCAATTCCTTTGTAATGCCAGAAATAAATGATGTCCCCAATGGTTGACCATTTCCGCTACTTTAGAAGCCACCTCTCCACAAAATTTATTATTTATTTATTTACAGTATTTATATTCCGCCCTTCTCACCCCGAAGGTTCACATTACACATATAAGGCAAACATTCAATGCCTTAACATAGAACAAAGACAAGACAAACACGGGGCTCCGAGCTGGCCTCGAACTCATGACCTCCTGGTCAGAGTGATTCATTGCAGCTGGCTGCAGCTGGTTGCTCAACAGCCTGTGCCACAGCCATGTCGATGCCGAAATGCATCATCCAAGCTTTGCAGAGTGCAGCATTTTTTCAAATGCAACAGAATATTTGGGGATTGGGACATTCTTATAGATACCAACATACTTGTTTATAAAGCTATGTATGTCAACTACATGGTACCATGCCTTAAGCTATGATGGGACATGGGTCACATTTTTTATTATTATTAAAACAGGAGCATCTTAGGAATTGGGTGTGTTTAACCTTGAGAAGAGAAGGATATGAGGAGAATTGATAGCCATTTTTAAACACAAGGATCTCACATTGAGGGGAGTGCAAACTTGTTTTCTGTTCCTCTGGAAAGCAGGAAATGAAGCAATGGATTCAAACTGCAGCAAAAGAGATTCCACCTTAACATAGGACAGTAAGAGCATTAGGCAATGGGATGTTTTCCCTTGGAGTGTGGTGGAGCCTCTTTCTCTGGAGGTTTTTAAGCAGAGACTGGATGGCCACCTGTCAGGAGTGCTTTGACTGTATATCCCTCCCTGGCAGCTTGTCAATACCCTTCTTGAATTGTGATGCTCAGAACAGAACA
The DNA here is from genome assembly GCF_035594765.1 of Anolis carolinensis. NCBI lineage: Eukaryota > Metazoa > Chordata > Lepidosauria > Squamata > Anolidae > Anolis > Anolis carolinensis. Next base: position 22,342,728 of record NC_085842.1, read on the forward strand.
CAATATTCCAGATGAGGTCTGACCAAAATAGAATAGAGTGGGATGAATGCTTTCTACAATCTCGACACTATGCTCCTATTGGTAAGCGTATCTTCTATTCTGTCATCTAATATATATGTTATATTGCCCATACTTTTGTTGCCATTTGCCTTCGAGTTATTTCTGACTCATGGCAAGCCAAAAGCAAACATGTCATGGGGTTTTCTTAGCAAGATTTGTTCAGAGGGGTTTGCATTTGCATTCCTCGAAGACAGAATATGATTTGACCAAGGTCATAGAATCATAGAATAATCGAGTCGGAAGAGACCACATGGGTCATCTAGTCCAACCCCCTGCCGTGCAGAAAAAGCACAATCAAGGTCACCCTGTGGGTTTCCATGGCTGAGTGGGGATTTGAACCTTGGTGTCCAGAATCATAGCACTACATTATATTGGTCTCAATTCCTGTATTATAGAGAACAGATGGGCAATGTGTTGCCTATTAGAATATGGACTACAATGCTTATCATCCACAGCCATTCTAGCCAATGGTGGGTGTAATGAAGTACGAATTTTTGGTTTACAGATGTTATGTTTAATTGTGTGTTTGTGTTTTAAAAGTGTAAGTATTACAGTTATTGCATCTCAGCACTCAGAGGCTGGTTGCCATGGAGAAGTAGGCGGAGCCAACTGCCCTTTTGTTGAAGAAGTGCAGAGTTTAAAAAAAAGAGAGTCCGTCTGTGCTCTTGTGAGGCACAGGGAAGATTGATCCTATGTTGAGGGGATCAAGGAGTCTCAATTGTTCGTTTTGAGTTGGTTTAAAATAAGTTTGGTAACTTATTTAATGTAGTCTGTGTCCTGGTAAGGAACAGAGAATCTGTGGTTGTATATCACAGGGGTTTAAAAGTAGCAGAGAAAGAAGTTCTAACTACTTTAAGTAAAAAAAGTGACACTTTAAGGAGTTTGACTTATCTCATTCTAGTATTGTAACTATTAATAAAAAGATCTCCAAGTGAGAAACAACATTGTAACCACTAAGTTTTGTGCCTAAATAAACTTGTTATTGTTCTTCCAACATCTAAGCCTCTATCGCATATATTATAAGAAGAAGAAAGGGAGGGAAAGTAAAAGGTCTCCTCCCTGAGTCTTTGGTGGTTCCATCTTTACAAAGTGGTGGCAGTTGTCATTAGCTCTTTACAGTGGGCCAATGGAGTTTCAGCTCAAAGATATCTGGAAGTTGCCGCCAATTATACCCTTCCCCATAGGAGTGAGTGGTGCAAAATTAATGTCAAAAAAAGAGAGAATAAAAGATAAAAGAATTTAATGTAAAATCTACAAGTAACACATATGCATAAATTAAAGATATTTTAATGCATTTACAACTACAGATTCACAAACATTCATGGGAAGGAAGCCATGTTCAACTCTCTCCGAGCCTTTCCACTGTGGACAGCAGACATGCATATGCGTCGAGGGATTACAAACGGAGGTGAAAAGTGGGGTTAAGTATAAGTGAGGAGGCTGAGGAAAGCCTGGAGGAGGGTGCGTGGATTATAGTTTCGGAAGAGAACCCGGACCTGAAATTCTACCTGGAAGCAAAGACAGAATCCAAGACGGCTGCCATATAAAACGAGAAGTAGCTTTTTTCCCATATGGACGCAAGATAAAGTATTTCAAACACTCTAAATGAAGGAAATCTGCATAATATTCTAGGACTGGCATAGCCTGGATTCAAATATTTCCTCATTCATGACCAAATTTCAGAAAAGACAAAACAGCCTGTGTGTATGTTATGTTTCTGCCCCAATTGTCCAAAAAACTGGGGTAAGAAAACACCTTATTCTACAACATTAGCCTCCACCTTGAGCATCAGGAGCAGGTTGGAAAAGTTACCTTTTTTTGGAAGTTTGGATTCTCAAAAGATTTCACCAGCATTGGTCATAGTGGCTGGAAAATTCAAGACATTAAGAGCATTTTAAAAAGCAACTTTTCCAACCTCTGGTTGGGACCCATGACTCTGGCCCTGGTTTATGTGATGGAACATAAGAACTGGATCCTCAAATACATATTAGGCCCAAAATCTGGGTTGAAAGTAAGTGCAAGTACAGTTAGCCCTCCACATTTGCAGGTTTCACACTTGTGGATCTGATAAAAAAAAGTTATCCAGAAATTGCTGACCTGAAGTTGGGCGGTTCGAATTCACGAGACAGGGTGAGCTCCTGTCTGTCAGCCCCAGCTTCCCATGCAGGGACATGAGAGAAGTCTCCCACAGGATGGTAACACATCCAGGTATCCCCATGGCAACATCTTTGTAGACGGTTGATTCTCTCCCACCAGAAGCGATTTGCAGTATGTTCTCAAGTTGCTTCTGATGCGATAAAAACACCCCATTCCTGTTGCACATTCAGAGGCTAACTAGACTGGTAGCTGAAGCTTACTTTAACAATGGTCTCAAGAGGGCAGCTGAGGGCAAAACAGGCTAGTTTTGGGGGCACGGGGAAGGCTGAATGCCACATGCAGCCCTGCCCACCAACATCAGTCCATGCCCTGTCCACACATCCCTGCATCTGCCTATCTTGCTATCTTGCTCTGACAAATGGTAGCGTTTTCTCTCACAAAGGAAACTATTGAGGGCTGTTTCACTTCCAGAATTATGGACACCTTTCAACAAAGAGAGCCCAGCAAGGTAAGTAAGGAGTCAACTCAACTATCTCACTGATCACCATAAGTGCCATACCGTGGGTTTCCAGATGTTGAACTGACCCATTCCCGTTGTTTGCAGATGTTGATGAATACAGCAAGATGGGGATATGAAGCCCATCAGCATCTGGAAAGCCACAAGTTGCTTTCCCCAATCTACCTTACTGAAGACATGTACAAATTTAGTAATTTCCCATCTTAATTACTTCCAAGCCCCCTCTCCATAGAACAATTGACCTTCCACTTTTGAAGATTACTCATGGATTTGATTAAAATGTTTTCTCGGGTCATCCAGTGTCTGCTGGAGTGCCTAGAGATTCCTAGAGCCAAGTAAACAATATATTTTATAACCTTGCACTTAACCTGGGGTGCCCAGATGTTTTTGTTTTTGTGTTGTCGAAGGCTTTCATGGCCGGGATCACAGGGTTGTTGTATGTTTTCTGGGCTGTATGGCTATGTTCCAGAAGTATTCCAGAATACTTCTGGAACATGGCCATACAGCCCGTAAAACATACAACAACCCAGCTGGTAAACTGGTTGGGATTTCTGGGAGTTGTAAGCCAAAGACATCTGAGGACCAAGGTTGAGAACCAATGTCCTAGAGGGAACTCCTAGTTATGCTACTGTCAACCGTTGTCTGAGGTTGACTATTGAGGACTTAAAGATTTCTAGAGAGTGGTCTCTTAGGTTGGATAAAAAAATGACACAGCAGTTTCTTTATTTGCGGCTTTTCACTTTAACAGAGGTCCTATGCCTCTATCCCCCATATATATATATATATATGAAATATAGAAATTTTGGCCTAGGACAAAACAACAAAAGTACACATCCCAGAAACACTCAACTTGGCAGCACAACCCCTCATCCATGCCTCTACGTTCATACAACAAAAAAGGAAAGAAAAATAAAGTCCTAATTAGAGAGAGAGGAATAATTGTTTTTATCCAATTGCTGCCAGTTAGAAGGCTAAGCTCCGCCCACTTGGTCTCCTAGCAACCCACTCAGCCCAGGGGACAGGCAGAGTTAGGCCTCACTTAGGCCTCTTCCCCATTGCCTATAAAATACAGATTATCTGATTTGAACTGGATTATATGGCAGTGTAGACTCAAGGCCCTTCCACACAGCTAAATAACACATTTATAATCTTATATTATCTGCTTTGCACTGGATTATCTTGACTCCACACTGCCATATAATCCACTTCAGTGTGCAGTCGGACACAACCTTTACCCTTTACCTTAACTACCACCAATTCCTCAATACTTTATTTCCCATACCACCATACTTCGCCACAGCAACGCGTGGCCGGGACACAGCATATATATATATATATATATATATATATATATATATATATATATAAAATAAACTTTATCTATACCCCGCCACCATCTCCCCAACGGGGCGGCTTACATGGGGCCATGCCCAGAACAATACAATATAACAATACACACACACACACACACACACACATATATATATGGGGATAGGAGCACAGGAGCTCCATTAAAGTGAAAAGCCACAAATAAAGAAAGTGCTCTATGTGTGTGTGTGTGTGTGTGTATACATACATACATACATACACACACACACACACACACAAGGCTGGCTACACTCTCCTGGCCTTCCACTCTAAGGATATGTACAACAGGAGCTTCGTGCATATCTTTCCCCAGCCTAATCTGGAAGCCTAAAGATCCCTCAAAGTCCTTTAAAGAAAACCATTACATTTCCAGAGGCCTCTCAGAAGTGTAACTTTCACTTACAACAAGGCACAGACTCCCCCAGATAAGTGCAAGGCAGGGGAATTCAAGAGTGAACCTTTAAACATTTTAATGAGGGTGGCGAGACTCTGTCTGATCCAGGTTAAAGAGATTGGTCCCTGGAACTTGCCCATCCACACTGCCTATGATGGAAGAGGTGCTTTTTTCGACCGGAATAACAGGTTGTGAAGTTTTCTGCACCTGCTAAGCAAATGTCTCTAGGAAGTCTACATTTAAGGTGTTGCTGAAGGCTTTCACGGCCAGAATCACTGGGTTGCTGTGAGTTTTCCGGGTTGTATGGCCATGTTCCAGAAGCATTCACTCCTGACGTTTTGCCCACATCTATAACAGGCATCCTCGGAGGTTGTGAGGTATATTGGAAACTAGGTCAGTGAGGTTTATATATCTGTGGAAGGTCCAGAGTGGGAGAAAGAACTCTTTTCTGTTGGAGGCAAATGTGAATGTTGCAATTAATCGCCTTGATTAGCACTTAAAAGCCTTGCAGCTTCAAAGCCTGGCTAGTTCCAGCTGGGAGGAATCAAAAGAGAGGAGGAAACAATGAAAAGGTTGTTGTATGTTTTCCAGGCTGTGTGGCCATGTTCCAGAAGTATTCTCTCCTGACGTTTCACCCAAATCTATATCTCACAAACTCTGAGGATGCCTGCCATAGATGTGGGCGAAACGTCAGGAGAGAATACGTCTGGAACATGGCCATACAGCCCAGAAAACATACAACAACCCTGTGATCCCGGCCATGAAAGCCTTCGACAACACATTGAAACGATGAAAATGAACAAAATCTGGCTACCAGTATTTTTTTTAAACTCTTAAATCAGGACAGTAAATAAAGAACAACACTCAGAAAACAGGAATTCCAGACATGAAACAATCAAGGCCAGCTAACATCTCCCAATAAAGAATTCCCCCCAGACAGGAAGCAGCCAGGCTTTGAAACTGCAGGGCTTTTAAATGCTAATCAAGGTGATTAATTGCAACATTCACACTTGCCTCAAACAGACAAGAGTTCTTTCTCCCACCCTGGGCCTTCTACAGATGTATAAATCTCACTGACCTAGTTTCTAATATACCTCACAACCTCTGAGGATGCCTGCCATAGAAGTGGGTGAAACGACAGAAGAGAATGCTTCTGGAACATGACCATTCAGCCCAGAAAACTCACAGCAAGCCAGCCTACATTTAGTGCTAATAGGTAATCTCCCAAATAAGGCTGCCAAAGTTAAGAAGCCTGAAATTCCAGGGTTTTTTTTTTTGTTAGTTGCCTCTTGTTGGCAGGCAGAGCAGTAGAGGAAAATCAAAACTTAACAGCCACAGGGCAATGTTATAACACTCCCCAACCTGGAATTCTTGAATAGTGCTACATGCTGGGTTATGGGTCCAGCTACTCTGTAGAATGCAGTTTGATACCATTTTAACTGCCATATCTCAATACTAAGAAATCCTGGGAATGCACCAACCCTCTTGCAGAACAGGTCAATAACCCTGTAAAACCACAACTCCCAGAAGCCATGGTAGATCAAGTGGTGCCAAACTGTATTAATTCTGCAGTAGAGGTGCATCCTATGCTAAATTCCCCCGTTGTGCCCCACCTAGGCTCTCACTGCAGCCTTTACCTCGCCTGAAATACAAAGAAGTGAAAAAGCAGAATCTCCACACTCAGGCATCATATACATCTAGCTACAGTGATGCTGCCACATTAAATCGCACATCCTTTATCCACTAATTTTAATAGGACGCATCCTTCTTTAATAGAACTATGGCCTAAACCATGAACTAGAAATTGCTTCAATGCCATGACCGCTAAGAACTCTGTGATTTGTAGTTTTGGAAGTTGTTGCTGTTATTTCTGACTTATGGCCAACCTATCATGGAGTTTTCTTGGCGAAATTTATTCTGAGGGGCTCTTGCCTTTGCCTTCCTCTAAAAGTGCTAAGGTCTCTGAGCTGGGATTTGAAGCTTGGTCTCTAGAATCGTAATCCAATGCACCACAGAAACAAAGACGAAAAATAACGCACAGGTATATTCACTGAATAGCATAGGGCAGAGCAGACGAGAACTTGCCGTTCATCTACTCAGCTAATCAGGAGACAGGTCCCTTCCTATTACAGGCCAAGGGGTGACTATGACGCAACTAGGTCTATCAATTTTCTATCAAGGAAAGGCAACTGCTTGGCAGCAAAAATATAAGATGCTGCGGATAGGAGATTAGAGTTAACCCAGCATTAGATGGCTCCTCTAAATCTATATGCTGACAGTTTTCCATCACAGTGAATGTTTTCAAATTGTGTTGGAGGGCAACCTATGTTCCTACCCTCTACAGCAGTGGTTCCCAACCTTTTTTTGACCAGGGACCACTTTGACCAGGGACCACTCTCCAACATTAATACCAAAAGGGTATTGACTTTAGATTCAGTTTGTTTATTTGAGGTCCTGATTCAGAAAACTGCATTGGTTAGAGCACATCAGCTCTAGTTTTTGATACAGAACATATGCCATCCAGTAGGCACCATCTGCTTGCCTACAGACAGGGGCGGCTGAACCGGTAAGCAAAGTACGCAAATGCAGAAGGTGCCAATCCCCTGGGGGCGCTATTGAGGCGCCCGGTACAGTGCCCAGAGATATATATATACCCTGTTTCCCCTAAAATAAGACATCCCCAGAAAATAAGACCTAGTAGAGGTTTTGCTGAATTGCTAAATATAAGGCCTCCCCCGAAAGTAAGACCTAGCAAAGTTTTTGTTTGGAAGCATGCCCAACGAACAGAACACCAGAGCATGCAGGATTGGTAAATGTATGTACCATAGAGTGTTGTACATGGAAATATTCGTAGTAACAAGAAATTCTTGATAGGATTCACAGTTTGTCTGGTTATGCTGGTTTGTGATGACAACTACTGTACAGTATATAATAAATGTTCAATTTTTTTTTTGTTCAACAATAAATGTGAATTCTTCTTCATGGAAAAATAAGACATCCCCAGAAAATAAGACCTAGACCATCTTTGGGACCAAAAATTAATATAAAACACTGTCTTATTTTTGGGGAAACACGGTATATATATATATATATATATATATATATATATATATATATATATAGAGAGAGAGAGAGAGAGAGAGAGAGAGAGAGAGAGATGGGCAAACAAAGGTTCTAGGAAACAGCAGTGCGCCCCTCATTTCCCTAGGCCGGGCCTTGGCCGGAGATAAAAAAAAACTCCTCCCTCCAGCCAAGGCCCCACACTTTGGGGAAATCTCCATGACTCTTTTCTTCCACTCTCACTGCATTGGGGGGGGGGGACCAAAATATGGTTTGCTTACATTCGAAAATTGCCTAGAGCCGGCCCTGCCTACAGAAAACCATATTTAACAATCCAGAGCTGATGTGGTCTATCCAGTGCCATTTTCTAAATCAGCACCCCAAATAACCCCAGGAACAGGCCTAAAAACGAAGACAACAAAGTGCTACATAGAATGGCTCTACTCAGGAGGAGGGAGGAGGAGAAGCAGCAGTCAGGAGGCTTGTTGTCACGCCTTTCATGGATAGTCTTCCCTCCCGACATGCCCGTTGCCTGGGCACTATAAGAGGGTTTCGCGACACCAGTCGCTCTTGTTGCAACGGTGTAGTAATGGTGAGGCCACGGACCATATTTTAGTTTTTGGGGATCACTGGTGGTCCATGGACCACAGGTTGGGAACCACTGTTCTACTGAGAGATTGCAGATAGCAGACAGACTTCGTAAACATTGAAAAACCCGGCCACTGGTCAGGAGAACAAGTGCATTCAAAGCCATAATTATTGTTCACAGTGGAAGGAGGTGGGGAAGGCTACAGTGACAGTATTCCCCATGAGAAGATTGACCACTACAACACGCACAGATTCTGTGGATGCTGATGAGCGAAGGTTTTCCTGGGTGACAAATCAAATTTCCCTTTGTCTAGGGAGACTCACATCTCAGGGATTGCACCTCAATTGCATACACATCTTGGTGGGAGATATGAACACATGAAGCCACCTTGTCCCCAGGCAGAGCACTGGACCAGTTCACCCAATGCATGCACTACACACTGTCTGTGGCATGTGTGTACCTTGTTTGCATGTTCCTCCTCTCATCCTTTTGGAAGAGAGGAGAGAAAAGATCACACAACCAGGTCTGTGTTCCCTACCCTGGCTCATACACATTGCTGTGGCCACAACATGGACCAAGGGCCACAGCAATGCTGACAGAGAGTTAATGGCCCAACCAATCCCTGGGAGAAAAATAACCTGGCCTGAGAAATTATATTTAATTATGAGAGAGGGTTCTGCGCTTTTGAGTTACATCTAGAGGATAAAACAGCCTTCAAGATTATAGAAGCTAGGCTGTTCTCGATATATATAATCCCTGGCCTGGGGTTATTATGTGGGAACCATTCCTCGGAAGAGAAGCCTACTAGCAGAAGACTCTCCTGCTGCTCTATGAGCACTTGTACGGCTCCTCTTCTGTGTGGACCCTCTTATGGCTTAAAAGGTGGGAGCTTGAAATGAAGCACTTCCCACACACCAAGCACTCGTAGGGCTTTTCGCCCGTGTGCACCCGTTTATGGCTGACGAGGCGGGAGCTCGAGATGAAGCTCTTCCCGCACTCGGTGCATTCGAAGGGTTTCTCCCCCGTGTGGGTTCTCTTGTGTGTGATGAGGGAGGCTTTCTGCCTGAAGCTTTTGCCACACCCTGAGCATATATATGGCTTCTCTCCTGTGTGGATCCGGCTGTGCGCCGTGAGGTTGGAACTTCGGCTGAAGTTCTTCCCGCAGTCGGAGCACTTGTAGGGCTTCTCGCCCGTGTGGGTTCTCTTGTGATCGGTCAGGTGGGAGCTGCTCCCAAAACGTTTCCCGCACTCTAAACACTCGTAGGGTTTCTCGCCTGTGTGGACCCTGATGTGATTGATAATCTGGGAGCAAGCGCTGAAGCTTTTCCCGCACAGCGTACACTCGTACGGCTTCTCCCCAGTGTGGGTTCTCTTGTGGGTTATGAGGGACGCTTTCTGGTTGAAGTTTTTGCCACAGTATGAGCAACTGTAGGGTTTCTCGCCCGTGTGCACTCGCTTGTGCGTAATGAGCTGGGAGCTGGTACTGAAGCTCTTCCCACACTCGGAGCACTCGTACGGTTTCTCACCTGTGTGGGTTCTCTCGTGGGTGATCAGGGAGGCTTTCTGGTTAAAGCTTTTGCCGCAGACCCCACATTTATGGGGTTTCTCGGGCATGTGGGTCTCCTCATGCCTCATCAGCTCTGAGGGATGAGAGAACCAGGTCTCGCACACAGAACATTTGTACGGCTTCTCCCCTGTATGGATTCGCTCGTGTATCACCAAATGGGTGCTCTCATAGAAACTTGCTTCACATAACGAGCATTTGTGTGGCTTTTCAATGGGTTGGATTTCTGGGTGGATTAAATTCTGACCGGAGCTCTCCCCTGAGTCAGTGTGTCTGTGGGGTCCCTCCTGGAAGGAACTTTGCCGAACACCCCGGTCGTTTTCCCCGCCAGACTTCCCAGGATGGTTCTCCTGGTGACCATCTATTCCCTGGTGGCCCTCGGGCATCTTGTCCATCTCAGGACCCTGGAAATTCTTCCCTTTGGTTCGGTCTAAGGACATTCCACCAATACCCACTTGCTCAGGCTGGTCAGACTGAAACGGTTCCTCCTCCTCCTCTTCATCTTCATCATCTTGCACTTGTTCATTGCCTATGGGAAACATACAAATATCTCATAAGAACACTGAGGACACTCCTATCTAAGTCTGGTTTCAGGGGTCAGATGTATTTGGCACAGACACTAGATATGAATTTCGAGAATTTTGGTCACACCATTAGCCATGTGGTCATTCCAAACCCTTTTCAACTTGAATTCACCTAATTAGGATGATAGAGGTTCTATGAACTTGGGCCATCTAGTCTTGCATTCTAATTCCCACCATGACCAACAAAGTAATTCCTGGGTAGACAACAAGCAAGAGAGGGGACATCTTGATGAACCCATTTCCAGTAATCCAGAAGTTCATCATCACTCCATCTCCTTATATCAGTGGTTCTCAACCTGTGGGTCCCCAGATGTTTTGGCCGGGCTGTGGCGCAGGCTGTTGAGCAGCCTGCTGCAATAAATCACTCTGACCATGAGGTCATGAGTTCGAGGCCAGTCCGTGGCGGGGTGAGCACCTGTCAATTAAAAATAAAATATAGCCCCTGCTTATTGCTGACCTAGCAACCCGAAAGATAGTTGCATCTATCAAGTAGGAAATAAGGTACCACTTATAAAAGTGGGGAGGCAAGTTTAACTAATTTACGACTTGGAATGAGGAAGTGCCGTCAGAGTGGATGATGAAGCAGCTGCTCCCCCCGGTGGCCAGAATCGAACATCCTCTCAGGAGAAGGTTAAATTGCCTCTGCGTCTGTCTGTCTCTCTGTTTGATGTGTTTATGGGCATTGAATGTTTGCCCTATGTATGTATAATGTGATCCGCCCTGAGTCCCCTTCGGGGTGAGAAGGCCAGAATATAAATACTGTAAATAAATAAATAAATAAACTCACAGAAATCCTAACAGCTGGTAAACCAGCTGGGATTTCTGAGAGTTGTAGGCCAAAACCTGAGGACACACAGGTTGAGAACCATTGCCTTATATGAACCTACCAGAACACTAAGATCTACAGAGAAAGGTTTTCTCTCAGCCCTGCCACCATCGCTTGGTGAAGACACGAGAGATACTCTTATCAGTTTCTCTGCCACAGTAACTGTACACTACAAACACTGAAATATTTTGCCTTGAGCTTCTTTGGAGAATATTGGAGATATAAATATAATGAATAAACTCCTCATATGTGGCTCTGGTGGCATGCAAACATCCCCTCTTTATTTATCACCACAACAAACCTATAAGATAGGCCAAAATAATTATTTGATATGTTGTTGAAGGCTTTCATGGCTGGAATCATTGGGTTGCTATGAGTTTTCCGGGCTGTATCGCCATGTTCCTGAAGCCATGTTCGCCCACATCTATGGCAGGCATCCTCAGAGGTTTTGAGGTATATTGGGAACTAGGCAAGGGAGATTTATATATCTGTGGAAAGTCCAGGGTGGGAAAACCAGTATTTAAAAACTCTAAAATCAGTACAGTGAAAAAACAACACTCTAAAAACAGGGGAATTTCAGACATGAAACAATCAGGGCCAGCTAACACCTCCCAAGAAAGGATTCCCCCAGGCAGGAATCAGCCAGGCTTTGAAACTGCAAGGCTTTTCAATGCTAATTATGGTGGCCAATTGCAACATTCACACTTGCCTCAAATAGACAAGAGTTCTTTCTCCCACCCTGGACCTTCCACAGATATATAAATCTTCCTTCTTAGTTTTCCCATATACCTCACAACTTGTGAAGATGCCTGCCATAGATGTTGGTGAAACGTCAGGAGAGAATGCTTCTGGAACATGGCCATAAAGCCCAGAAAACTCACAACAACCTAGTTGCCTAGTTAGCCATAACCAAATGAAATATTCACCCTAAAAAAACAGACAGACAGAAATACAAAAAGAGAAAGCTCACCAGACAAGGTGGCCTCCCAGTCATCCTCTTGCTTATCCTCCAGTGGGAGCTGCATCTTCAAGATAACAGGGGAAGAAGGGTCTGACTTGGGAGAACTAAGAGATCCTGACATCTAAATTTTAAAAAGAAAAGGAAAGTATTAGAGGTATAGTCAAGCCCTGGAACCAGGGTCTTCCTCTTGGTCCAAACAGAAGTCGATTGAGTATCTCTTATTCAGAACGCTAAAATCTGAAATGCTCAAAAATCCAAAATTATCCTCATGGGTTACTGAGATAGTGATTTTGGCTTTCAGTGTAAATAAACCTTGTTTCATCCACAACATTATTGTGTATAAAATTACATTCATGCTATAGGAATAAGGCCTACGTGAAACATGGATGACTTTTAATGTCTAGATTTAGATCCCATCTCCAAGTATCGCCTTATACTCGGGTGAGGGTCGTGGTGGGCTTATATTCTGGTTGGCTTATACTCAAGTATATATGGTATATTTATTATTTTTCTCTATTATTATTGGTATTGTTATATTTATTATTTTATTAATTATTATTATTACATTTATTATTTCACTCTATTATTATTAAAAGAATACATAAGCACATTTACATTGAAGAAGATGAAAATACTGATTTAATCAGAGTTGAACAGTCATATCTTTAATTACAGTTTGATATAAAGATTCAAAAACATTTAAACTACTGATGCCTCAATTAATGTAATTTTATTGGTATCTCGGCTTATACTGGAGTCAGGGCCGGGCTGTGGAGCAGCTGGCTAGTAACCAACTGCAATAAATCACTACTGACCGAGAGGTCATGAGTTTGAAGCCCGGGTCGGGTTAAGCCCCCGACCATTAAATAGCCTGGCTTGCTGCTGACCTATGCAGCCCCGAAAGACAGTTGCATCTGTCAATTAGGGGAAATTTAGGTACGCTTTATGCGGGAGGCTAATTTAACTAATTTACAACATCATAAAACTGCCAGCAAAACACGAGGAAAGGAATGAGGAAGTACAGCCACTAGTGGACAGTGAAGCAACAACTCCCCCTGTGGCCGGAATCATGAAGCTGGAAAAAAAAAGTTAAATGCCTCTGTGTCTATCTATATATGTTGTTTGTCTGTTGGCATTGAATGTTTGCCATATATGTGTTCATAGTAATCCGCCCTGAGTCCCCTTCGGGGTGAGAAGGGCGGAATATAAATACTGTAAATAAATAAAATGTTTTCGCAATTTTTGGTGGTAAAATTAGGTGCCTCGGCTTATATTCAGGTCAGCTTATACTCGAGTATATATACGGTATATTACTATGATGCAATCTACCCTATATAATCATGCCTAGAAGTCTAGAAATTTTAGTCAAAAATTAAACCTCCACAATCTTGGGTCAATTAATCTTTGGGTCAACGTAAGTCCTGTACTTTAACTCTTATGAAAAAGGGAACAATGCTATTCCCTGATTACGGAGGATAAAGATAGGAGCTTAATCTATACCAGAATAACATGAAAGAAACACTGAATTCCTCTACTCTCTCTACTGTGGTGCCACCTCTGACCTTTTTGAATGCCTAGACAGGGAAAAGGAAGGGACATTCAGAAATATCTGGTCCCTGAGATGGTACGACTACTCTCCCCTATTTCTGTGTAATGACTCTTGACTGATCCATAATTTTATCCCCAGAAAATGCCCTCAATTTATATATGAAGTTAACCTATATGTGGTATGTATGCCGCATTATTATGATAAGCAATTATTTACAAGTAATCTATATATATAAATGAGTGATGGCATCACGGCGACCAACAAAACAACAAACTACAGGCCCCCCAACCTCGAAATTTGACAACACAACCCATCATCCATGCCTCTAGGTTGATACAACAAAAAGAAAAGAAAAATAAAGTCCTAATTAGAGGGAAAGGAATAATTGTTTTTATGCAATTGCTGCCAGTTAGAGGGCGGGCTGTGGCGCAGCTGGCTAGTAACCAGCTGCTATAAATCACTACTGACCGAGAGGTCATGAGTTCGAAGCCCAGGTCGGGTTAAGCCTCCGACCATTAATAGCCCCGGCTTGCTGTTGACCTATGCAGCCCCGAAAGACAGTTGCACCTGTCAATTAGGGAAATCTATGGACGCTTTATGCGGGAGGCTAATTTACAACACCATAAAACTGCCAGCAAAACACGAGGAAAGGAATGCGGAAGTACAGCCACTACTGGACGGTGAAGCAACAGCTCCCCCTGTGGCTGGAATCGTGAAGCTGGAAAAATGTTAAAAATGCCTCTGTCTAATGTATGTTGTTTGTCTGTTGGCATTGAATGTTTGCCATATATGTGTTCATTGTAATCCGCACTGAGTCCCCTTCGGGGTGAGAAGGGCGGAATATAAATACTGTAAATAAATAAAAATAAATAATCTCTGCCCACTTGGTCTCCTAGCAACCCACTCAGCCCAGTGGACAGGCCGAGTTAGGCCTCACTTAGGCCTCTTCCACAGATTATCTAATTTGCACTGGATTATATGGCAGTGTAGACTCAAGGCCCTTCCACACAGCTATATAACCCATTTATAATGGACTTAATGCCAGGGGAAAACCTTTACCTTTTACCTTAACTACCACCAATTCCTCAATACTTTATTTCCCATACCACCATACTTCGCCACAGCAACGTGTGGCCGGGCATAACTAGTAAATATATATATTAAATATACTGAAACACTCACTTTCTGTTCTGGCTCCTCAGAGTCCTGAAGGAACCGCTCTGCCAGGGTCACAGCCCGGGTGCAAGTGTCAGGACTTTGCTCTCGCACCCAGCTCTGCATCTCTGGTGGCAGGACGGCCAGGAACTGCTCCAGGATGAGAAACTCTAGGATCTGCTCCTTGGTGTGTGTCTCTGGCCTCAGCCACTGGTGGCACAGCTCCCAGAGCTTGTTACACACCTCTCGTGGCCCCTCGGCCTCCTCGTAGCAAAAGAGCCGGAATCGCTGCCTCCGCATCTCCAGGTTGACCAGGTCCTCATCGAGAACCTCTTCCTTCACTTTCACGGGTGAATCCTGGCTGCTCTCATAGGTCTTTCCATCGTCGGACATACTCCGGGACGTACATTCGACTTTGTGCCACCGGCTGCCTTCCTCTACTCCCTTGAGGGAGCTCTGGAAATACTTGGTGTCTTCTCCTGACATATAATGTGGGGACTGTGGGGAGCTCCTCCATCCCGAGCGGTTTGGTTGCATCGTTTTCAGGAAATCCTGCAACTGGGTGTCCCAGCACTGGTCTTCCGGCTCTCGTTTGAACTGCTTTGGGGGGACCGACCCTTCCAGCAACTCCCCGGTGGCCCCAATTTGGACCACATGGAGGTCTCGGGCTCCCTGCTCCGGGCTCTCTCGTGGCTCAGGTCTGTCAGGTTCCTGTTCCTCCATTTTGGTATCAGAATCCGACTCCTGCGTTGGGAATAGAAGAACAGGTTTTAGAAGTACAAAAGGCCCATTTGCCATACTATTACCCTGTTGACGGTTGTAGAAATAAATAAATAGAAGTTTTACCACAGTTTCTGAATCAAGATAAACCCTGCAGTATAATAATATGTCACTCAGACTTGTGTAACAAATAACAATATCTTTACTTCAGTTCAAAAGTTCAAACAGGGCAACAAAATATATATCAAGCTATCTGAATTATTTATTTATTTATTTATTTATTTATTTATTTATTTACAGCATTTATATTCCGCCCTTCTCACCCCGAAGGGGACTCAGGGTGGATCACATTACACATATAGGCAAACATTCAATGCCTTTTAACATAGAACAAAGACATGACAAACATAGGCTCCAAGCGGGCCTCGAACTCATGACCTCCTGGTCAGAGTGATTCATTGCAGTGATTCATTGCAGCTGCTCTCCAGCCTGCGCCACAGCCCGAGCCCACACAGAGAACATGGTAATAAACAATCCCTTTAAATATGCCTCATTTGCTTTATAAATACAGTATAGTCTCACTTATCAAACATTTGCTTATCCAATGTTCTGGATTATCCAACGCATTTTTGTAGTCGATGTTTTCAATACATCGTGATATTGTGGTGCTAAATTTGTAAATACAGTAATTACTGCATAGCATCACTGCGTATTGAACTACTTTTCCTGTCAAATTTGTTGTAAAACATGATGTTTTGGTGCTTAATTTGTAAAATCATAACCTAATTTGATGTTTAATAGGCTTTTCCTTAATCCCTCCTTATAATCCAACATATTCGCTTATCCAACATTCTGCCATCCCGTTTATGTTGGTTAAGTGATACTCTACTGTATTCAGGCTTTGGAGAGTATGGCAGCCATTTCGTTCCTGACCAATCTCCAGCCAGCTGTTCTCCTCCCTCTCCGAGGTGAAAGTGGTAGTTAAAACCGTTAGCCTCAGTACCAAGCTAGAAGCTGCAGCCAATCAGCATTCTGGCTCCTGACTGGCTCAGCCAATCAGCTGCTGCCACACACCCTTTCCAGTCAATTCACCACATCATGGTGCCTCTTTTACAAACCCACACATACCCCAGCGAGGAAATATTATTTATTTATTATTTATTTACAATATTTCTATCCTGCCCCTCTCTAACCCGAAGGAGACTCAAGGCGGCTTTACATAAAGGCAGGGCCACTTGAAAGTGATTTAGGCTAATATAAATCCAAGGCAGCCAACACAGAACCTGTGGCCCACAGGTCCTCCATTGATTTTTAAATTCTTTATTGTCAAGCTGAATGAAGCCCCTGAAAACCTCCTGGAACTGAGAATGGTTTCAAACCAGGAAAAATGTTCCTCTAAGTTGCTGTGAGTTTTCTGGGCTGTATGGCTATATTTCAGAAGCATTCTCTCAAACATTTCACCCACATCTATGGCGGGCATCCTCAGAGGTTGTGAGGTCTGTTGGAATCTAGGCAAGTGGAGTTTATATATCAGTGAAAGGTCCAGGGTGGGAGAAAGAACTTGTCTGTTGAGCTGAAGTCCAAAACACTTGAAGGGCCGAAATTTGCTCATGCCTGATCCACACTGTACAATTACTGCACTTTGACACCACTTTAACTGTCATTGTTCAATGCTATGGAATCCTGGAAGTTACAAGTCATCACGTTTGAGCTATTTTCAATTATTTCTTTAATTACCAAGGAGTATTGATACCTTACCAAACTATAACTCCCAGGATACCACATAGTTCAGGTTTCCGCTGAGCCATGGCCATTCAAGCAGAATCCAACTGCATTAATTCTACAGTATAGATGCACCCTAGGTTTCTAAGATTGGCAAACTTGTTCCTTTCCTGGAATTGTCTGCAACTCCACTCACTCACCCCCCTTGCGTCTGGCAGCCTTTGTGTCTGCAGCTCCCACGCCGGAGAGCAAGAAGCAAGAGGATATTTCTCATGCCAGCCCCAGAGGCAGGACAGCAAGGGAAAGCTGTGCACAAACACGACTCGCTCTCCCTGTTTACTTACCACAGGATCTTGGGTCC
Organism: Anolis carolinensis; assembly: GCF_035594765.1. Taxonomy (NCBI): domain Eukaryota; kingdom Metazoa; phylum Chordata; class Lepidosauria; order Squamata; family Anolidae; genus Anolis; species Anolis carolinensis. Next base: position 22,360,255 of record NC_085842.1, read on the forward strand.
CGTCTGCCGTCCCTCCTTTCTCCGGCCATACTATCATTCCCACTGAACTCTTCCCTATGGAAGGGGGAATTTTGTATGTTTAACACCTTGAGCTGCTTACAAGGTTTTGCACAAAAGGGAGAAGAGCTGGCAACCAAAGGGTCCAATCTCCCAAGACATTTCATGATATAAATCCCCAAATCCATTTTGTATAGGACTGAAATATCAGACAGTATCCCTTCTAGTGGGATGTTAAGCTAGGATGAGGCCTAAAATTGAGCAGGAAGATAAACATTCACAGACAATAACTTTGGCCAAAAGAAACTACCAAGCCACAACTCTGCTTTCAGTCCAACCTATTCACAGTGTTGGCCAAGATAAACATGTTCATGCAAATACTAATAAGGTTTAGTCTCTCTTATCCAAAATGCTTGTGATCAGAAGTGGATTTTGGATTTTATCTCAGATTGCATAATGAGATATCTTAGAGATGGGCTCCAAGTTTAAGCATGAAATACAGTAGAGTCTCACTTATCCAACGTTCTGGATTATCCAATGCATTTTTGTAGTCAATCTTTTCAATACATTGTGGTATTTTGGTGCTACATTCGTAAATACAGTAATTACAGCATAACATTACTGCGTATTGAACTACTTTTTCTGTCAAATTTGTTGTAAAACATGATGTTTTAGTACTTAATTAGTAAAATCATAACCTAATTTGATGTTTAATAGGCTTTTCCTTAATCTCTCCTTATTATCCAACATATTCCCTTATCCAACGTTCTGCCGGCCCGTTTATGTTGGATAAGTGAGACTCTACTGTACATTTTTTTTGTGTATACATTTTTTGTATACACATAGGTAAGGGTAAAGATTTTCCCCTGACATTAAGTCTAGTTGAGTCCGACTCTGAGGATTGGTGCTCATCTCCATTTCTAAGCCGAAGAGCCGGCATTGTCCATAGACACCTCCAGGGACATAAAAAACAACAAAAAAGGCTTTTTTGCTTACGTTGGTAGAAAAAGGAAGAAAAAGGAGGCAATAGGGCCATTGCAAGGAGAAGATGGGGTGATGGCGACAGGGGACAGGGAAAAGGCAGAACTACTTAATGCCTTCTTTGCCTCTGTCTTCTCACAAAAAGAAAGCCATCTTCAACCTCAGCAACATGGAATGGACGAAGGATTGGGGGAAATCCAACCCCAAATAGGGAAACAAGTTGTCCAGGAACACCTGGCCACTCTAAACGAATTCAAGTCCCCAGGGCCAGATCAGCTACATCCAAGAGTACTGAAGGAACTAGCGGAAGTTATTTCAGAACCACTGGCAATTATCTTCGAGAGTTCTTGGAGAACGGGAGAAGTCCCAGCAGATTGGAGGAGGGCGAATGTGGTCCCTATCTTCAAGAAGGGAAAAAAGAACGACCCAAACAATTACCGTCCGGTCAGCCTCACATCAATACCAGGCAAAATTCTGGAAAAGATCATTAAGGAAGTGGTCTGCGAACACTTAGAAACAAATGCGGTCATTGCTAATAGTCAACACGGATTTACCAAAAACAAGTCATGCCAGACTAATCTGATCTCTTTTTTCGATAGAGTTACGAGTTGGGTCGATACAGGGAATGCCGTGGATGTCGCCTACCTGGATTTCAGTAAGGCCTTCGACAAAGTCCCCCACGACCTTCTGGCAAACAAACTAGTAAAATGTGGGCTAGACAAAACTTCGGTTAGGTGTATCTGTAATTGGCTAAGCAAACGAACCCAAAGGGTGCTCACCAATGCGTCGTCTTCATCATGGAAAGAAGTGACAAGTGGAGTGCCGCAGGGCTCCGTCCTGGGCCCGGTTCTGTTCAACATCTTTATTAACGACTTAGACGAAGGGTTAGAAGGCACGATCATCAAGTTTGCAGACGACACAAAACTGGGAGGGATAGCTATCACTCCAGAAGACAGGAGCAGAATTCAAAACGATCTTGACAGACTAGAGAGATGGGCCAAAACTAACAAAATGAAGTTCAACAGGGACAAATGCAAGATACTTCACTTCGGCAGAAAAAATGGAAATCAAAGATACAGAATGGGGGACGCCTGGCTTGACAGCAGTGTGTGCGAAAAAGACCTTGGAGTCCTCGTGGACAACAAGTTAAACATGAGCCAACAATGTGATGCGGCTGCTAAAAAAGCCAATGGGATTCTGGCCTGCATCAATAGGGGAATAGCGTCTAGATCCAGGGAAGTTATGCTCCCCCTCTATTCTGCCTTGGTCAGACCACACCTGGAATACTGTGTCCAATTTTGGGCACCACAGTTGAAGGGAGATGTTGACAAGCTGGAAAGCGTCCAGAGGAGGGCGACTAAAATGATTAAGGGTCTGGAGAACAAGCCCTATGAGGAGCGGCTTAAAGAGCTGGGCATGTTTAGCCTGCAGAAGAGAAGGCTGAGAGGAGACATGATAGCCATGTACAAATACGTGAAGGGAAGTCATAGGCAGGAGGGAGCAAGCTTGTTTTCTGCTGCCCTGCAGACTAGGACACGGAACAATGGCTTCAAACTACAGGAAAGGAGATTCCACCTGAACATCAGGACGAACTTCCTCACTGTGAGAGCTGTTCGACAGTGGAACTCTCTCCCTGGGGCCGTGGTGGAGGCTCCTTCTTTGGAGGCTTTTAAGCAGAGGCTGGATGGCCATCTGTCGGGGGTGCTTTGAATGCGATTTCCTGCTTCTTAGCAGGGGGTTGGACTGGATGGCCCATGTGGTCTCTTCCAACTCTACTATTCTATGATTCTATGATTCTATGATTCATGTAGCTGGCATGACTGCATGGAGCACCATTACCTTCCCACCTGAGCAGTACCTATTGATCTACTCACATTTACATGTTTTCGAACTGCTAGGCTGGCAGAATCTGGGGCTACCAGCGGGAGCTCACCCCACTCTCTGGATTTGAACCGCCAACCTTTCGGTAAGCAAGTTTAGCAGCTCAGCGCTTTAACTCACTGTGCCACCAGGGGTTCCTGTATACACATAGCCTGAAGGTTATTTTATACACAATTTAAAATATATATATATAATTTTGTGCATAACATAAAACTGTCATGTCTGTTGAACTATCAGAAGGCAAAGATGTCACCATCTTGGCCAACTATACAGATGATTTCAGATTCTGCAAAGGGGTTTGGCATTCTGGATCAGTGATACTCAACCTGTACTAGTTCTCAGTCCTCTTAGGAGTCCCCCACCCCACCACTGAGAAGAACAAAGGAAAGCATAATATTTTCCCCTGTCTTGACTTCCCCTCTTTCAACCAATGCGTTAGACTACAGGTGGGAACAAAATAGCCATTGATTATTTTATTTTCGGACAGTTGGACTTGACAGCATATTCCCTGAGAATGCAGAGTGCGTTTCCCATCACTGAATTCAACTAGAGCTATTGTAGCTAAACATTGACATCAGCAGCTATAAAAAAAGAGCAGCAACTAAAACAACAGTGTGTGCTTCTACCACATAGAGACACAACTATGTGATCAGAAGCACCAATCTAATTTGGTAATAATGACATCTCTGGCCAGAGTGCATGCACATTAGAAAGGTCAAAAAGTATACCACCATAGTAGTAGTACTGGCAACAACAACAATAATAATAATAATAATAATAATAATAATAATAATACTGTAATAATAAGTTTTATTTATATTCTGCCCCTTCTCCTGGAAGGGACTCAGGGCGGTTTACAGCAAGTAACAGTTAAAACAATATCCCTCCTTCCAAAAAATAGTACATAGGTCAAAGTAACATAACTTAAAATAGAACCATTACAATTACTGAAAACATATAAGAACATAACATCAACATCAACATCAAAAATAGCTGCTCTTGCTGGAATAAAAGCATTACAAATGCTAAAACCATCGATCTTACTAACATACCTCAATTTAAGACTGATCGTCTCCAAAAAAGCCTGCTTCCAGAGCCAAGTTTCAAGATGCTTTCTAAAAAATCAACCAGGAGGGAGCCAATCTAATTTCCTTGAGAAGGGCAAGCTTAAGCCTTGGAAGTATACTGAAACACTTTGGACTTTTTGTGGTTTTACCTAACTACAGGGTTAGTATTAATAAAAATAGAGGAAGAGAAAAAACTGCTGTTGTTAAAAAACTGCACAAACTTTTTCAAGGCAATCATTTTAGCTATTTGGGCATCAGAAGATCCTGAAAGAATGACTAGAAGCAGAATGCAAAGGCTCAGGAAAGCAGCAAAGGTGACAACAAATTTAATTTCAGAGAAATTCTCAAGAGTTCACACTGCAGTTGGGAATTATCACAGGATGTCTATGCCCTACACCACTGGAGAAATTATACTGTTTAGACGGTATTGCACCACCTGATATCTGTTGTGAAGTAGCCAATAATGAAAGGACTAAGGCATTGACATCTCCAGCTCATTCTCTGTTTGGCGATCAGCCAACATGCCAACACCTTAAAATCAAGAAACAGCTTTCTAAGATCCACAGAGATACTCGTAGGAATACCTCAGCAAACAAGAGTCCAAACGTGGCAGGTTAAAACCCAGAACCTCAATTCATGGCTAATAATGGATGAGAAACTCCCCCATAGGTACACAGAAGACTGGGCAACTTGGAAGGTGCTGAACAGAGTGCTCTGGCACCACGAAATGCAAAGCCAATCTTAAGAAATGGAGTCCACGACATGCAAGTGTGGAGAAGAGCAAACCACACACTATTTTCTACAATGCAGACTGAGCCTTGTCACATGCACAACGGAGGACCTTCTCACAGAGACACCAGGCACTCCAGGTGGCTAGCTTCTGGTCAAAGGAAATCTAGTATAATGCCAAGTTTTAAACTTTGTTCATGTTTTTTTTAAAAAAAAAATAATACATAATAACTGTACCTTCAATTTGCATCTGACACGATAAGTAATAGTTGGGAATGGTGTCAAAAGCAAAAGGTGTGGAGCTAGAATCCCAATCTCTCCAAACTTTAGGTTTTTACTGCCAGTAAAAGTAGGCCTTGGGAATGACACCTCACCTTTCATTACAGAAGAGGGAAAACATACAAAAACTAGCAAACCAACAAATGCTAATGCCTTTGGGAATGGAGGTGTTGCCCTTCGGGAAATTACTCAAGTATACAATTGGTCCTCCACATTTGCAGGTTTGACATTTGTGGATTTGATTATTCACAGATTTGATAAAAATGTTATCTCCAGAATTTCTAGGTTCTCCTTTATGACTTGATGGTCAACTCTTGCCAGAAGGTGATCACAGAATCGTGCCAGAGGTCTCAGAGATTCCTAGAAGGAAGAGCTCTCTAACAATCTCTAGGCCCTTCAATCTGATTCTATGGTCATGTTTTGTTGACAATTGAGTGTGTGTGTGTGTGTGTGTCAGAAGCAACCGGAGTTGCTTCTGGAGTGAGAGAATTGGCCGTCTGCAAGGACATTGCCCAGGGGACGCCTGGATGTTTTGATGTTTTACCATCCTTTGTGGGAGGCTTCTCTCATGTCCCCGCATGGAGCTGGAGCTGATAGAGGGAGCTCATCCATGCTCTCCCCGGGTGGGATTCGAACCTGGCAGCCTTCAGGTCAGCAACCCAACCTTCAAGTCACGAGGCTTTTATCCCCTAGGCCACCGGAAGCTCCTGACCATTGAGTTGTAATGTACCCTTAACCACAACAAATGTGTAGGGCGGACTGTCCTATATTTGGTATAAGAAAAGAAAAAATGCATAAACTTAACCGCAAACAAGTTTGGAGGGTTTTTCTCCAAAAACAAATACCCCAAAATGCAAAATAAGAAAGGACCATAAGGAAGGCTGAGCGAAGGAAGATAGACGCTTTTGAACTTTGGTGCTGGAGGAAAATCCTGAGAGTGCCTTGGACCGCAAGAAGATCCAACCAGTCCATCCTCCAGAAAATAATGCCCAACTGCTCACTGGAGGGAAGGAGATTAGAGGCAAAGCTGAAGTATTTTGGCCACATCATGAAAAGACAGGAAAGCTTGGAGAAGATCATGATGCTGGGGAAAATGGAAGGAAAAAGGAAGAGAGGACGACCAAGGGCAAGATGGATGGATGGCATCCTTGAAGTGACTGGCTTGACTTTGAAGGAGCCGACAGGGAGCTCTGGCGTGGGCTGGACCATGAGGTCACGTAGAGTTGGAAGTGACTGAACGAATAAACAACAACATCTGAGTCCACACTGCCATATATCCCAGTTCAAAGATCTTGTGGGATTTTATTCAGCCTAGGACTCAATGGAGCCATGGGTTCAAATGACTGGAAAGGAGATTCCCCCTGAACATTAGGAAGAATTTTCTGACCATAAGAAGAGCTACTCAACAGTGGAACTCTCTGCCTCAGAGTTTGAAGAAGACAATGATGCTGGGGAAAATGGAAGGAAAAAGGAAGAGGAGCCGACCAAGGGCAAGATGGATGGATGGCATCCTTGAAGTGACTGGCTTGACCTTGAAGGAACTGGGGGTGGCCACGGCTGGTCCATAAGGTCACGAAGAGTTGGAAGTGACTGTACAAATAAACAACAACAAAAAAATAAAAAGGAAGCTACCCAAAACAACCTAATATTCCCATTGGGGAATACTGTTTTGAAAAGTCTCCTTTTCAATAAGAGAAGGAAATAAGCAAAGCTTATATCCATTGTGATTATTGCTATTGTTGCCTTTCAACGTATTCTCTGGATAGGATCAAAACTCCTGCCCTGACTTTCCCTAGAGACCTACATGAGGCAGGTTCCTCTTGTACTGCTTACCTTCTGGAATGTTCTACCAAAGGAAGTCTGCGCCGTTCTGGTTTCTTCTTCCCTTTTGTCTACTAAGGAGCCTTGCTTTTAATAGCGTTGAACAGTTGCTTTGTGGTTTGCCTATTTTTCTTAAATGCTTATTTTTTTAACCTACCCACAGTATTTTGCTTGGCATTATTTGTTACTTCTATGTATGCTTTTTTGTTGCAGCTTTTATTGTTTTATGATGGATTGTTTTAATCTGTTTATTCACCATCGCTGGCTGCTTGGGTTTGTTTTATTAGAAAAGCATGTCGCAAAATCCTTAAATGAGATAAATAAATAAAATCTAGAATTCCTGCCGGTTGCGTGCACTTCTTAAAGCCGCAGTACCTCTGTTGAGATGAACCTATAACAGTGTTTTTATTGGCATTTTAATTCAAGGTAAGCAACTTTGGGGAGAGGGGAAATATTTTGGGGGTTCCTCGAAATTTTCCAACATGTGAAGAATGCACTACCAATGCCAGCAAAATTACTAGTCGTTTTTTTTTTTTACATGCATTCAAAATACACAATGTTTGTGCACCTTATTTTAAAGGGAAATGGATTTTTAAGGTTGCATCTACTCTTATGCTGCAAGTATACAGTGTAGATGCAATCTGGTCAAAGGACATTTAGTATAATGGCAAGTTTTAAAATTTGTGTTTCTAAATATATTACAACTGTACCCTCGGTTTCGCTTCTGATACAATAAATAAATAAATCTACAATATAGAATTAAAGCAGTTTGATATGCCTTTAACTGCCATGGCTCAATGGGATCCAGGAATTTGTAGTTTGGTGAGCCCTTAGCACTTTTTTTTTTTGCAAAGAATGCTAACGTTTTTGTAAAACAACAATTCCCATGACTCCATAGATTGAGCCATGTTAAAGTAGTGTCATGATGTCTGTCAGACCCCAGGCAGCAGGGCACCAAGAACCATACACGGAGGCCAATCTCTATCTAATATCTTTATTAAGGAAATATATAAAAGTAATAAAAACAAGTGAAGAATATAGTTCAGAAGCAGACCTTTCAAATAAGGTCAAATATAGTCCAAAAATGCAATGCCCAATAAATGATATTAGAGTTCAAAGTTTATATCCAATACCGAAACACACACTATTGCCAGGCAATAGAGTGGGGAAAAGCCAGAGTCTGAGGAGTCCAAGGAAGCTTGACAACAAGGCTGGAAATAATCTTGGTACTTTAACAAGGTCCGTGACTTGAAACAAGGCAAAACGTGAATCTTGGAACAAGGTCCGTGACTAGGAACAAAGCAAACAGTGAATCTTGGAACAAGGTCCGTGGTTAAACAGCAAGGCAAGGCAGTACTTGGATTCTTGATCCGGGAAGCAAGGAACTGGGGTTACGAAGTCTACACACGATCTCACTCCTGAAGCAGCTCTGTTGACTCCGCAAAGATTCTCCCGCGTCAGGCACCTATATTGGGGTCTCGTTTTCCCGCCAACAATCTCTTTCCCTAGAGAACGGGAAGCGAAACCCAACTTTGTCCAGATGCAAGACTCCTTAGAATTTCCCAAGGGAAGCAGGTCTAATCAGCCTGTTGTTTGGCAGCAATCCGTAAACTCCTGAGAGTCTGTTCCCTGACTCCTCTGTCAGCACAATAGGATTCTTTTCTAGGGAACGGAGGCGAGGAATGTCCAAGGACTGTTTTACTGAATTCTTGGGGACAAACATCAACATCCGGCAGGTGAAAGGACTCCGGCTCTTGTTGAACCGGCGAAAACCCCATGTTTTCGTCTTCATCTGCCACGATGGCACTAGGAGCAGGACTACAAGGCCCATGAGGCATCACACTATCCCCTCTCCCAAGGCCCCCCTCATTCAGGGCCCCTCTCCGAGAGTCGCGGGGCCGCGGCTTGGAAGGGTAGCCCTGGTGGAAGCGGCGGACTAAGTCGGGGGCATGGACTGTGGAAGCATCTTCCCAGGAGCGTTCTTCTGGGCCAAAACCCACCCAGTCAATGAGATACTGAAGGCGGCGGCTGTGATGACTCATGGGCCATGTAGTCCCGTTCCTAGCACTATTGTGGCAGATGAAGAGGAAAACTTGGGTTTCCCACCGTTTCAGCCAGAATTGGAGCCCTTGCACCTGCAGGATGTTTGGCCACAAGAAGTCAGCCAAACAAGCCTCGAGCAGAAATCTCCCCCATTTTCTCGCCGGGATTATTATAATCAAGATAGAGGCGCTCGGGAGGCGACTCGCCGGAGCGCCAGGATAGCTGCCAGACAATTAGCTGATTAAGTCTGTTTCCCTTGGGAAACTCTAAGGAGTCATGCATCTGGACACAGTATGAGTTTCGCTTCTTGTTCCCCAGGGAAAGTGTTCCTTGGCAGGAAAACAAGATCCTATATAGGTGGTTGCCCGCAAAGAAATCCTTGCGGAGTCAATTCGTCAGCTTGAGGAGTGAGATCGTGTGTAGACTTCGTACTCCAGTTCCCAGTTCCCGGATCAAGTTTCCAGCCCTGCCTTGTTCCACGGACTTCTATGGACCCAGTTCTTGTTTCATGATTGCCTTGTCTCAAGTTTGCTCTTGCCAAGTTTCAAGTCTTGCCTTGCCTTGCGTTTTAAATCACGGACCTTGCTTCCTAGATTCAAGCCTTGTTTTCCAGTTTCCTTCGGATTTACCTTAAGCCTCAAAAGACTATGGACAGTTCCCCACACTATTGCTTGCCAAATAGTGTGTGTTTCGGTTAAGTGGATTATAACTTTGGACTCTAATATCACATATTGGACATTGTTTTACTGGACTATATTTGACCTTTCCTGAAAGGTCTACTTCTGAACTATATTCTTCACTTGTTTTTATTGACTTTATATATTTCCTTAATAAAGATATTAGATAGATTCTGGTCTCTGCGCATGGTTATTGGTGTTCTGCAGCCTGGGTCCTGACAGCGACGGTGGAAGCGAGAATCCAAAATGTCCTGAACCTCGAATTCCTCCTCTCCATCCACTAAAACAGGGGCGGGGGGCGGCCGGCTCGCATCGGGGCGTACACCATCCGCCGGAAGGAGCAGGGAACGATGGAACACCGGATGAATGCGCATGGAGCGCGGAAGTTTGAAAGTCACGGGGTTAAGTTGCGCTACCACTGGGTAGGGACCAATGAAACGGGCATCTAACTTCCAGCAGGGACGGTGGGAGGGCAAAAAGCGAGTGGACAACAGAACCCGATCTCCTACCTTGATCTCGGGGCCAGGCTGGCGATGGCTGTCAGCGTGACGTTTGTAGTCCTCCTTGGCTTGATCAAGTTGCTGGTGCAAGAGTTCTTGCACCGCTGTGAGTTCCTGTAGCCAATCCTCTGCTGCAGGGACTTCTGAGGTCTCCACGATGGAAGGGAAGAAACGGGGGTGGAAACCATAGTTCGCAAAAAACGGGGTTTCTTTAGTTGAATTCTGGACACCATTGTTGTATGCAAACTCTGAAAGAGGTAATAGGGAAGCCCAATTGTCCTGTTGGTAGTTTACATAACAGCGAAGATATTGTTCCAAAGTGGCATTGGTGCGCTCAGTTTGTCCATCTGTTTGAGGATGGTGAGCTGAGGATAAACGAGAGTCTATGCCCAATAGTTTTTGCAGGGCTTTCCAAAAACGAGAGGTGAATTGAGATTCACGGTCAGTGACCAAACTCTTGGGCAATCCATGTAGTCGGAATACATGCTGAAGAAATAAGTCTGCGGTCTCTTTGGCCGTGGGAAGGCCATCGCAGGGGATGAAATGGGCCATCTTGGTGAAAAGGTCCACCACTACTAGAATCGTGGTGAATCCAAGGGATGGTGGTAGATCAGTGATAAAATCCGCGGAAATTATCTCCCATGGGCGAGAAGGAGTGGGAAGGGGATGCAGTAGCCCTGGCGGCTTCTCCCTTCGCGTCTTGGAACGCTGGCATACAGGGCAGGTGTTGACATAATTTTCCACATCCTTGCGAATCTTGGGCCACCAGAAATCTCGCAGGATCAAGTGCATGGTTTTGAATAGCCCAAAATGTCCGGCAGGCTTGCTGTCATGGCACAAACGAAGTGCTTTTTCTCTGCCGGGGCCTGGAGGGATGTAAACATGGTTTCTGTAGCATAATAGACCGTTCTTAAGTGAGAAAGGGAAACGTAGTCCTTGGCAGATCTGTTCTTGGGCCCAGGCATCTGTCTGTTGACTGGCCCTAATCTCCTGAGTGAGAAGGGAATCTGTGGTTGGGGTTTTTGGGTTAGGAGGAGCTGGCTCAATTGAAGTGGATTTGGTATTTCCCACTGTGAGCGTGGCAAAGTTCTCGGGTTGCAGCAATCGCGTTTCTGAGGTGTCTCTGCGCCCTGCTGCATACTCCGGTTTTCGTGATAGGGCATCTGCTTGCTTGGTCTGAGCAGGAGTCACATAGTGGATCCGGAAGTCAAAACGTTCAAAGAACAAAGCCCAGCGTTGTTGCCTTTGGTTTAGCTTCCGTGCGGTCCTTAGGTGCTCCAAATTCCGATGGTCTGTATGAACTTCAATGGGGAATTTGGCCCCTTCTAACCAATGTCTCCAGTTTTCAAAGGCTGTCTTTATGGCTAAGAGCTCCTTTTCCCAAATGGTATAGTTTCTTTCCGGAGCTGTTAGTTGGCGTGAGTAATAGGCACATGGATGGAGATGTTCTCCCACTGGTTGCATCAGCACAGCCCCTACTGCCACATCGGAGGCATCTGCCTGAACAACAAAAGGGGTTTTTGGATCAGGGTGCTGTAGAATTGGCTGGGTTGTGAATAATCGCTTTAGCTGCTGGAAACCCCTTTCAGCTTGTTCTGTCCAGCGGAAAGGCTGTTTTCCTCGGATACAGCTGGTGATTGGGTCAGACCAGCAAGCGAAATCTGGGATGAATTTGCGGTAGTAGTTTGCAAACCCCAAGAAGCGCTGTACTTCCTTTTTGTTAGTTGGCGCCCGCCATTCCAACACGGCCGAAACTTTTGCCGGGTCCATGGATAGCCCTAGTGGCGAGACGCGGTATCCCAGGAAGTCTACTTCTTGCAAATCAAAGGCGCATTTTTCTCACTTGACGTATAGTCCATGATCCCGCAATCGTTGTAGCACCATTCTGACGTGCTGGTCATGTTCTGTTTGTGATTTCGAGAACACCAAAAAGTCGTCCAAGTATATAATCAAAAAACGGTCTAGGTAGTCCTGGAAAATATCATTGACAAAATGCTGGAATGTTGCGGGGGCTCCACATAATCCGAAATTCATGACTAGTGTTTCAAATACTCCGAATTTGGTCTGGAAGGCAGTTTTCCATTCGTCCCCTTCTCTAATGCGAACCAAATTGTAAGCCCCGCGAAGATCCAGTTTGGTGTAAACCTTGGCCCCCCGGAGTCGATCCAACAGGTCCGCGATCAGTGGCAATGGGTAGCGGTTCCGCTTCGTGATGTTGTTCAGTGCTTGATAGTCCACGACCAAGCGTAGGTCCCCTGATTTCTTTTTCACAAACATCACTGGGGAAGCAGCTGGGGATTGAGAGGGCCTGATAAACCCCTTGCGGAGGTTTTTCTCTATAAACTCCCTGAGAGCTTCCTGCTCTGGTTCAGTCAGGGAGTAGAGGTGTCCCCGCGGAATTGGGGCTCCCTCCACCAGATCAATGGCACAGTCATAGGGTCTATGTGGGGGTAGTTTCTCGGCTTCTTTTTCATTGAAAACATCCCAAAAATCCGAATATTTCTTGGGCAGGGTGATGATGGGTTCTGTGTCTGTGGCATTGCAGACCCTGGCGACTAGGCAATGGTTTTGGCAATACTTTGAAGCGAACTGCAGTTCCCTGTTAGACCAGGAGATGTTTGGGTCATGGAGTGTCAACCACGGGATACCCAAGATCACGGGGAAATGAGGAACCTCAGTAACGAAGAAGGAGATTTCTTCCATGTGTTCTCTTATCCACATTCTGGTGGGCTCGGTCCATTGGCTTACTGGACCTGTCTTCAGGGGTCGGCCGTCAATGGCTTGCACCACCCGGGCGTTCTTGAAATCATGATATTGTAGTCCCAGGGAGTTAGCATAGTCTCTATCGATGAAATTGTTTGTTGCCCCTGAGTCTATCATGGCATGGATCATGACAGGTCCCTTTTTTACTGACCGCAGTGTGACCACCAGGAGAAATAGGACCCCCGTTTGCGGCTCTTGAGTGGAGTTTTTGACCGGGTTGGCGAGCCCCTCTACACCCGGTCGCTGGCTTCCCCCGCCGGCTTTGTTCCAGCCGTCTCGGCAGCATCTGCTTCCGCGGAGGACGCCGCCGCCAGACGGGCGGGGGGCTTCTTGGCTGGGCACTCCCTGGCGAAGTGGCCCCCATTCCCACAGTACCAGCACAGATTCAAGCGTTGGCGGCGGGCCTTTTCTGCAACATCCAGCCTGGGGCGCACATTGCCCAGTTGCATCGGCTCCTCCTCGCTTCCCATGGGGTTAGTGGCTGGCTGTGGGGGTCTCCATACCGGACGAGGCTGGACACTGGCAGAAGAGGGGGGTTTTACTCCGGCTCTTCCACTCTGGCCCCGGAGCCACTGTTTCTTGTTGGCGAGCAGGACTTCAGCCCGTAAACAATGGGCGATGAGTCTTTCAAGAGTTCCAGGGGGATCCACCTTAGAGATTTCTTCCTGCATCTCAAGATTGAGGCCCTCGCGAAATTGTCCTCTGAGGGCTATGTCGTTCCAGCCGGTGTTTTGAACCAACACCCGGAACTCGGTTATGTACCGGGACAGCGGTCTGTCCCCTTGGAAGAGGCGTCGGAGTTTGTGGCCGGCCGCCTCTTCATCATCCTCGATTCCCCAGGTGTTTCAAAGATGGACCAGGAATTGCTGTGCGGTGTTTAAGTGCATGGAACCCGCATCGTACAGCGCCGTCGCCCATGTGGCCGCAGGTCCATCTAGGAGACTGTAAATCCACGCCACCTTGACATCTTCTTGGGGAAACTCGGTGTGGCGGGCTTCTAGGTATGCCATGCACTGGCGACGGAAAACATGAACCTTGGAGGCTTCTCCGGAGAACTTGGTTGGTAGTGCTAGGGCAGGGAGTCGGACTCCGCGATCCTTCAAGCCCCGAATTTCTCCCTCTTGCTCTCGGAGCCTGTCCCGGATCCGGTTGAATTCATCTTGGGAAATGGTGTAACTGGGTGGTGGCTGGGCAGGGCCGCCCGCCCCGGCTCCCGGTGTAACAGACATATTGGCCTTAGGTTGCTTGGTGCTGTGGGTGGCGGAGTCAAACTGTCAGACCCCAGGCAGCAGGGCACCAAGAACCATACACGGAGGCCAATCTCTATCTAATATCTTTATTAAGGAAATATATAAAAGTAATAAAAACAAGTGAAGAATATAGTTCAGAAGCAGACCTTTCAAATAAGGTCAAATATAGTCCAAAAATGCAATGCCCAATAAATGATATTAGAGTTCAAAGTTTATATCCAATACCGAAACACACACTATTGCCAGGCAATAGAGTGGGGAAAAGCCAGAGTCTGAGGAGTCCAAGGAAGCTTGACAACAAGGCTGGAAATAATCTTGGTACTTTAACAAGGTCCGTGACTTGAAACAAGGCAAAACGTGAATCTTGGAACAAGGTCCGTGACTAGGAACAAAGCAAACAGTGAATCTTGGAACAAGGTCCGTGGTTAAACAGCAAGGCAAGGCAGTACTTGGATTCTTGATCCGGGAAGCAAGGAACTGGGGTTACGAAGTCCACACACGATCTCACTCCTGAAGCAGCTCTGTTGACTCCGCAAAGATTCTCCCGCGTCAGGCACCTATATTGGGGTCTCGTTTTCCCGCCAACAATCTCTTTCCCTAGAGAACGGGAAGCGAAACCCAACTTTGTCCAGATGCAAGACTCCTTAGAATTTCCCAAGGGAAGCAGGTCTAATCAGCCTGTTGTTTGGCAGCAATCCGTAAACTCCTGCGAATCTGTTCCCTGACTCCTCTGTCAGCACAATAGGATTCTTTTCTAGGGAACGGAGGCGAGGAATGTCCAAGGACTGTTTTACTGAATTCTTGGGGACAAACATCAACATCCGGCAGGTGAAAGGACTCCGGCTCTTGTTGAACCGGCGAAAACCCCATGTTTTCGTCTTCATCTGCCACGATGGCACTAGGAGCAGGACTACAAGGCCCATGAGGCATCACAATGTCAAACTTCATTACAGTAGAGTCTCACTTATCCAAGACTCGCTTATCCAAGGTTCTGGATTATCCAATGCATTTTTGTAGTCAATGTTTTCAATATATTGTGATATTTTGGTGCTAAATTAGTAAATACAGTAATTACAACATAACATTACTGCGTATTGAACTACTGTTTCTGTCAAATTTGTTGTATAACATGATGTTTTGGTGCTTAATTTGTAAAATCATAACCTAATTTGATGTTTAATAGGCTTTTCCTTAATCCCTCCTTATTATCCAAGATGCTCGCTTATCCAAGGTTCTGCCGGCCCGTTTAGCTTGGATAAGTGAGACCCTACTGTATTCCTATAGTGTAAATGCATCCTCAGAGGTCTTTAAAAGCACAACATTCCTTTTAAAAATACATGGCCAGTCTGGATGTGCAAAAAGATACAGTTTGCCACTGACAGGAAGTGAGTTAATTAAAAGCAATTACAACAACAGAATAAAAGGATCAAAATGCATCAATGAGCATCAAAAGATCGAAAAGTGGGATAAATAAAACTGCAAGGAAAAGGGCAGGGCAGTACAATAGAAACGGGAATGGGAATAAAGTGCTGGGAGCCAGGACAATAAACAATTTGGACTGGGCATATTACGAGCTGACCTATTGTTCAAAGGCATGTTGAAAAATCCATGTCTTCAACTCTTTATGAACTATGGACAGGGCGGGGGCTAGTCTGATCTCCCTGGGGGGGGGTCACCACCAAGAAGGCTCTCTCCTTCATCCCACCAACCATGCTTGAGACAAAGGTGGGAGCGAGAGAAGGGCCTCTCCAGCAGATCTAAGAGCCCATGCCGGTTCATAGGGAGAGACACGGTCATGAAGATAGCAGAACCCGAATCGTTAAGGGCTTCGTAAATCATAACCTGCACTTTGAATTGGGACCAGAAAAGTAATGGCAGCCAGTGGAGCTGCTTCAGAAAATAAATCGTATGCTCCCTGTAACTAGCTTCTGTTGGTAATCTGGCTGCCGGCCTTTGAACCAGTTGCAGTATCCGGGCCATCTTCAAAGGCAACCCCATGTATTTATTTGCAGTATTTATTTATTTGCAGTATTTATATTCCGCCCTTCTCACCCCGAAGGGGACTCAGGGCGGATCACATTATATACATATAGGGCAAACATTCAATGACCATAAACACATTGAACAGAGACAGACAGACACAGAGGCAATTTAACTTTCTCCTGAGGGGATGTTCAATTCTGGCCACAGGGGGGAGCAGCTGCTTCATCATCCACTCTGACGGTACTTCCTCATTCCAATGTCGTAAATTAGTTAAACTTGCCTCCCCACTTTTTATAAGTGGTACCTTATTTCCTACTTGACAGATGCAACTATCTTTCTGGTTGCTAGGTCAGCAACGAGCAGGGGCTATTTTTTATTTTTAATTGACGGGTGCTAACCCCGCCATGGGCTGGCCTCGAACTCATGACCTCATGGTCAGAGTAATTTATTGCAGCAGGCTGCTCACCAGCTGCGCCACAGCCTGGCGCATTGCAGTAGTCCAATCTAGATGCAATCAAGGCGTGGACCACTGTGGCCAAATCAGGCTACTCAAGCTACGGCCGCAGCTGGCACACTAGTTTTAACTAAGGCCCTCCTGGACACTGCTGACATCTGAGCATCAAGTGTGAGCACTAAGTCCCAGACTGCAGACCTGTGTCCTCAGGGGACTGTAACCCCATCAAGCACAGGTTGCCACCCTATACCTTGATAAGCCCCACGACTGACAAGGAAGACCTCTGTCTTGTCTGGATTAAACTTCAGTTTGTTAGCCCTCATCCAATCCATCACAGTGGACAGGCATTGGCACAGGATCCAGGAGATCATAACCTTTTGGAAAAACCAGAATCTCCATAACCTTTTAGGAGAATAATGGCATTCATAACTATTTTAAAATCAGAACTTATTGTAAAGTATGATATTCCAGAGAAGAAGTAAAAAAAAAACATACAGTAGAGTCTCACTTATCCAACATAAATGGACCGGAAGAACATTGTATAAGCGAATATGTTGGATAATAAGGAGAGATTAAGGAGAAGCCTATTAAACACCAAATTAGGTTATGATTTTACAAATTAAGCACCAAAACATCATGTTATACAACAAATTTGGCAGATAAAGTAGTTCAATACGCAGTATTGCTATGTAGTAATGACTGTATTTACGAATTTAGCACCAAAATATCATGATCTATTGAAAACATTGACTACAAAAATGCCTTGGATAGTCCAGAACCTTGGATAAGTGAATGTTGGATAAGTGAGACTCTACTGCAATTGAGAAAAAACTTCTCTGCAGTGGTCTATAAACACATGTACTTATGCAAGACAATTTGGTTTCCAGGGTTGTTGTGTGTTTTCCGGGCTGTGTGGCCATGTTCCAGAAGTAGTCTCTCCTGACGTTTCGCCCACATCTATGGCAGGCATCCTCAGAGGTTGTGAGGTACATGGAGAAACTAAGCAAGGAAGGTTATGAAGCTTGCAAGGCCATTTAATGCTAATCAAGGTGATTAATTACAACATTCACACTGGCCTCCAACAGACAAGAGTTCTTTCCTCCACCCGGGACCTTCCACAGATATATAAACCTTCCTTGCTTAGTTTTCCCATATACCTCACAACCTCTGAGGATGCCTGCCATAGATGTGGGCGAAACATCAGGAGAGAATGTTTCTGGAACATGGGCATACAGCACACAACAACCCTGTGATTCTAGCCATGAAAGCCTTTGACAACACAATTTGGTTTCCAATTTGGCTTAAGCGGCTGAAGGGGGAAAGGAAGGGGCTTGAGGCTGTTAGGAATGGTGGGAATTGAAGTCCAAAACACCTGGAGGGCCAAAGTTTGCCCATGCCTGATCTATACTGTGGAGTAGAGTTTGATATACCTTTAACCACTATACTTCCATGTCTTGGAATGATGGAGGTTGTAGTTTTTCCAGGTCTTTAGCCTTCTCTGCTTCACCAAACTACAAATCTAAAAATTCCACAGCATTAAGCCAAGTCAGTTAAAGTGGAATCAAACTCCATTAACTTTACAGTGTAGATGCACCCTTAGTCTCCTTCCTGTGAATTGCATCAGCTGTCTGAGGTCTCAAAGAGAAAGGTGGTCTCATTCCATTCATTTGCTAAATGATTTTTTTTCCTGGAGATGGTACAGAACGGAAACCTAACTCGGTACAGGGCAAATACCTGTCCATCGAGCAACGTCTTTGCATGGAAACACTTGAGAGAATCATTCTTTCCAGAGCTCTGTTTTGCTCTGTCGGCTGGCTGCTTCCATAGCAAATAATAAATCCAGCTTTCTTCCGCTGATAGTTATGAACATTTACTGCTATTATATTTCCACCCTGCTATCTGGGTTATTAAGCGTCTGCTGGGATTAAAAATGGATACCAATTCTGTTTACAACCGCTTGGGAAGGGTAAGGTGGAATGGGATTGACAGTTTATCCCACCACAAACCCGTGCCTCCCAGTCCAGATCAGGGATGGTAAAAGGTGGGAGAACTGGGATTCGTTCTCCGCTCATTATAAAAAACAAGGAAATCGGGCGGTGTGGGGCATTTATGCGCCTGCCATCTCCATTTTTTATGGTTGTGCTTAAACCGGAGCGGCTGACTCTCTTGCTTTTATTAATCTAATAAAAGGATTGCGAGAGCACTCTGATTCGAGGCGTTGGGGAGATTCTGCAACGCTTATTGTTCCAACAGTGGGCCAGATGAGTCCGAAAAAAAATGAAACAATGAAATAGGATGCAAGGACGTTAATTTTGATATGTTTCTACAAAATTCCTGGTAGATCTGGCCGTGGTGCTGTCTTTGATTGTTTAAGAGGCCCTTACAAGGTCCTCAGCCTTCTTTGCCAAAGATCTGGGACTTCACCAAACTACAGACCCAAGGATTTCAAGGCATTGAACCATGACAGTTAAAGTGATGTCAAGCTGCATTAATTCTATAGTGCAAACACACCCTCAGTCTGTATAAATTTGCATGCTGATGATCACTTGCTAGATTTTAATTAGGTTTCTATTTTCTGTATTTTACATTTTTGCTTTTCAATGAGTCTCCAAAGTCAAAGTGCATAACAAATAGATGAGTCAAAATCGTAAGCCACTTTGACACAAATATAAAAACATTAGGTTGCTGTGCATTTTCCAAGCTGTATAGCCATGTTCCAGAAGCATTCTCTCCTGACGTTTCACCCACATCTATGGCAGGCATCCTCAGAGGTTGTGAGGTCTGTTGAAAATCCACTTGTCTAGTTTCCAACAGACCTCACAACCCCTGAGGATGCCTGCCATAGATGTGGGTGAAACGACAGGAGAGAATGCTTCTGGAACATAGCCATACAGCTTGGAAAATGCACAGTACCCAGTGATTCCGGCCGTAAAAGCCTTTGACAACCAACACATATGAAAACATTATGTAACCTATAAATGCGGGGAGCCCATCACATTTTCAGATTTAACTTTTGTGAATTTTATTACTTTGATTAATATGCTTCCTCTATAAACCTTTGGGTCCTCCAGTGTGTCTTTATGATCAATGTGCAGCAGACATCGACCATAGGATTGTATTGAAAGACCTACAGATACCTAGAAACAATACTTTTCCAGGCATTTTGATTCTATGGTCAATATCTGACCAAGAGTTGTGCTGCAAGACCTAGAGATTCCTAGAATGTTCATAATTTTTTATTTTAAAAATATCTTTTAATTTATGTTTTTCCATTTCTCCAGGTGCCCTACACCTCTAACACCTGCAAAACTAGAGGTTTGACTGTACAATGTTATACTATTTAAATGTTATAATTCTTTGTATATCATATACTGTATAGTGGGAAAGAATCCCACTGGAGCATTTCAACACATCAAAATACCTGGGAGTTACTCTGGACCGTGGTCTGACTTATAAGGAGCACTGCTTGGATATCAAGCAAAAAGTGGATGCTAGAAATGATATCATACAAAAACTGACTGGCAACCCCTAGAGATCACAACCAGTTACAGTGAAGATATCTTCCTTTGAGTTTTGCTACTCTGCTGCTGAATACACATGCCCATCTCACCACGTTAAAACAATGGATGTGGGCTCGGGCTGTGGCGCAGGCTGGAGAGCAGCTGCAATGAATCACTGCAATGAATCACTCTGACCAGGAGGTCATGAGTTCGAGGCCCGCTCGGAGCCTATGTTTGTTTGTCTTTGTTCTATGTTAAAAGGCATTGAATGTTTGCCTATATGTGTAATGTGATCCGCCCTGAGTCCCCTTCAGGGTGAGAAGGGCGGAATATAAATGCTGTAAATAAATAAATAAAATAAATAAATGTGGTTCTCAATGAGACATGCCACATTTTCACAGGGTATCTATACCATACACCACTGGAGAAATTATACTGTTTAGCCGGTATTGCACCACCTGACATCTGTCAGGAAGTACCGTAGCAGCCTGTAAGGAAAGGACCAAGGCTTTGACATCTCCAGCCCATCCTCTGTTCAGATATCAGCCTAGCATGCCAATGCCTTAAATCAAGAAACAGCTTCCTAAGATGCACAGAGATACTCGCAGAAACACCTCAGCAAGCGAGAGTCCAAAAGTGGCAGGCTAAAACCCAGAACCTTAACCAGTGGTTGATGCCAGATGAGAAACTCCCTCCTGGGCACACAGAAAACTGGGTGACTTGGAAGGCACTGAACAGACTGCGGTGCAGAGCCAATCTTAGGAAATGAGGTTACAAAGTGGAGTCCCCGACATGCGAGTGTGGAGAAGAGCAAATCACAGACCACTTACTACAACGCAGTCTGAGCCCTGCCGCATGCACAACAGAGGACCTTCTTACAGTGACACCAGAGACACTCCAAGTGGCCAGCTTCTGGTCAAAGGAAATCTAGTATAATGCCATTTTTTTAAAAAACTTTGTATTTTTACATACATTATAACTGTACCCTCATAAATAAATAAATATACTGTATGCATATATCAATATAATTCATATTTATAGTTAACATTTCATAGTATAGTATATAGTACATATTTATATTTCATGTCATATCTATATATATAAAAGGAGAATGGCATCGCTCCACCGGGCAAAACAACAAAACTAAAGGCCCCCCAACCTAGAAAATTGACAACACAACCCCTCATCCATGTCTCTACATTCTTACAAACAAACTACACATCCCTAACCTCCATGGGGCCAAAAAACCCTCAAAAACTGGAATGCACCCCTTTGTGACCCACCTTGATTGACACTAAACAGCCTTGCAGCTTCAAAGCCAGGCTGCCTCCTAGGCCACAGCAAAAAAACAAAAACAAAAACAAAAACAAAACACCACTTCAGTGTGAATTTTAAACCATTGTTTAGAAAGGGCCTCATATAATCCTGTTCCAGGCAAATCATATAACATTATCAATATAATGGATAATAATTACTGTGCTCTAATAACAATACACAACAATATAATCTCTAAAATCAGGACACTAAATAAACAACAACACTCAGAACACAGGGGAATTCCACACAGGAAACAACCAGGCCCAGCTAACACCTCCCAACAAAGGATTCCCTCATGCAGGAAGAAGCCAGGCTTGGAAGCTACAAGACCATTCAGTGCTAAACAACTTAAATAATCACACCCAGCTAACATGTCCCAGTAAAGGATTCTTCCAAGTACTAACCAGGCAGACCTTGAAGCTGCATGCCTATTCAATGCTAATCAAGGAGATCCATGCCAACACCTGCCTCAACCAGACAACAGTTCTTTCTACCACACTGCACGTTATTCCACACATATATCAACCCCTTTGTGGCCCACCTTGATTAACACTGAACAGCCTTGCAGCTTCAAAGCCAGACTTTGGAAACCACGAGGCTACTCCATCTCATTCAACCTGGCCTAGCAAGGATACCTATGTAAAAAACGGCCAGGCTTTCAAGCAGCGAGGCTATTCACTGCAATTCCAATTGGCCACAGCAACGCGTGGCAGGGCACAGCTAGTAGGTTATATAAATATTGGACAATATTGTACATCAGTTAGTTAAGTAAACTTAACCATGTCACTTCTATTGGTTTTTTTTTCGTGTCAGGAGCAACCGGAGTTGCTTCTGGAGTGAGAGAATTGGCCGTCTGCAAGGACGTTGCCCAGGGGACGCCTGGATGTTTTGATGTTTTTACCATCCTTGTGGGAGGCTTCTCTCATGTCCCCGCATGGAGCTGGAGCTGATAGAGGGAGCTCATCCACACTCTCCCCAGGTGGGATTCGAACCTGGCAGCTTTCAGGTCAGCAACCCAACCTTCAAGTCACTTAAAGGTTGGGTTGCTGACCTGAAAACTGCCAAGTTTCTATTGGTAGATCTGACCTTTCCTCCACTCCAAACCTGTCATAAATATAACATCACAGAACCATATACCTGGAAAGGGACTCCAAGGGGCCATCCAGTCTGAGCTCCTTCTGCGAGGCAGGAAGACACAGTTTAATCCTTCCCGACAGAGGGCCGTAGGGTGCATCTCTATTGTAGAATTAATGCTGTTTGATGCCACTTTGACGGTCATGGCTCAATGCTATGGAATCCTGAGAGTTGCAGTTTTACAAGGTCTTTAGCCTTCTCTGTCAAAGGACTACAACTCCCAGTTTCCCGTAGCATGAAGCCATGGTAGTCAAAGCGGCATCAAACTGCATTCATTCTCCAATGGAGATGCAGCCTTTTGTTGTTTTGCTGCAACAGATGTAGCACAACGATTACTTGGGAAATCATCGTATGTATGTGCCTCTCAGAGAGAATTTGACTTGGCTTTTCGCTCTCTCTAACAGCCCTAGGCAGCAATTATTCCCTGTTGTTTGTTTTGTGGCCTTTTGAGACACGGCTGCACAATTTGCATTCCTAAATCCATCTTCCTCCCCTTCATAATAATAATAATAATAATAATAATAATAATAATAATAATAATAATAATAATCCCCACACAATACTCATCTCGTCTTTCTCTGATACCCACATCCCTATCCCTCCATCCCATCCAATGATGTACCTTTAACGCCTTGGTCCCGGGCATCAGTTTCCTTCCACTGCGGCTTAAAGGTTAATTCAAAATCCCAGTTGGCAAAGGATGCAGAGCGGAAGTGGCATTTATTAATGCAATGCCAGGCTCCCCCTCTTCCTCCCCCCCCCCCAAACACACATCACAAATCCACTTTCCTCTCTGCACATGGAAACTCTATTGACTTAACCGTTGGAGGGCTGAATAGTTTGGAGGGAGAGGGAAAAAAAACAACAGCTGCCAAGATAGAAATAGAGTTGCCAGACTGAACACTGGTGCACGGACGCATGGTCTTTCCTTTCTTTTGTTTGACTTTCCAAAAATTGCCACTTCAATTAAACCAATTCAATATAAAAAAACCACAGACCTAGGAGACAAGGAGATGTACCGAATGTAGACCAATGGTTAATAAAATTAATGGAAATTAAGAATATGGACAGATTAACATATCTAATAAGGAAACAACAGGGTTTACCAAAGAAATGTACTGACTGGCAACCACTTTTAGATTTTATTAGAAAAGAAAAGAGATTCACTATCATATAATTCAAGAACATCTAGACGATGATAAGAGTAATAAGAAAGACATGAATTTAGGGAAGCTAAAACATAAATAAGGAAAGACAGTAAACGGAGGAGATCCAGGATTGGATCGAAGACAATATGGATATGGATGGAAGTCAATAACCCTTTTCTTTTATTGGGAAAAATTGTTTTATCTTTTTTCTTTATATATATATATATATATATATATATATATATATATATATATATATTCTATTTTATATATATGTATGTGTGTGTGTGTGTGTGTGTGTGTGTGTGTGTATGTATATATATATATATATATATATATATATATATTCTCTTTCTTCAATTTTATTTCTCCTTTTTTTACCCTCTTACCCTTCTAAATAACTTAAGTTTCCTACTTTTCAATCAACCAAAATGTTCCCCCACTTTCAATGTATCTATTCAAAACTATAAATAAAGTTTTAAAAAAAACACCACAGACCTAGAATAAATACAGTAGAGTCTTACTTATCCAAGCCTCGCTTATCCAAGTTTCTGGATTATCCAAGCCATTTTTGTAGTCAATGTTTTCAATATATCGTGATATTTTGATGCTAAATTCGTAAATACAGTAATTACAACATAACATTACTGTATATTGAACTGCTTTTTCTGTCAATTTGTTGTAAAACATGATGTTTTGGTGCTTAATTTGTAAAATCATAACCTAATTTGATGTTTAATAGGATTTTCCTTAATCCCTCCTTATTATCCAAGATATTCGCTTATCCAAGCTTCTGCCGGCCCGTTTAGCTTGGATAAGTGAGACTCTACTATATAAAAAATAAACTCTCAATTTCTCCATCACTATAACTTCACTTCTACTGCTTTTAAAACATAAAGATACAAAGATAAAGGTAAAGGTTTTCCTCTGACATTAAGTTTAGCCATCTTCGTCTCTGAGGGTTGGTGCTCATCGCCATTTCTAAGCCGAAGAGCCGACATTGTCCGTAGACTCCTCCAAAGCCATGTGGTTGGCATGACCGCATGGAGCGCTGTTAACTTCCCACTGGAGCAGTACCTATTGATCTACCCACATTTACATGTTTTCAAACTGCTACGTTGGCAGAAGCTAGAGCTGCCAGCGGGAGCTCACTCCACTTCCTGGATTTGAACCGCCAACATTTCCGTCAGCAAGTTCAGCACCTCAGTGGTTTTACCCACTGCACCACCAGGGATCCATAAAGATACAAAATACATTTAAAAACCACAACTGACTTTCCTTCCGCCTCAAGTGATAGCAGCTATCAAAATATTGTTATACCGTGTTTCTCCAAAAATAAGACAGTGTCTTTTTGCTCCCAAAGATGTGCTAGGTCTTATTTTCAGGGGGTGTCTTATTTTTTTACGATTCCTTTCTTGTACTCAATGGTTCCGTCCTCCTTCCGTGGCAGCTGTGACTCCCTCCTCCTAGGTCTTACTTTCGGGTATGTCTTATATTTGGCAATACTGCAAAACCTCTACTAAGTATTATTTTCAGGAAATGTCTTATTTTCGGAGAAACACGGTATGCATCTATTCTGCTAGTTACACCAGTGGTTCTCAACCTTAGTAATGCCACAACACCTTAATAAAGTTTCTCATGTTGTGGTGAACCCCAACCATAACATTATTTTCATTGCTACTTCATAACTGTAATTCTGCTACTGTTATGAATCATAATGTAAATATCTGACATGCAGGATGTATTTTCATTCACTGAACCAAATTTGGCACAAATATCTGATACACCCAAATTTGAATACTGGTGGGGTTCAGAGGGGATTGATTTTGTCATTTGGGAGTTGTAGTTGCTGGGATTTATAGTTAACTTGCAATCAAAGAGCATTCTGAACTTTGCCAATAATTGAATTGAACCAAACTTGGCACACAGAACTCCTATGACCAACAGAAAATACTGGAAGGGTTTAGTGGGCACTGACCACGAATTTTGGAGTTGCAGTTCACGTACATCCAAAGAGCACTGTGGACTCAAACAATGATGGATCTGGACCAAACTTGGCATGAATACTCAATATGCCCAAATGTGAACACTGGTGGAGTTTGGGGAAAACAGACCTTGGCATTTAGGAGTTGTAGTTGCTGGGATATATAGTCTACAATCAAAAAGCACTCTGAACCCAGCCCACAATGGATCTGCACCAGACTTGGCACACTACCTCACACGTGGTCAAATCCCCGCTCAACCATAGAAACCCATTGGAGAAGTCATGCTCTCTCGGCCTCAGAGGAAGCCAAAGGTACATCCCCTGTGAACAAACCTTGTCAAGAAACCCATATGATAAATTTCCTTTAGGTCCACCATCAGCCACAAACAACTTGAAGGTACACGACCACAACAAAATTTGATACTCTCTTCATGACACCTAAACCTGATGCCTAATAGTTTGGCCCCATCTTTAGGATAGTCCACTTGAAGAGTTAGTGCACCTTGACATTATTTGAAGTGCTAATGCTCTATCTTATAGAACACATGTGTCAAACTCAATGCCCAAAAGTCAAAGCAAACCCACCATGTTGTTTTATGTGATGGATTACAACTCCTGTATTTCTCATCATTAGACATCATGATTAGAGCTGATGGGATACAAGAACATCTGGAAGGCTGCAGTTTGTTCTATTTAGTGGGTTTTGGATTTAGATACAAGGCTTGTGAATATGATGCCTGGCTTTAAAACGTCCTTTAACCTTTCCCCAACCTCAGAGCCATAGGTGCTGTTGGGTTGCAATTCCCATTATCCCCAGTACACATAAGGTAAAGGTAATGGTTTTCCCCTGGCATTAAGTCCAGTCGTGTCCACTTGGCTGACCAGGAGGACCTCCGTCTTGTTTGGATTAAGCTTCAGTTTGTTAGCCCTCATCCAGTCCATCACAGCCTTGAGCCTGGACTGTTAGATAAAGATAAAGGTTTTCCCCGACATGAAGTACAGGCGTATCCAACTCTGGGGGTTGGTGCTCATCTTCATTTCTAAGGCCCGGGCTGTGGCGCAGGCTGGTGATCAGCCAGCTGCAGCCAACTGCAACAAATCACTCTGACCAAGAGGTCATGAGTTCGAGGCCAGCTCGGAACCTGCATTTATCTTTGTCTTTGTTCTATGTTAAGGCATTGAATTTTTGCCTTATATGTGTAATGTGATCCGCCCTGAGTCCCCTTCGGGGTGAGAAGGGCGGAATATAAATACTGTAAATAAATAAATAAGCTGAAGAGCCGGCGTTGTTCATAGACGCCTCCAAGGTCATGTGGCCAGCATGACTGCATGGAATGCCGTTACCTTCCTGCCGAAACGGTACCTATTGATCTACTCACATCTGCTAGGTTGGCAGAAACTGGGGCTAACAGTGGGAGCTCACTCTGTTCCCTGGATTTGAACCTGAGACCTTTCGGTCTGCAAGTTCAGCAGCTCAGCACTTTATCACGCTGCACCACCACGGGCTCCGGTACACATAGTGCATGGTAAAAATGATGAGTGTTGTCATTCAATAACATCTGGGGTAAAATTAAAGAACACCGACCACTATGTAAAACACCAGCAGCAACAACAACAATAATAATCATTAAAAATTATAGCAGTTCCTCTGTATCCAGAAATTCTCTGTCCATGGATTCAATGTCCTTTGAAGTCAACCATAAGACTGATATGGCCCTCAATGAAAAGGAGTTTGACACCCCTGCTATAGAATCACAAGGGTTGTAGTTTTACAAGCTCTTTGGTCTTCTCTGCCAAATAATACTAGTACCTCATCAAACTACAGCTCCCCGGATTCCACAGCATTAAGCCATTGCAATTTAGAGTAAAGTCAATCTCGAATGTCAATCTGTATTAACTCTACAGTGTAGATGTACCCTAAATTATGTTATTAATGCAAACTCATGACAAATACATAGACTGCTTCAATGTGAGGAAACATTTTCAATGCATAAAGTTCTTAAAATACAGTGGTTAAAATTATTCAAGCTATGTTTATAAAGTATATGAAATATACATTATTTTCATGTATGGTTTGGATCTCATTTCCAAGATATGTCAATGTGTACATATACGTATTCTAGCATTTAAAAAAATATCTTAAATACAAATGATACTCAACCTGTACCAGGTTATAGGTAAGGGGTAAAGGTTTTCCCCTGATGTTAAGTCCAGTCGTGTCTGACTCTGGGGTTGGTGCTCATCTCCATTTCTAAGCCAAAGAGCCGGCATTGTCCGTAGACACCTCCAAGGTCATGTGGCCACTGGCATGACTGCATGGAGCGCCGTTACCTTTCCGCTGGAGCGGTGGCTATTGATCTACTCACATTTGCATGTTTTCGAACTGCTAGGTTGGCAGAAGCTGGAGCTAAAAGACTTGAAGACAGTAACAGTGGTTAGATCTATCAATCACTAACTCCTGTGAAAATGGGGACTCGGGCATCTCTAAATATTAATGTGGCTTTATACATGTGTGTCAATCTCATATGTTACTTCCATATCCATAGACTTCCCAAAAGTAACTGACTGGTCACTAACGGAAGTGGAAAAAAGCTAGATGTGCTTTTATAATTTTCTGGAAGATTTTGCCAAAATCTGGACTATCAAACTGAACTGCATGCGAACTGGAACTATCCTGAAGTTTCGAACCAGCTCTTCCTATAAGGAAAATATTATACTCCTAAATACGGGTTGGTCTTTCGTTGCACTCTTACAATAGAGGCTAAGCCACCTGGTTTTTGCTGGACAACAGCTCTCATCATCCCTAACGCCCATGCCAGTTGGTTACTATCTGCCAACCTACCAAGAAAATCCAACAAATGCTACATTCAGCAAAGTACAAGAGGGATTCTCTCACCTCTGCAGGAGTCTACCATATACCATGCAGCTGTGGACAAGTCTACACAGGAACCTCCAAACAAAGCATTGCCCAGACACAAATGAAAGAACATGAAAAGCAATACAGGCTAATTCAGGCAGAGAAGTCAGCCATAGCAGAGCACCTGAGGAACCAACCTGGACACAGCATATTATTAGAGAACACAAATGCTGGACCAGTCTAACAACTACCATGTCAGACGACACAGAGAAGCCATTCAAATCCACAAGCATGTGGACAATTTCAACAGAAAGGAGGAAACCATGAAAATGAACAAAACCTGACTACCAGTATTAAAAAACTTTAAAATAAAAACAGTAAATAAGGAACAACACTCTAAAACAGAGGAATTCCAGACATGAATCAATCAGGGGCAGCTAAAACCTCTGAACAAAGGATTCCCCCAGGCAGGAAGAAGCCAGGACATGAATCTGGAAAGGCCATTAATGCTAATCAAGGTGATTAATTAAGACATTCACATTGGCCTCCAACAGACAGGAGTTCCATCTCCCATCCTGGACCTTCCACAGATATATAAACCTTCCTTGCTTAGTTTTTTCAAATATACCTCACAACCTCTGAGAATGCCTGCCATAGATGTGGGAGAAACGTCAGGAGAGAATGCTTCTGGAACATGGCCCAGAAAACATCACCAGCACCATCCAAAGGAGCCAAAGAAGACCTTAAGATCATGACCGGGAAGGGGGGGGGGGCTAGTAGGGTGTATCTAGAGGCTGTTTTATGTTTTAATATCTTAATGTTAATGGTTTTAAATTGTATTTATATGTTGATTGTTTCTATTGATTTTATGTTATGTTTTATTTGCTTTGTATAATGAGGCATTGAATTTTTGCTGCAGGGTGAGAAGAGCGGGATAGAAATGAAGTTAATTAATAATAATAATAATAATAATAATAATAATAATAATAATAATAATAATGATGTCTATCTTGTTTGCTGTTTCATACAATAAAATAATAATAATAAAACACACAACAACCCAATGGGAGATGTACTTTTAAAGCCCTACATGTTTTGGGTCCAGAGGACCTGCAGGATCACATCCTCCCATACAATCAATAAGACTAGTGGTACATTGTTTTTTGTGTTAGGAGCGACTTGAGAAACTACAAGTCGCTTCTGGTGTGAGAGAATTGGCTGTCTGCAAGGACGTCGCACAGGGGATACCTGGATGTTTTGATGTTTTTACCATCCTTGTGAAAAGCTTCTCTCATGTCTTCTAATGGAGCTGGAGCTGATAGAAGGAACTCATCTGCACCCTCCCTGGGTTGGATTCGAATTGGCAACCTTCAGGTCAGCAAACCAACCTTCAGGTCAGCAGTCCTACCAGCACAAGGGTTTAACCCGCTGCACCACTATGGGCTCCTCTGGACAGTTAAAGGCGTGTCAAATTGCATTTACTGTATATACTCAAGTATAAACCTAGTTTTTCAGCCCTTTTTTTAAGACTGAAAACGTCCCCCTCGGCTTATACTCAGGTCAGGGTCCTGGTTGGCTTATATTTGGGTCAGCTTATACTTGAGAATATATGGTACATTTATTATTTTTCTCTATTATTATTGGTATTATTACATTTATTATTTTTCTCTATTATTGTTGCTACTATAACATTTATTTTACTCTATTTTTTATTATTATTAATACATGTATTATTTCACTCTGATATTATTGCATTTATTATTTTACTCTATTTATTATTACATGTATTATTTCCCTGTATTCATTATTATTATTACATGTATTATTTTACTCTATTATTATGAAAAGGATACATAAGCACATT
Organism: Anolis carolinensis; assembly: GCF_035594765.1. Taxonomy (NCBI): domain Eukaryota; kingdom Metazoa; phylum Chordata; class Lepidosauria; order Squamata; family Anolidae; genus Anolis; species Anolis carolinensis. The sequence continues at coordinate 22,390,484 of NC_085842.1, forward strand.
TACATTGAAGAAGATGAGAATAATGATTTGATCAGAGTCGCACAGTCTTTATCTTAAATTTGAGCTTTATGTAAATCTTCAAAAACATTTAACCAACTGATCCCTCAATTAATGTAATTTTTATTGGTATCTATTTTTATTTCTGAAATTTACCACTCTCGGCTTATACTTGAGCCAATGTTTTCCCAGTTTTTTTAGTGTAAAATTAGGTGCCTCGGTTTATATTCAGGTCGGCTCATACTCGAGTATATACGGTATTTTACAGCGTAGATACACCCAGAGATAGACTGCACTTGAATATGAAGGCTCTACTATTACATACAGAAGAGAATGTAGAAGTTTTCTGACAAATGATCTTCATGCATTACAGAGAGAAAGAGAGGAAGAAAAACACTATATAAATAACAGCTTCATATGTTGCTGGATTGTAATGCCCATTATCCCTTCTCAAACTGGTGAGATGGGAGTTGCAGTCTAACAACATCCGGAGGTTACAATTTGGGGTCACTGGTTTACAATTGCAGCTTCTTCCCTCTCCCTTTTTTGGGCAATTTCCCCTTCTTTACTCACCTTCTTGAACTGCTGATTCAGTTGCAGAACTGCACAACCTTTGCAAAACTGCAGAACACCACAAAGTTTAGGCGACCTGAAAAGGGCACTGAGCCAAAGGGGAGGGACAGGAAGAGGAATACAGTGCAAGCATTACAAAAAAACAAACCCCAAACACACACAGCACTGTCTATTTTTATTTGTACAGCCCTGTCTAGGCTGGAGAGCTCTGTGGAGTTAACCCATTGAGGCTTTTGCAGGCAAGAGCACCCGACCAGAGCACTGCAGAAGACCACAACTGCAGCTTTACTCACACTTTGGCACCACTTTAATTGCCACAGCTCCATGACCTGGAATCCTGTTTTGTGAAACACTAGCATTCTCTGGCGGAGAATAATAAGTACTAGGTAAAGGGTAAAGGTTTTCCCCCCCCCGACATTAAGTCCAGTCGTGTCCGACTCTGGGGGTTGGTGCTCATTTCCATTTCTAAACTGAAGAGCCGGCGTTGTCCGTAGACACCTCCAAGATCATGTGGCTGGCATGACTGTATGGAGCACCGTTACCTTCCTGCTGGAGCAGTACCTATTGATCTACTCACATTTTCATGTTTCCAAACTACTACCCTGTTTCCCCTAAAATAAGACATCCCCAGAAAATGAGACCTAGTAGAGGTTTTGCTGAATTGCTAAATATAAGGCCTCCCCCGAAAGTAAGACCTAGCAAAGGTTTTGTTTGGACGCATGCCCGCTGAACACTAGATCATGCAGGATCGGTAAATGTACATACCATAGAGTGTTGTACATGGAAATATTGTAGTAACAAGAAATTCTTGATAGGATTCAGTTTGTCTGGTTATGCTGGTTTGTGATAACAACTACTGTACAGTATATAATAAATGTTCATTTTTTTTTGTTCAACAATAAATGTGAATTCTTCTTTGTGGAAAAATAAGACATCCCCTGAAAATAAGACCTAATGCATCTTTGGGAGCAAAAATTAATATAAGACACTGTCTTATTTTCGGGGAAACACGGTAGGTTAGCAGAAGTTAGGACTAACAGTGGGCACTCACTCCGCTCCCCGGATTCGAACCTGAGACCTTTTGGTCTATAAGTTCATCAGTTCAGTGCTTTTAACACGATGCGCCACTGGGGGCTGGTAGGCTGTTAGGAATTGTGGGAGTTGAAGTCCAAAACACCTGGAGGGCCAAAGTTTGCCCATGCCTCTCTAGAGTAATGAATGCAGTTCAACATGGCAAACTACCATCACAATTGATTTGAACTGTTGAATCTGCCTCCGATATCCTAGGGGATAAAAGCCTTGTGACTTGAAGGTTGGGTTGCTGACCTGAAGGCTGCCAGGTTCGAATCCCACCTGGAGAGAGCGCGGATGAGCTCCCTCTATCAGCTCCAGCTCCATGCGGGGACATGAGAGAAGCCTCCCACAAGGATGGTAAAACATCAAAACATCAGGGCATCCCCTGGGCAACGTCCTTGCAGACAGCCAATTCTCTCACTCCAGAAGAAACTCTGGTTGCTCCAGACACGAAAAAAATAATCTGCTGACCTAAAGGTTGGCAGTTTGAAGCTGCGGGTCGGGGTGAGCTCCTGCTATTAGGTTGATGTCTCTGATTTGTGTTGCCACATCATTTCACCTCCACATTTTCAAGCTGCTTCAGTCTCCAATGCTTCATCAGCATAGATGTGTGTCTTGGCAACTACCCCTATTTCTTTTATTCTAACGCTGGATCTACATTGCCATACAATCAATTTTCAGAATGCATATTAACTCCATTGAAGTGAGATAATCTAATTGAATGCAGTCCATCTGCATTCTGAAACTGGATTATATTATATGACAATGTGGATCCAGCCTAAGATGCAGTCTCCCCTCCCCTCACCCTATATTAACATCTCTGCAAATGAGGTGGGTCTTAGAATCATAGGTAAGGTTAAAGGTAAAGGTTTTCCCGTGACGTTAAGTCCAGTCGTGTCTGACTCTGGGGGTTGGTGCTCATCTCCATTTCTAAGCTGAAGAGCCGGCATTGTCCGTAGACAACTACAAGGTCATGTGGCCGGCATGACTGCATGGAGTGCCGTTACCTTCCCGCCAGAGCGGTACCTATTGATCTACTCACATTGGCATGTTTTTGAACTGCTAGGTTGGCAGCTAATAGCAGGTGCTCACTCTGCTCCCGGGATTTGAACCTGCGACCTTTCGGTCTGCAAGTTCAGCAGTTCAGAGCTTTAACACACTTCGCCACCGGTACTTCTCTTATATAGAATCATAGAGTTGGAAGAGACCTCAAGGGCCATCCAGTCCAACCCCATTCAGCCAAGAAGCAGGAAATTGCATTCAAAGCACCCCTGACAGATGGCCATCCAGCCTCTGCTTAAAAGCCTCCAAAGAAGGAGCCTCCACCACACTCCGGGGCAGAGAGTTCCACTGCTGAACAGCTCTCCTTACAGTGAGGAAGTTCTTCCTAATATTTAGGTGGAATCTCTATTCCTGTAGTTTAAAGCCATTGTTCCATGTCTGAGCAGAAAACAAGCTTGTTCCCTCCTCCCTATTACTTCCTCTCATTTATTTATACATGGCTATCGGGTCTCCTCTCAGCCTTCTCTTCTGCAGGCTTAACATGCCCAGCTCTTTAAGCCACTCCTCATAGGGCATGTTTTCCAGGCCCTTGATCATTTTAGTCGCCCTCCTCTGGACACGTTTATTTCCAATATTTCTATCCAGCTTGTCAACATCTCCTTTCAATTGCGGTGCCCAGAATTGGACACAGTGTGATTCCAGGAATAGAGAGGTAGCAAGACTTCCCTAGATCTAGACATTAAGGTAAACGTAAAGGTTTCCCCTGACGTTAAGTCCAGTCATGTCTGACTGGGCGTTGGTGCTCATCTCCATTTCTAAGCCGAAGAGCCGGTGTTGTCCGTAGACACCTCCAAGGTCATGTGGCCATTGGCATGACTGCATGGAGCGCAGTTACCTTCCCGCCGGAGCGGTACCTATTGATCTACTCACATTGGCATGTTTTCGAACTGCTAGGTTGGCAGAAGCTGGAGCTAACAGCGGGCGCTCACTCCACTCCCGGGATTTGAACCTGGGACCTTTCGGTCTGTAAGTTCAGCAGCTCAGTGCTTTAACACACTTCACCTTAATACATTAGACATTAGACTCCTGTTTATGCAGGCCAAAACCCCATTGGTTTTTTTAAGCTGCTGCATCACATTGTTGGCTCAAGTTTAACTTGTTGCCCACGAGGACTCCAAGATCCTTTTCACACCTACTGTTGTCGAGCCAGACGTCCCCCATTCTGTATCTTTGCATTTCATTTTTTCTGCCTAAATATATATAAATACAAATGTTGCATATACATACAAATGATGATGGTGAAATTACTGTGCATCTTACAATCAGCAGCCTCTTAGAATCAAAGAGGTTCAGGAATCAGGGCAAGAAATCCCAGGCAGTTCTTGTACTTTTCCTATGTTTAACTGTGCTTGCCCAATCTGTGCACTGAAGGGGTTAACGACACAGAGCTGTGGCGGATAGACAGGCCTGTTTATTTGTGATTTCATTGGAGCCCCACTTCCTTCTTTTCCCTGCCCACGCTGGAGCCACTGGAGGGTGCCTTGTGGAGGCTGAAAGAAGCGGGTGAGTTTACAAATGCTAGCAGACCGCTTCTCTGCAAAGAAAAAGACGAGAGATTGAGCATTCCTTATCCAAAATGCTTGGAACCAGAAGTGTTTTGGATTTTAAAACACTTGCCTTAACATAAGGGTTGAGATCTAAGCTTACTGTATACAGTACATGGAGTTTGTTTATGTTTAATGGACAAAGCCTGAAGGTTATTTTAGGCACAATATTTTAATGATTTGCTGCATGAAAGTCAGACTGCATTTGCACTGTGAAACAATGCAGCTTGAAACTGTCTTGTATGGTCAGTGTAGACTCATACAATGCATGTCAATGAAGTTAAACTGCATTATATGAGTCTACATTGACCACACAATGCAGTTTCAGACTGCGTTATATGGCAGCGTAGATTTATTTATTTATCATTTCAGAAGCGAACTGAGGGTAAAAGTTGTAATGTATTTGAAAACACAAAGTTTTAAAAAAATTGGCATTATACTAAATGTCCTTTGACCAGAAGCTGGCCACTTGGAGTGCCTCTGGTGTTGCTATGAGAAAGTCCTCCATTGTGCATGTGGCAGGGCTCAAGCTGCATTGTTATAGGTGGTCTGTGGTTTGCTCTTCTCTACATTCACATGTCGTGAACTCCACGTTGTAGCCCCATTTCTTAAGATTGGCTTTGCATCTCATGGTGCCAGAGCTCAGTCTGTTCAGCCCGTCCAAGTTGTCCAGTCTTCTGTGTGCCCAGGGGGGAGTCTCTCATCTGGTGTCAACCACTGATTGAGATTCCGGGTTTTAGCCTGCCGCTTTTGGACTCTCGCTTGCTGAGGTGTTCCTGCGAGAATCTCTGTAGATCTTAGAAAACTATTTCATGATTTAAGTCTTTGGCGTGCTGGCTGATACCCATGTTTTATATTCCTAAAGAAACAGTGTTTTGTTATGACTCCCAACATTTTTGGAAATGTTACATTACTACTACCAGTGTTATAATCTACAACTTCCAGTATCTCGAGTCAGAATAGCCAATGGTGGGGGATGCTGTGAGCTGTGATGGAGACCCAAAAAATTCTGTTCTAAAGCCTAATGTCCTGATCACTAGATACGAAGGTCTACGTGCCTTGGCTTACAAAGACTTGGGATGCATTTGCAGAGCAGAATTATTGCAGTTCAACACCTCTTTAACAGCCATAGTTCAATGCTATGGAAGGAGTCCTGGGATATGTAGTGCTACCAGGTCATTTCCCTTTGCTGGCATATTAGGGCATGTAAGAAATCTGTTAATGTGTGTGAGTCAACTGCAAAATAAGATGCATGAAGCCCATTGGTTGAGCCATGTCTGTAGAGCTGGATAAGCCTGGGATTTTTTTGATACTGTTGCATTTTTTTCAGGCTTGAGCTATTTAGGTGCACAGACAGAGTTTGAAGAAAGAAGCAGGGAGACACAGATTTTGAGGTGTTGTACTGCCTCTAATTGTACAGTAGACCTTCACATTTGTGGGTTTGACTTTTGTAGATTTGATTATTTGTGGAACCTCTAGGTCAGGGGTCCCCAAACTTTTAAAACAGGGGGCCAGTTCACAGTCCCTCAGGCCATTGGAGGGCCGGATTATAGTTTTTAAAAAAATACATATGAACAAATTCCTATGCACACTGCACATATCTTATTTTGAAGTAAAAAACAAACAAAAAGGGAACAAATACAGCCTCAATGTTAATAATAATAATAATCATTATCATCATAAAAATAATAAAGAGGGTTGAAAAAACCCCTTGGGCCATCTACTCCAACCCCCTTCTGCTTTTGTGCACACTATAATCAAAGCACCTCTGACAGATAGCCATCCAATAATAATAATAATAATAATAATAATAATAATAATAATAATAATAATAATAATAATAATAATAATATCACCATAATAAACATGGTTGGAAGAGACTCCTTCGGCTATCTTGCCCAACCCCCTTCTGCCTTTGTGCACCAAAACATAAAGCACCCCTGACCAACAACAACAACATTAACAACAACAACAAACAACAACATTGTAATAATCACGGTTGGAAGAGATTGCTAGCTTTCAAGAAAAAAGATTCCACAACAGGGCTGCAGAGTATTCTTTCAGTCATTCACACTGGAATGACTGAGGAGGGAGAGAGGCACATGCGGACTCCCTGCCTGTGTCCTCCGCGACAGCGAGAAAGGTGTGTGCGTAGCGAGGAAAAGGCCTGCGCCTTTCTCTCCTCCCTCGGCTGGTACGCACCTTTCCTGCTGCCTTCCTCGGTGGCACTGGCGGGAAAGCTGCCTGTGGGGCGAGGGAGGAAAGGCACAGGCCTTTTCCTCGCCCCATGTGCATCTTCCTTGGTGGCAGCGGCGGCGGTGAGAAAGGTGCGTGCAGGGTTCACATGGTGCAAGGAAGGTGCGCATGGTGCAAGGAAAAGGCCTGCGCATTTCCTCCCTCGCCCTGTGGGCAGTTTTCCTACTCCCACCACTGAGGAAGGCAGCGGGAAAGCTGTCTGCGGGGCGAGGGAGGAGAGAAAGGCCCAGGCCTTTTCCTCGCACCATGCGCACTTTCTTCGGTGGCAGCAGTGGAAAAGCTGCGTGTGGGGCGAGGAAAAGGCCTGTGCCTTTCCTCCCTCACCCTGTGGGCAGGTTTCCCACCGCCACCATCGAGGAAGGCAGCGGGAAAGCTGCCTTTGAGGCGAGGGAGAGAAAGGCACAGGCCTTTTCCTCGCCCCACACGCACCTTTCCCGCTGCCACCGCCACCAAGGAAGATGCACATGGGACAAGGAAAAGGCCTGTGCCTTTCCTCCCTCGCCCCACAGGCAGCTTTCCCGCCGCCACTACCGAGGAAGGCAGCGGGAAGGGTGCATGCCGGGCGAGGGAGGAAATGCGCAGGCCTTTTCCTCGCACCATGCGCACCTTCCTCGGTGGCAGCAGTGGAAAAGCTGCGTGTGGGGCGAGGAAAAGGCCTGCGCCTTTCTCTCCTCCCTCGCCTGGCGCGCACCTTTCGCACCACCTTCCTTGGTGGCGGTAGTGGGAAAGCTGCCCACGGGGCGAGGGAAGAAAGGCGCACGCCTTTTTCTCACCCCATGTGCGCCTTCCTCGGCGGTGGCGGTGGAAAAGGTGCGTGCGGGGCAAGGGAGGAGAGAAGCGTGCACGCGCGGGCCGGATAAATGGCTCCGACGGGCCGGATGTGGCCCGCGGGCCGTAGTTTGGGGACCCCTGCTCTAGGTACTCCAGTGAGATTCTATTTATTTAATTTAGTATTATTTACTGCATTTTATTTTGCTTTATCTCAACCCCAAAGGGACTCAGAGCAGCATCCAAATTGGCAATACAGTAGAATCTCACTTATCCAACACTCGCTTATCCAACGTTCTGGATTATCCAACGCATTTTTGTAGACAATGTTTTCAATACATCAAGATATTTTGGTACTAAATTTGTAAATACAGTAATCACTACATAGCATTACCATGTATTGAACTACTTTTTCTGTCAAATTTATTGTATAACATGATGTTCTGGTGCTTAATTTGTAAAATCATAACCTAATTTGATGTTTAATTATCCAACATATTCGCTTATCCAACGTTCTGCCGGCCCGTTTATGTTGGATAAGTGAGACTCTACTGTAATTCAATGCCGCATTAAAACATAAAACATACAAAATACATTATGCATTAAAATCATAAAAACAGAAACATATAAATATATTTAAATAAGCAGTTAACAGATAGCACATTGTCCTGAAACCATGATCCAAAAGCCGTTCCAGTCATCTTAACTTTGTAGGCTCATATTGCACTCTTAACTACTCCAAACGCTTGGTGCCATAGCCAAGTCTTCACTTTCTTTCTAAAGGACAGGAGGGAGGAAGCCAATCTAATATCACTGGGAAGGGAGTTCCACAGTCAAGGGACTACCACTGGAAAGGCCCTGTCCCTTGTCCCCACCAACCACACTTACAAAGTGGGTGGGACCAAGAGCAGGGCCTCCCTAGAAGAGCTTAACATTCGGACTGGTTCATAGGAGGAGATGAGTTTGGTCAGGTAAGCTGGGCCAGGACCGTTTAGGGCTTTATAGGCTAAAGCCAACACTTTGAATTGTGTTTGGTAGCAAATTGGCAGCCAGTGGAGCTGACGTAACGGGAGCTGTGTGTTCCCTGTATGCTGCTCCGGTGAGCAATCTTGCTGCCGCTCATTGGACTACTTGAAGCTTCTGAACAGTTTTCAAAGGCAACCCCATGTAGAGCGTGTTGCAGTAGTCTATTCAAGATGTAACAAGAGTGTGGACAAGTGTGGCCAAGTCTGACTTATCAAGGTACAAGCATAGCTGGCTCACAAGTTTCCATGGTCAACTTCCACTATAGAGTTGCACTGGAAAATCTTCAGATTCCTAGAGATGTGTTCCCTTAGGTTAAAAAAATAGAATTTTGATTTCATGCCTTTTCACTTTTGCAGAAGTCCTGTGCCCCTAACACTAGCAAATGTAATAATAATAATAATTTATTTGTTTGACCAGTCATATGACCATTTCAAAGTGCAACATAAATAAAAACAAGGCAAAAAGGATGGGAGGACAGGCAGCTGACCATCTGTTTGCCGACAAAATCTTATTTTCCTGATTCTTCTTTCAGCAAATGTGGACACTTACTGTACAGTTAGAATGTGAAGGTTGATTGTGTTGTTGAAGGCTTTCATGGCCGGGATCACAGGGTTGTATGTTTTCTGGGCTGTATGGCCATGTTCCAGAAGCATTCCCTCCTGACTAGTTTCCAACAGACTTCACAACCTCTGAGGATGCCTGCCATAGATGTGAGCGAAACGTCAGGACAGAATACTTCTGGAACTTGGCCATACAACCCGAAAAACATACAACAACCCTGAAGGTTGATTATAACTATCTTTGATTCTATGTGTCTGTTCTAGTTGGGGTTAACAATAGCCGGTGCCAATCCACTGCAGTCAAGATTTGTTGGACAATAACTCCTGTAGACTATTATGAGGTGTGTTGTCCAACAGATTTGGCAACATTAGGTTGCGGAAAGTTACCATGCAATAATGTAAGTGGACCTAAGCTTTGATTGTGTGTTCTTGTGTGACGGAATACACTGGGTTGTCCTGGTTGTCTCTATCAACCTTATGGTTCTATTATTCTAAGTCACATTGAAGAGGATAAGCTTACTCTTGAGAAGAACTGTGTAGAGGTCTGCAAGAATTGCCTTCTGACAAAAAAATATGTTTTTTCCTCTCTTGCTCTCTCTCTCTACTTCAGCCACAAACAAAAATGGAGGAGTCAGACCCCATGGCAACTGAATCCAGGGGTAGACTGGAGAATGGAGAAAGAGAAGCTGACTCTGTCCAGGCTGCGCCCATGAAGAACTTCCCGAAAAGAGATGTCCCACTGCAGGTCAAGAAGGAGACAGAGGAGTTATGGGAGGCCCAATTGCAGACGTTCCTGAAGACCATGGATCCCCCTCATTCAGGAGCGAATCCCCCACAATTCCTTGAACCCATGTTTGAAGAAGACACAAAGGAATTCCAAACCTCCATCAATGAAATAACCAACCAGTGGCCTAGAAGAGAGTGGGCTTCAGAACATCTTCTCAGGGAAGCTAGTCAACCCAATGGAGACCTAGATTCTTCCATGAATATGGAGAAGCTTGTGAGTGAGGATGCTGTTAGTTCAGAGGTTCGACGCCAACGCTTTCGGCTCTTCTGCTATGAGGCAGTCAAGGGTCCTCGCGAGGTGTGCAAGCAGCTCTGGAATCTTGGTCATCAGTGGCTGAAGCCCAAGAGATGCTCCAAGGACCAGATCCTGGAAGCCTTGATCCTGGAGCAGTTTCTGACCGTGCTGCCCAGGGAAATGCAGAGCTGGGTTATGGAACGGAGCCCTGATTTCTGCAGTCAGGCGGTGGGTATGGCTGAGGACTTCCTGCAGAGGCTGGAGGAGCCAGAAAAATGGGGGAAAGAGGTGAGCATCTGTGGTAATGGCAGGCATGGAAAGGATCCAAGAAAATGTCAGGCCTTGTGCCCCACTGTATATACAATGGGGTGCATGTGACCACTTTTATGGCCCCTGAAGCCTTCCATCAACTTAGAAAGTAATCATTGCAAAGTTTCTTTCTATCCTTAATCTATTGTACATTTTTGATCCCATCAACTCCAGCTTAATCTTTTCAACAAATATTTCAATGTAATTTTGAGCAATGTTTGTCAGTGTTCTCTCACTTATCGCTGGGGTTAGGTTCCAGGACCACCCGCAATAAGTGAAAATCCACGAAGTAGGGACACTATATTTATTTTAATATTTATACATTATTTTAGTAGTTACACACTATTTTAAATCTTTATCAACCAATTGTGTGTTGATAAATCTCCTGTTCCCGCTTGGGCTCCTTTTCTCTCCCTTTGGCTTCTCCTTCTTCCCTTCCTTAAGCTGTAAAATGTATTTTTTATGATTTATAATAGTCTTTTAGAATTTATTGAAAAACCGCGAAAGAGCGAATCTGCAAAAAATGAACCGCAAAGTAGTGAGGCAACACTGTACGGTGAAGTTTGGGAATGCTTAGGAGCTTCACAGAAGTTCCAGAGCATTCTCCTGTTTTTCCTTTAAAAAAAATATTTTTATTTAAAAAAATTTAATGCACATCATTGGGTAAAAAGACAACTCATAAAGAAAATTTTAGGGAAGAGAGGTAGGGGGAGGGGGAAGAAAGGGTAAGGATTAATTAGGGGAGAAGGGAGGGAAGAAATAGGGAAATAGGGTGAAAGATTGTACTTCCAATCTTCTTTGTAATGGTATTATATTAAAAAGAAAAGTCCAATAATGTCCATTAATCTTCTCTTTCTCTCTGGATTGTCTGCGATGGTATTTTGATCTCCAGTCTTCGTCAGATTAAGTTAACATTTTTATTTTATTTTCTTCCTGCAATGCTTTAAAAGGAGTCCAGGCTGTTGTTTTAATATATCTACCTTGTGATCTGGATATCAAAAATGTTAATGTGTCCATACTCATAATGTCTATCATTTTCTCTATCCATTCTTCTTTTGTTGGTATTATCTTTTGTCTCCACACTCTGGTGAATACAATTCTTGCCGCCGTTGTCAAGTAGGTGAAAAGTTTGCCTATGTTCGTACTCCACTCAATATTAGTCATCCCTATTAAAAAATGTTCTGGTCGCAATGGAATCTTTACTTTCAAAAAGTTTTGGCATAGTTCATGAATTTCTTACCAAAAGAATTTTGCTTTCTCACAGGACCACATGTGGTGGCAGGTTCATTCACTTTTTTCACACTTCCAGCAATTGTAATTTAGGTCTTTGGAATTTCTGAGGGGTCATGTACCATTGGTACATTATCTTTAGCCAATTCTCTTTCAAATCGTATGCATAAGTGTAATTTATTTTTTTGTTCCATATTTTCTCCGATTCATCCGACATAATTGTCCTACCTATATTTCTCACCCATTTAGTCATCCATTCCTTTATTTGTTCTTCCTTTGTACTCCATTCTAGGAGTATTCTGTAGATCCTTGTAATGTTTTTTCCCATTTGAAAGTAGATTTTCCCAAGTCGTCACTTTCTCTGAGAAGCCCACTTTGCTATCCTTTTTAGAATATTCTTTTATGTGTTGATGTTGAAACAAGATATACTGTATTACTAAACTGAGTTTTCAATTGTTCTTGACTCTTTATTTTAAATTCTTTATCCTCTTTCTTCAATATATCGTGATATGTAGGCCATATCTTCCAACCTAGCTCCCTTCTCTGACAAGCATTCAAAGACGAGATCCATAGAGGAGTTTTCCTTTATATTGTTCCCAAATCCTTAATAGGGATGAGTGTATGAAATGATTGCCATTTTTTTTAACCTTTTTCCTCTCGTACCATAGGTACGCGTACCATCCTGCTCTTAGATCATGGCCCTCTAGTATTAGAGTCTTTCTTTTTTTCAAGAGGTATCCAATCTGTAACCCATTCTAGGCCGCTGGCTTCAAAGTGCAAGCTTAAATTTGGTAGTCCAAATCCTCCTTTTTTCCTTTCATCTTTCAAATTGGTATAATTTATCCTCAGTTTTTTATTATTCCAAACAAATTTCATTAAATCCTTATTCCATTCTTTAGAAGTTTGCATTTTCCTGATTATAGGCAGATTTTGAAAAAGGTGTTGGTACGCGGAGGACAGGAGACAGGAGCAGGTGGAGAGATGAGAAACGACCGTCACCCTGACCTGTCGATGAACTTCTACTCATCAGTCAGACCACTTATGCAGCCAGCAAAAGTGGCACTGATAAATGACACCTCAGTCATAGATTTACTGCTTATCCCAGTGGTACTAGGCTTTATTTACAAGACTATATACAACTCCAAACGCCATCAGCAAGGGAAAAGCATGGCATGTCTGTTCACCAAGCCGAATCTCTAATCAGTGCTCGCAGGCACATCCCACATTCCATAGTTCATGGCGAATGTTCCGTCCCTGCAGTTGAAAACGGAAGTCTTGACCCATTGGCCCTGTAAGCTATCAATCAGGGCTGGCATGTAATTAGCTCTTGTGCTGCTGGAAAGCTTGCCAGAACACATATGCACAATCCAACAGCATACAATTTGATTTAACATTTCACACTCTTAACACCAAAAAACACTGTCAAAGGGTACTTCATTTTTGATATTTGTTTTAATTACCGATATTCTGCCTAAAAGAGATAATTTTTAAAATGTCCACTTCTTGAGATCTTTTTTGATTTCTTTCCACTTGCTTTCATCATTGTTTTGCAGTAGTTGCAAATTTTTTGCTGTGATACTTATGCCTAAATATTTAAATTTTAACTATCTGTAGTCATGTAATTTCTTTCAGTTTTTCTTGTCTTATCAGTTATATTTATAGTCAGAATCATTTATTTCTCCATGTTGATTTTTAACCCTGATACTTTTCCAAAATCTTCCATTTTCTGTAACCATTTCTCAATGTTGTTTAATGAATCTTCCACTGTTCAGATGAGATCATCAGCAAAAGCTCTCAATTTATATGACTCTTTATTAATTTCACCCCCTTCAAATTTTCATCATCTCTTATGCTATTCAATAGAAATTCTAGTGCTAAAATAAAAATCATTGGGGAGAGGGGACATCCTTGCCTGGTTCCCTTTTCCACTTTTATTATTTTAGCTTTCTGTCCTTTTATCCAAATATTGGCATCCTGGTCTTCATAAATTGCTTGAATTGCATTGATAAAATAAAATCCTACATCTATTTCTTTTAGTATCATTTTTTAAAAATTGCAATTTAAGTTATCAAATGCTTTTTCAGCATCTACTAACAGGCTGGGCCCATGAAGAACTTCCTAAAAATAGATGTCCCACTACAGGTCAAGAAGGAGACAGAGGAGCAGTGCTGGGAAGCACAATTGCAGAAGTTCCTGAAGACCATGGATCCCCCTCATTCAGGAGCGAGTCCACCGCAATTCCTTGAACCCATGTTTGAAGAGGACACAAAGGAAATCCAAGCCTCCATCAATGAAATAACTAACCAGTGGCCTAGAAGAGAGTGGCCACCTAGGCCACCCTTGTGGGCTTCAGACGATCTTAGGGAAGCCAGTCAACCTGATGGAGGCCTAAATTCCTCCATGAATATGGAGAAGCTTGTGAGTGAGGATGCTGTTAGTTCAGAGGTTCGACGTCAACGCTTTCGGCAATTCTGCTATGAGGCAGTCAAGGGGCCCCGCGAGGTGTGCAAGCAGCTCTGGAAACTTTGTCATCAGTGGCTGAAGCCCGAGAGATGCTCCAAGGACCAGATCCTGGAAGTCTTGATCCTGGAGCAGTTTCTGACTGTGCTGCCCAGGGAAATGCAGAACTGGGTTATGGAACAGAGTCCTGAGAACTGCAGTCAGGCGGTGGGTATGGCTGAGGATTTCCTCCAGAGGCTGGAGGAGCCGGAAAAATGGGTGAAAGAGGTGAGCGTCTGTGGGAATGGCAGGCATGAAAGGGATCCAAGAAAATGTCAGGCCTTGTGACCCATTGTATATATAGTGGGGTGCATGTGACCACTTTTATGACCCCTGAAGTCTTCCATCAACCTAGAAACTAATCATTGCAAAGTATTGTCAAAGGCTTTCATGGCTTGAATTACTGGGTTGCTGTGAGTTTTCCGGGTTGTATGGCCATATTCCAGAAGCATTCTCTGGTAAAAACATCAAAACATCCAGGAGTCCCCTGGGCAACGTCCTTGCAGACAGCCAATTCTCTCACACCAGAAGCGACTTGCAGTTTCTCAAGTTGCTCCTAACACGAAAAACAATGTACCGCTAGACACTACAGTCTTATTGATTGTATGGGAGGATGTGATCCTTCTGGTCCTCTGGATCCAAACCACGTAGGGCTTTAAAAGTACATCTCCCATGGGGTTGTTGTGTGTTTTATGGGCTGTATGGCCATATTCCAGAAGCATTCTCCTGACGTTTCACCTGCATATTATTTCAGAACACAGAAATGCTGGACCACTCCAACAACCACTGTGAAAATGAGCAAAATCAGGCTACCACTGTTTTAGAAACTCTAAAATCAGGACAGTAAATGAAAAACACTCAGAAGACAGGGGACATGAAACAATCGGGCAGCTAACACCTCCCAACAAAGGATTCCCCCAGGCAGGAAGCAACCAAGCTTTGAAGCTGCAGGGTCATTCAATGCTAGTCAGGCAGGCCAATTGCAACATTCAAACTTGCCTCAAACGAGTTCTTTCTCCCACTCTGGCTATTATTCCACAGATATACAAATCGCACTTGCCTATTTTACAACAGACCTCAGACCCTCTGAGGACGCCTGCCATAGATGTGGGTGAAACGTCAGGAGGGAATGCTTCTAGAACATGACCATACAGCCCAGAAAACGCTAAGCAACCCAATCATTGCAAAGTTTATTTCCATCCTTATTCTTATATAATGCATAGCTGCTCTTTTTTCTTCTTTTTTTTACAGGAACCCAAGATGGTCCTAGAGTCTTTTGCCAGCACCCCAAAGTCAGAACAGGAGCCACATGATCCCATTCAGGCGCAGCTCTCTGTGGAAGCAAAGCAAGAGGGTGACGAAGAGTCCAATTTCTTTGGTAAGTACTTGCCCATTTTTTTTAAAAAAAATAACAACTAAGGACAGTCATTTTCTCTCCCAGCTGCTTTGTAGTGCATGCTATGTATGTACTCACTATTTTGTATGTAAAAATTGAAGCAAAAGCTCCACTTACACATTTTCAGCTATAGAAGGAGGGGCAACCATGGGTTTTTGGGAGGCCACATTAACCATCTAGAGTAGTGGTTCTCAACCTGTGGGTCCCCAGATGTTTTGACCTTCAACTCCCAGAAATCCCAACAGCTGGTAAACTGGTTGGGATTTCTCAGAGTTGTAGCCAAAACACAGGTTGAGAACCACTGCCTTAAAGTGTAGGTCTTGACTCCAAATGGGATCCCCTTAACTTAATGTAGGAGACCCAAAAATTTTGGCGACAGTAACAAGTTTCTGACTACCATCCATTTGCACAAATCTGTTAGTAACAACATGCAGGGTTTACAGTGGACTCTGCAGAAGATGCTTCAGCTGTTCTTCATAAAAAGGGGAAATCAGTCTGTTTAGCAAGCCTCGCAAGTGTTGATTTATTATCAGTAAACGTTTGTTTTTTTATGTTTATTTTATATATGTATATACCTGAGGTATACATGCTGCTGAAATTGCTGACCGAAAAGTCTGCGGTTCAGATCCGGGGAGCGGGGTGAGCTCCCGCTGTTAGCCCCAACTTCTGCCAACTCAGCAGTTCAAAAACATGCAAATATGAGTAGATCATAGGTACTGCTCTGGTGGAAAGGTAATGGCACTCCATGTAGTCATGCTGGCCACATGACCTTGGCTTTTTGGCTTAGACATGGAGATGAGCACCAACCCCCAGAGTCGGGAAAAACCTTTACCTTTACCTTTTCTAAGATCATGTAAAAATTTATCAGGTGGAAAGGGATCTCTCCCCCCCCCCCCCATTTAAAATTGCAGGAGATAATGTGACATAAATTATTGCCATGCTTACTAGAAGGTATTTGAGGAAGAACTCTTTTTTTATTATTACTCTGTCAATTTGTTTTAAAACTACAAAGGAAAAAAAACAGTCCTGTGGGCTAAATGTAGCCCTTAGATTGCACTTTGTCCAGTCCTGGGGTATAAGATATAAGTTTGTTGTGTCACCAGAGTTCTCTGACAAAAAAGAGTACAGATCCAAACATTACATAGTATGGAGCTATGGCAATTAAAGTGGGGTCCTCAGACCTCACCTCACAACCTCTACGGATGCCTGCCATAGATGTGGGTGAAACATCAGGAGAGAATACTTCTGGAACATGGCCATACAGCCTGGAAAACACACAACAACCCTGTGATCCTGGCCATGAAAGCCTTTGACAACACATTGGAGGCAGCATCGTTCTGCTACTACAGCCAACCCTAGCTTTTGTCCGACTCCCATTCTACCAGGAAGGAAGACACAGGAGTCTGCTGAAGGCCTTGGATGGTACCTCTTCTGTCTGGCAAAAGGGGATGAACTGGATGGCCCTGGGGCTCCTTCCCAGAGGTGGAGGGAGGGAGGGAGGGAGGGAGGGAGGGAGGGAGGGAGGGAGGGAGGGAGGAAGGAAGGAAGGAAGGAAGGAAGGAAGGAAGGAAGGAAGGAAGGAAGGAAGGAAGGAAGGAAAATAACTGCACCCAGTCCCTGGACACATATCCCTTTGGAAATAAATGGCAATCATAACCTTATTGAAAAGGAAAAATGATGTCATATCCATTTGGCAAATGTGAATCTCCATGAACATGTGGAGACCACCTTTTGAAAACCACTAGTCAAGAAAAGCATGACCTCGTTAGAAGTCAACCCTTTGAACGAGTGATATTCATAAACATTCATGTAATGGCACACAGGTAACTCAGCTGTTAAACTGAAGAACTCTGTCTTTGAACTGCCAAGGACAAAGACATGCCACTACAAAAATATATTTGGTTAGCAGAGGATGGTTGTTTCTTTGCAGTTGTAATTGCTCAAAACACACACACTCCCTTTAGAAACCTTAGTTTAAAATATGCACTCAGAGATTTAAAAAACGTCATCTTTGAAAAATAACATATCTTTTTTCTTATAAACAACTTGTATTAATTCACCATATAGGTACATTTCTTTTTGAAGTTCAGTTATAGATAAGATGTAGCTTCTCTGTGTTGAGTACACAGGGTATCATTCTTAATCAGTAGTCCCTAGTCTTTAGGTATAGTTGTACCTACTAAAGTCCATAAGTCATACTTACCTACTGAAGTCCAAACAACAACATGCATCCACCTCCACTGAGGTGTAAAGCAGACTGAATACAAAATGGAGTCCTGAGTCTGAACATGCTCAGTACCATCACATGTCTATAACCCCTCTCACACCAAACAGGTACAGTCAAACTGGCAAATCAAAATACACATAGAATACAGGTTAGCAAATATATACATTAACAAATGAATAGCGAAAGGCTTGGGTGGGAGCCTACTATCATTCTGTCTGGGTTTTGGGGGGCACTCAAGTTCGGGGTTGTTACTTGCATTGTAAATACGAATTGTATCAAAATTTATACCATTTACGAACCACATTTGCAATTTTGCACAGCTTTAGTAGCCAGTGCAGAATATTAGAGTGGTCTTTTAACAGTAAAATTGAACAATGTAGCCAAATCAGTCTTGCACACCTGTGTTTCTGGAAGTATGACACTCATTTTTTATTTTCTAGACATTGGGCAAGTGCAGGGAAGCGAAGAGGAGTCTTCTCATCTACAGAAAGATGACCAAGTGGCTATCTGTGAAATATTCTTACAGAGCCTTGAGACAGAGTTGATTCCTGGAAGTCCTCCAGTACCAGAAGTTCACTGGGAAAACCATCCTGTGGAAGTGAACAAGCATGAGGAAGGACCTGATTTACATAGCAATAGCTTTTCAAAGGAAATAATCCACTTCAATGTCAATAAGGAACAAATTAATGACAAGAACTTCAAAGACCTGAACAGCCAGGTTGAGGAAGCGATTGAAAAACCATATAAGTGTTTCTACTGTGGTAAGACCTCCACATGTAAGACCAACTTTGTGGCCCACGAGAGAACCCACACCGGAGAGAAGCCGTACACATGCTTGGACTGTGGCAAGTGTTTCAACCGGAAGTCAACTCTTGTGAGGCACAAAAGGATCCACACCGGTGAAAAGCCATACTGGTGTGCCGAATGCGGGAGCCGTTTCACCGCCCGGTGCAACCTAATCAATCACGAGAGGATCCATACAGGTGAAAAGCCATACAGCTGCTCCGACTGTGGGCAGAGCTTCAGTCGGCGGCTACAGTTTGTCATACACAGGAGAACCCATACAGGAGAGACGCCGTATAAGTGCACCCAGTGTGGAAAATGCTTCACTCGGCGCTCTTCCCTCTTGATACACGAGAGAATCCACACAAACAAGCCAAACACGTGTACAGACTGTGGGAAAAGCTTTAGTCAGAAAAGAAAGCTTCTTAAACACAGGAAGATCCATACAGCAGAGAGACCGTATAAATGTCCATCGTGTGATAAAAGATTTCTAAAACGTTGTGATTTGCGCAGACATGGCAAGAAACACATAGTTGTTGTAGCCCAGCCTGTTCCTGAGCTATCAGAGGAGCTTGAGGTTGGGGCTATTCAGCTTGTGATTGTCCCTGATCTTGACTTTGTGATGGTTCCTGCACCTGCCTCTGCGTCTGGGCCTGAGACTCCTATGCAGGTAGAGTTGGAGGAAACTCCTGTCCCAGGCCAGCCAGAATGGCAGCTTGAACCTCATTCCTTGAAGGAGTCAAGGTTGGGTTTGCCTTTGCCAGATGGGCATTCTAGTGTGGATTCTAGTGGTGATAAAGCTGATGAGCTGCTTGACAGAAAGAAAGCGATTGATCAGCAGAGAAGAGAACGGGAGGGTTTTCGGCGCAGCCAGAGACTGTTACTGAGAAAGAATAACGAGCAGACTTCCCACGGAAAGAGGCCTTGAATTTACCCTTAAGAGGAACTGTGTTCTGTAAGAAATTCAGAGATGGTAAATTTGCTCATCAAGGTGGAGATGCCTGCTTATGCTCCATGTTCCTGTAAACTTCCATGGAAATTCATGCCGCCTGGTGCCTTGAGTCTTCTTTTAATCTTGTCCTTGTTTTTTGGGATTTTTGGATATCTAGTTCGTGTTCCAGCAGTTTGCAGTTTGGATTACTACTCCAGTCAAGATCCTGCCTTGTGTTCTAGCATTTATCCTGTTATGTTGTCAAAGGCTTTCATGGCCGGAATCACAGGGTTGTTGTGCGTTTTCCGGGCTGTATGGCCATGTTCCAGAAGTATTCTCTCCAGGAGTATACCTCACAACCTCTGAGGATGCCTGCCATAGGTGTGGGCGAAACATCAGGAGAGAATACTTCTGGAACATGGCCATACAGCCCAGAAAACACACAACCACCATTATCCTGTTCCTTAGACTAATCTTTCCTGCATTCCAGTTTGATCCTGTGCCTTGGATTAATTTTGATACCTTGTTTGAACTAATTTTGATATCCTGTTTGGACCTTGATCTTCTGTGTGACCTTTATAGACTCTTGCTTCGAGATTCTCAACTGTTTTGTACCTTGTAGATTTAAACCTTATTTCATTGACTTTTGGCTTTGAATTACCTTTACTTGCATATAATTTTTAATAAACAGATTACTTTGCTTATATTCTGGGGCTCCAGTGTGGTTTTGAGGTGCCTCTGCAGCCTAGGGTTCAACAATAAGAACACACCCTGCAGGATGCTAGTGTTGGGACCTCAGTCCCAACTACTATCTACATACCTAAAAACCATGACATTTTCTGAAAACAAAAATGGCTAATGTAGCTTTTTCAACATATTGTTATGGAAAAGTAACATAAAAGGAAAGAGCAAGTGGCAAGACAAAGATTCGAACAACTTTAACATCTGCATTAGCTGACCAGGGCTGCAGTTCACAAGACCCGTGTCAAATAGAATGTGTTGTATCCAAGATGTCACAAAGCTCTCTGTTGTTATAGAATCATTAATGCAATGTTGAATCTAATATTATAACTTTTGGTTGGCACATTTTCCTACATAATATAGATATTTAGGCATTTCTTGATTTATAGAAAAAGACAATTGTGCAAGTCATAATAAAGGCTTAGGAATAGTATTGGGAATACAAATTTGTTTCATATTATACAGTTGGATCCCCACATTTGCAGGTTTAACTTTTATAGATGTGATCATTCACAGAACTGATTAATATGGTCTCTTTGGGAATCTCTAGGTCCTCCAGTATAACTCAAGAGTACATCAACACAGGGTTGTTGTGTGTTTTCCGGGTTGTATGTCTGTGTTCCAGAAGAATTCTCTCCTGACATTTTGCCCACATCTGTGGCAGGCATCCTCAGAGGTTGTGAGGTATATTGAGGAAGCCTGCCATAGATGTGGGCGAAACGTCAGGAGGAAATGCTTCTGGAACATGGCCATACAGCCCAGAAAACTCAACAACCCTGTGATTCCGGCCATAAAAACTTCGACAGCACATTGTACATCTACACAGTTGAATGAATGTAGTTTGACGCTATTTTAATTACCATAGTTCACTGATATAGAATCCTGGGAGGAGTTTGATGTGTCATCAGCACTCTTTGGTAGACAAGGCTAAAGACCTGGAAAACCAACAACTCCCCTGATTTCATAACTTGAGACATGGCACCCCAAGTAGTGCATTAGTTCTATAGTGTAAGTAAGCCTTTTGTGGTCGGCCTCTAGCTAATTGCAGAATTGGGAAGGAGAACCAAGATATTTCTCAAGAGGTGTACTCTCAGGTAATAAAAATATGTGTTTTTTGCAATCATGTTTTCCTCACTTTTGTAGAATCTTGCCCCCCAATCATGGATGGCCTGCCATAATCAGTTAAGAAAGCTAGTGTCAATTGAGCTCTCACACATTTCCCCAATCTGAAAGAAGTGGCGCAATGGGTTCAACCCTTGTGCCAGCAGGACTGCTGACTTGAAGGTTGGGTTGCTGACCTGAAGGTTGGCAGTTCGAACCCGGCGAGAGTGCGGATGAGCTCCTCTGTCAGCTCCAGCTCCATGCGGGGACATGAGAGAAGCCTCCCACCAGGATGGTAAAACATCAAAATATCTGGGCGTCCCCTGGGCAACGTCCTTGCAGATGGCCAATTTTCTCACCTGAGAAGCAATTTGCAGTTTCTCAAGGTGCTCCTGACACACAAAAAAAGTGATGTACTGTTTCAGCCATGGAAACCAAATTACTCGTCCTGGACAAGTCAGACTTTGATGCTTTGAGGAAGACAAAGGTAATTCCTGATTATAGGGTTTGGGTTAGGTTTGTTATCTGGCTGCAACCCATACGGCCGCTGCTGAAATCCCCCTTTACACCTTGAAAGGCACAAAAGCAGTCTGAGGGCACTTCCAGACAGCCCCTATATCCCCAGGATGTGATCCCAGGTTTTCCGCTTTAATCTGGATTATATGAGTCCGCACTCCCAGATAATCTGGGATAAACAGAAAACCTGGGATTAGATCCTGGGATGTAAGCCTTGTCTGGAAGGTTCCTGAGTCAGCTTGAAGGCACATAAAATCTCAAACAGGAGTACTCACCTCTGGCAGAGAAGGACCAATATTTTCACTGCTGCAGTGAGCTGCAGTTGTACATGTCTGGTTGGAAATCAGCCCCCTAAACGAACCCAGAATCCATTGAAAGCCCACTTTAATAATAATAATAACAATAACAACAACATTTTATTTATATTCCACCCTATCTCTCCAAGAGATTCGGTGAATCACAGTACACATACACGGCAAACATTCAATGCCATTTGGACAGACAGAACAGAACAGACAAAAAAGAGGTATGCTGTATTTGAAGTCCAGCTTTGGTGCCTTGGAGGTTATGCTTGGATTCAGCCACAGGGAGGTGCTGTTGCTCCATTCTCTATGACGAAAAGCCATCAGGACTTCCTCCTTCCTTTCAGCCACCGGCATTTTATGGTGTAAAATACCTCTCCCACTAAACTAGTGGTACTTAATTTCTCTAGTTACAGCTCAGCTGTTTTTGAAGTGCTTAGGTAAAAAGTAAGCTAAGCTTGACAGTTGGATGCTCAGCCCAAACCAGGCTTCAAATTGACCACCTTTCGGTTGGAAGATCTTATTACTGCTGGTGATTTACCAGCTGTGCTACAGCCCAGTTCATTTTTTATCAGCCAATTTGCTACTGATTTCTGGTCTGGTGAGGATATACCTCGAAGCACAGTGTTATTCCGGGTAGTGTTTGTTATTGTTGTTATGTGGGTTCAGGTTCACTCTGAATTAGGGAAAATTGGGCTTTCTTGTCAAAATTTGTTCATATTAGGTTGCCATTGCCCTTCTCTGTGGCTGAAAAAGTGGAAGTACCCTAAGGTTACCCAGTGGCTTTCCATGGCCAGGTGAGAATCTGAACCCTGGTCTCACTAAATCCTAGTCCAAAACACAAATCACTATAACTATAACACACTGGTCCAGGAAGCATTTAGAGGTATCCACAGGATTGATAGCCATTTCATTTACAGAAAAATATGTTGGTAAAAAATAGGAATTTTTAAAGTCTTCCAGGAACTGCTATGGTATGCTTCCACCCAAAATTGACCATGGAGTTGTTCTGGGGGACTTAGAAATGTCTAGAGAGGCCTCTTTCTAGACATTCTTTAGGTCATCTAGTACAACATTGAAGCGCAATTCCTCTAAAAGCCGTTCATTCACTTCTGGAAGTCTATGAGTACCTTTGGTTCTTCTGTTGAACAGGTCTTGGTTCTCTTTTTGTTGGGACCAACACTTCAATTCAGTTCCAAGTCAGAAAAGAAGAATATGCACTTTCAGGTTTCCATTTCCCCTTAAAATGGCCCATGTCCTATGGTGCTTGACTACTGATTCAGATTACTGTCTATGTTTTAAGTTATTTTAACTTTTGTAAGATGTGTTATTATACTGTGATTTTATTGTGTTACTGTTTTTATTGATGTAGCACAGTCTTGGGCTTCTCCCAGAGTAAGCTGCCCCGAGTCCTTCGGGAGATGGAGCAGGGTATAAATAAAGTATTATTATTCTTAATATTATTATTATAAAACAACTTGCAAGAAAGTCAAAGGAATGACATATTTCATCTCTTCCGAGGCCCCAGGTTGCACCGGGGTCTGGTAGGAACTTACTGCAAGAGGTGGGTGAGTGGCTTGCCTCTCTCTTAACTTGGGGGTTTCCAACAGGCACTGCAATGAATGTCTTTTATTGTGAGGAAATGCAGAAGGAGGAGGGAGAACAGAGAAAACAGCTGGGCTAATAAAGGGAGAGACAATTTCCTCGAATAACTAAGAACTGAGTCAATCTAAAGGCAATGCTCACCAACCATACAGGGGCTTGCAGTATGTATTTGAGAGAAATGGTGAACATTCAGGAGTCGTGTAAAGTGATTTCATTTAACTCACTAAATTGTGGGTTCGAAAACCCAGAATGCCCCGGCTATTTCCAGGCCAAATCAGGACACATAGCAGAGATAGGCCAATGCAGAGGTCTTTAATTCTCAGTGGCCCAAGAGGATGTCAGCAGAACTAGTGCTCAAAGTACTGACATACCCCAACTGTGAACACATGGGTTATTTATAGTATTACAGAACAATTGAAAATTGCAATACTGGCTTCCCATTGGTCTTGGAGTGGGCTGGCTAGGATCTGCAGCTTCATTGGAGGTCTGAATCTGTTTCTGCCTTTGAGCCAACCATAGATGGAGTGGGGAATTTAATAAATTATTGCTCAGTTTGAAGTTTCCTGGTGGTTGTGATCTGTTCCCAAAAACTGGGTGTGTCTGGATGAAATGCAGTTTGATGAGTCCAATGCCACCTAGACAAGTGGTTCTCAACCTGGGGTCCCCAGTTGTAGGCCAAAAACATCTGGGGACCCCAGGTTGATAACCACTGACCTAGACAAAGAAGATGCTGGCTGATGGACAAAAGACGTAATTACATACAATGGAGGATTCCCAGAGGAGGTCCCAATAGGTGCTACAGATAAAGCAAGTTCCCAGGAAAAGGACAAAAGAGGGCATTAGGGCATTATATTTTGTGATCTCTGGTTTGCTTCATTGTTCAATGATTATAGTAATTCAGGGCATTGTTCCTTGGAGTTCAAAGTGTTGTGAAGCAATATTCCAATGACATTAATGAAAAGGTTATATTGCAAGCAAAGAGAAAACATCCAACGTGCTAGCTGTATATCCACATATAATAATTAATATATTTTATATCCAGGCAATTTCCAAGTTACAAATATCCAACTTACAAACGACTGGGGTAAGAAAACAGGGTGAGAAAAATCTGTTCTTTAACTTTATTGGTTAATGTTTAAATGTTATAATTGTGTATGTTTTTGTCTATTGATGTATTTTATATTGTTATCGTTTTATCCGGGCTTGGCCCATGTAAGCCGCCCCAAGTCCCCTTCGAGGGAGATGGAGGTGGGGTATAAAATAAACTTATTATTATTATTACATTTATGGTATATAAATACAGTAAAAAAAAGGACCCCCGGTGGCACAGTGTGTTAAAGCACTGAGCTGCTGAACTTGCAGACCACAAGATCACAGGTTCGAATCCGGAGAGTGGAATGAGCACCCACTGTTAGCCCCAGCTTCTGCCAACCTAGCAGTTCGAAAACATGCAAATGTGAGTAGATCAATAGGTAATAATAATAATAGTAATTTTATTTTTATACCCCACCCCATCTCCCCGAAGGGACTCGGTACTGCTCCAGCGGGAAGGTAACGGCGTTTCATGCAGTTTCATGCCGGCCACATAACCTTGGAGGTGTCTACGGACAACGCCAGCTCTTCGGCTTAGAAATGGAGATGAGCACCAACCCCCAGAGTTGGACACAACTGGACTTAACGTCAGGGGAAACCTTTACCTTTACTAAATACAGTAGAGTCTCACTTATTCAAACTTCACTTATCCAAGGTTCTGTATTATCCAAGGCAGTCTGCCTTTTAGAAGTCATTGTTTTTGTAGTAATTGTTGCAATGTTTTGGTGCTAAATTCGTAAATACAGTAATTACTACGTAACATTACTGTGTATTGAACTGCTTTTTCTGTCGATTTCTTGTAAAACATGATGTTTTAGTGCTAAATTTGTAAAATCATAATGTAATTTTATGTTTATAGGCTTTTTTCTTAATCCCTCCTTATTATCCAAGATTTCCGCTTATCCAATGTTCTGCCGGCCCGTTTAGCTTGGATAAGTGAGACTCTACTGTACAGTAAATAAATACATACAGGGGACTACAGTACAGCAGCCTCTGGGATTGGGGCTGGACACATGATTCCTACCTGTTCTGCCCAAGGAAACCCTCCTTCGCAGAAGCCAGGCTGTTCTCTCCTCTCTCTGCCAGCTAGGATGTTGTTCTAATAAGCCCCACTCTCCCTTCCTGTGGATCTCACCCCTAATCAAGGTGATTAATTGCAACATTCACACTTGCCTCCAACAGACCAGAGTTCTTTCTCCCACCCTGGGCCTTCCACAGATATATAAGCCTCACTTGCCTAGTTCCCAACAGACTTCACAGCCTCTAAGGATGCTGCCACAGAGGTGGACAGAACGTCAGGAGAGAATGCTTCCAACATTCACACTTGCCTCCAGCAGACCAGAGTTCTTTCTCCCACCCTGGACCTTCCACAGATATATAAGCCTCACTTGCCTAGTTCCCAACAGACCTCACAACCTCTAAGGTGCCTGTCATAGAGGTGGGCGGAACGTCAGGAGAGAATGCTCCCAACATTCACACTTGCCTCCAACAGACCAGAGTTCTTTCTCCCCCCTTGGACCTTCCACAGATATATAAACCTCACTTGCCTAGTTCCCAACAGACCTCACAACCTCTAAGGATGCCTGCCACGGGATGTGGGCGGAACGTCAGGAGAGAATGCTTCCGGAAGTGGCCCAGGAAACTCAGAGATTTCGGCCATGAAATCCTTCGACAAAGTTGACCAGACAAGACTAAGGAGGGGGGGGGGGAGAGGAAGGAGAATAGTGACGCATTTCCCGTTCTGACCTCACTTCCGGAGGAGGGCCCTGTCCCTTTTTGGCGGGAAAAGGCATAGAGAAGGCGGAAGAGGACTAAGGAGGGGGTGAGTTGTAGGCCTTGAAGGCCAAAGGAAGAGAGAGATCCCTGTTTTGGGGTGAGAGGAGGGGAAAGAAAGGAAAGAAAAGTCCAGGGATGGGGGTGACGCTTTCTCGGGGAAAGAAAGGCCTCTCCCGTTTGTTTACAGGATCTTCGCTGTTTGTTTTTCATTGCCTTGCCTGGGTCTCCCCATAGTCAATAGCAGCATGTCTAGAACTCATGGTGAAAACTATGCTTTTTACAAATGGCCTAAATTGCATTTTGAAATCTTGATTTAGCAAAACGGGTTGCCTTTTTAAACCCCTCCTCTCTTCCATCGATACACACATAAATAGTTGTATTGCACCAGCCCAAGGCCATTCCCCAAAGGCCCCAAATTAGGCATGGGCAAAGTTGGGCCCTCTGGGAGTTTTGGACTACAACTCCCAGCATTCCTAACAGCCTCAGGCCCTTTCCTTTTCCCCCTCAGCCGCTTAAGCGGCTGAGGGGGAAAAGGAAAGGGCCTGAGGCTGTTAGGAATGCTGGGAGTTGTAGTCCAAAACACCCAAAGGGCCCAACTTTGCCCATGCCTGCCCCAAATGCACAGAATAGACAAGACAAATAGACAAATGCACAGAGCAAACAAGGAGCAGGCAGCTAAAAAAGCCAATGGGATTTTGGCCTGCACAAATAGTTATCTAGTGTCTAGATCAGTGGTTCCCAACCACTTTGGCCAGGGACTGCACAACATGGAGACATGGCATAATAATAATAATAATCCTTCTCTCTTGGCTTTCCCAAGTTACACAAGGCACAGACATATCCCTCTTCAAGGGAAGAGAAGGAAAGGAAAGGCTATTTTTTAAAAATAAATTGTTCTAGCAATGTAAAATCTCTGTGAGCTTTCCCTAACAAGGGTATTTTTGGCTCCTCCCACAATTTCCCTTCCCACAAATTGGGGTAATGTTTGATTTTAAACTTGAGAGCAACAAATGCCATCACATTACAGAAATGGCCAATCATCCAGATATTTTGTTTAAATTCCACTTCTTGAAGCGTTTGAAAAAAATGCTGCCACCCACACTTAAAAGATCCAAAGAATGCTCTATCCTCGACTTGAAGCCAAACTAATGTGATGAGGAGAGTGGCTTCCCGGATTTTAAGTGTAGCACTCAGTGGAATTTAGTAAATGTGATGAAGTGGCCAGAGTAACAATTCAGTATATTTAAAACAATACAATTGTCTTGTCGCCTCACCTGTTCTGAGATCCAGATTCCCCCCCATCATTCACCTAGTGTTATAGAACACACCTCTTTCAGTTCTGTTACTTCTACTTATTCTTATCATATGTTCTGTTGGAAAAAACAACCTTCTTCAAGCCTAGTGTAGTAATTTTCCTTCTCTATGATCCTGTTGCTTACTTGTATGTACGTTCTGCTATGCAGCTTCTCTTGCAAGAGGGGTTTCCTAATCAAATTAGGAAGAGGCCAGCAACAAAAAAGCTCAATTCTTTATTTCCTTTCTCCCGAGCAGCTAATCTCCCCATTGTTTCTCTAATGGTTGGATATTCCAAACTTTTCACCTGTCTGGGGCATCTAATGAAGTCCCACCCCCTGCTTACATCACTTCACATTTGCCATATGTTTTTCTGTTTATTCAACTTGATTGTAGATCTAGCGAAATGTGCTTTTTATCAGTTTTCACTCCCTCCCATCTGTAGTTGACACGCTTCATGCTTATCCGTGCCCCAACAGTTCCAGCCATAGATGGTTTTTATCAAGTAGTGAATACATAATGTGAGCTCACCCTTATTTTTCCAGTTGCATATTGGTTTATTATTGAGTTTATCTTGCAACTATTTCTAAAACACTACCAATTTTTAGGGTAGTTAAAGATTTCCCCCTGATGTTAAGTCTAGTCATGTCTGACTCTGGGTGTTGGTGCTCATCTCCATTTCTAAGCTGAAGAGCTGGCATAGTCTGTAGACTCCAAAGTCATGTGGCCGGCATGACTGCATGGAGCACCGTCACCTTCCCACCGGAGCGGTACCTATTGATATATTCACATTTACATGCTTTTGAACTGCTAGATTGGCAGAAGCTGGGCTATCAGCGGGAGATTACCCCACTCCTCGGATTCGAACAGCTGACCTTTCGGTCAGCAAGTTAAGCAGCTCAGCGGTTTAACCCGCTGCACCGTCCAGGGGCTCCAGTTTTTAGAAGCAACATATTTTTTTGACCAGCTGGATCTTAATTGATAGCAAAGCAAAAAGCATTATTGCTAAGAAAGCAATAGGCACATCTCACAGTGAGAGCTTTCCAGTTGGATCAGTATTCCTCCTCTCAACTCCAGGTCTTGCTATACTTTTGAGGGATCAATACTGAAGTCCCAACTGAAATCTTTCTGTGTTCAACCACTATTTAGATGTTACCATCTTTTGTCCAACAGATACCCCCTGAATAAATCTTATGAAGAAATCTCTGACACTTCTCCTGGGATTGCACTATTTCCAAATTGACTTCCAAGGCTCACAGCTATAAAAGCAACAAGGAAATAATTCGGCAAAAAACCCCCACAATCCATCATCCTGTAGAATCAAAGGAGAAAAACAAATGTGTGTGGTGTAAAGATAGCGGATTGGAAAAAAGGACAACAAAAGACTGGGGACCAGAAATGCTGTATTCTTTGAGATGTTCATATTTGTAAAATTCTCACTTAATATCCAAATTCTGACTTAATATCTAGATCCCATAGATTCATTCTCCAGTGGTATGGAACATGCAAAGAGCCTACGTCTGAAAACTATTCTTTCCAGACATCAAGAAACTCACACAGAGGAAAAACCATATAAATGCATGAAATGTGGAAAGAACTTCTCTACCAGTGGAAGTCTACGTTGCCATCAAAGAACCCACACAGGAGAAAAATCATATAAATGCATTGAATGTGGAAAGACCTTCACTACCATTGAAGGTCTCCATTTCCATCAAATGACCTACACAGGGGAGAAACCATATATATGCATGGAATGTGGAAAGAGTTTCACTCGGAGTGACAAGCTGCATGACCATCAAAAGACCCACACAGGAGAGAAGCCACATACATGTATGGAATGTGGAAAGAACTTCACTCGGATTGACAAGCTGCGTGGCCATCAAAAGACCCACACAGGGGAGAAGCCACATACATGTATGGAATGTGGAAAGAGCTTCACTCAGAGTGACAAGCTGCGTTACCATCTAAAGACCCACACAGGGGAGAAGCCACATACATGTATGGAATGTGGGAGGACCTTCTCTCGGAGTGACAACCTACGTACACATCTAAGGACCCACACAGGGGAGAAACCATATACATGCATAGACTGTGGAAAGAGCTTCACTCGGAGTGACAAGCTGCGTGACCATCAAAAGACCCACACAGGGGAGAAGCCACATAGAAGTATGGAATGTGGAAAGAGCTTCATCCGGAGTGACAAGCTGCGTGACCATCAAAAGACCCACACAGTGGAGAAACCATATAAATGTAGAGAATGTGGAAAGAGCTTCACTCAGAATGACAAGCTGCATGACCATCAAAAGATCCACACAGGGGAGAAACCATATACATTCATAGAATGTGGAAAGAGCTTCATTCGGAGTGACAAGCTGCGTGACCATCAAAAAACCCACACAGGGAAGAAGCCACATACATGTATCGAATGTGGGAGGACCTTCTCTCGGAGTGACAACCTACGTACTCATCTAAGAACCCACACAGGGGAGAAACCATATATATGCATAGACTGTGGAAAGACCTTCACTCGGAGTGACAAGCTGCGTGACCATCAAAAGTCCCACACAGGGAAGAAACCATATACATTCACAGAATGTGGAAAGAGCTGCACTCAGAGTGACAAGCTGCGTTACCATCTAAAGACCCACTCAGGGGAGAAGCCACATACATGTATGGAATGTGGGAGGACCTTCTCTCGGAGTGACAACCTACGTACTCATCTAAGGACCCACACAGGGAAAAGGCCATACAAATGTGTAGAATGTGGAAAAAGCTTTAGTGATAGTAGATATCTGTGTTGCCATCAAAGAATCCACACAGGAGAGAAGCAATGGAATGTGTAGAATGTGGAAAGAGCTTTAGTGATAGTGGATATCTGCATTGCCATTAAAGAACCCACAAAGGAGAAAAGACATACAAATGCATGGAATGTGGAAAGAGCTTCAGTCACAGTGGAAGTCTGTGTTACCATCAAAGGACCCACACAAGGGAGAAGCCATACTAATGCATAGAATGCAGCAAGAGCTTCACTATTAGTAAGGCATGCACCAGACATTAAAGATGAGAAGACTTAAAAATCATGGAGCATGGAAGGAACTTCAGTAATAGCAGAGTCTGCACTATATATTAAGGAAAGGAGTTGGTTTACTTAAAGCTTTTTTGTTTTGTGGATTGTTTTTTGCATTCATTTTTTCAATAAATTGTATTATCATTTTAAAACAGAACTCACATGGTGAAGTAGCCATAGATAGGCTTAGATTTTGGAAAGCGCTAACTCAGAGTGGAATTCTGCATTCCTGTGAAAAGACATACTTTGTGTGTTCCTGTATGGCAGGAGTTTAGACTGGATGCCCTTGTGGTCTCACCTAACTATCAAAGTATTCTATGAAAAGTAACCAGGAACTCAATTCTAATGCAAATGTAGTAAAACATTTTGTAGCACCTCTTCCAGGACTCCGGGTAAATGAGATTCTATAACTCACTAGCAGAGGAGTATTCCTATTGAATTTCCAATGGTCGAGTTTTAAACTAATGATGCTTGCTGATGTATTTTATGAATGTAATTGTACTGTTATTGTTTTAATTATATATGCTGTTGTCATATTGTTTTATCTGTTGATTTGGGCTTGGTCCCCATGTGAACCGCTCCGAGTCCCCTCGGAGAGATGAAAGCGGATTATAAATAAAATTTTATTATTTATTATTATTAAATTTAAATTAAGAAAGCCAGAATAGTAAGCATCTGCAAGTGAAGACTTCCCCTCTAGCATCTAAGAACTAATAAGAAAGGTCAGGAAAGGCTATTGCAGCTTGGAAGTTTGGTCCTAGGCCCCTTCTACACTGCCATATAGTCCAGATTATCAAAGCAGATAAATCCACATTATCTGCTTTGTACTGGACTATATTATCTATTTCAGAGATTTCTATACCGCCTTTCTCCAGAGCGGACCCAAGGAGGCTCACATCATCTTAAAAATATACATAATAACATAAAACCATTAACTAAAACAGATAATAAAAGTTCCAAGAATGCTCCTTAGCAACTTCCATATTATAAACAAAGTTAAACTCAGTCTAAAATTCCCCATACGATTGTAAAGTGCCTGCTTTCAGTTAAAAGCTGATTCAAAAAGGAAAGTCTCCACATCTTTCCTAAATGACTTAAGGGTGGGAGCCCATCTAATTTCCTCCAGCAGCGAGATCCATAGCTTTGGAGCCGCACCCAAGAATGTGCCATCTCTAGTGGTTTTTAAATGCATGTTGGCCCTGAACTGTGTGGTAATGAGGTCTTAAAGGTCTGCCCAGTCTGTATTGGAGGACACGGTATCTCAAGTTACCTGGACTGAAGCTGTGTGGGGCTTTATAGGTTAAAATCAGCACCTTGAATTGGGCCTGGAAACAAATCTGAAGCCAATGGAGCTGTTTCAGTAGGGTGGTGGTGTCAGCTCCAGTACGTAACCTGGCTGCTGTTCTCTGGAAATGTGGAATTTTTTGGACACTTTTCAAGGGCGGTTCCACGTAGAATGCATTACAGTTGTCCAAGTGGGATGTAACCAGTGCATGTAACACTGGCCAAGTCAGATTTCACCAGGAATGGGCACAGTTGGTAATGAGCTTACACTGCAAGATAATCCAATTCAAAGCAGATAATCAGGATTTTATATGGCAGTGCAAAAGTATAAATTTATATTGTTTACTTTATATTCAGCCATAACCTCAAGGAAGTGAATATTTGAAGGGACGCAGAAAGAATTTACACTGGAGTTCCATTGTGTGACTGAGCAAAATAGATGCCATAAAACTGATAACTGAAGTAACTCAAACTCTTAATGAATTGAGGATGATGAGGAAAGGACTTATTAGTTGAAAAAATAGAGATATGCACCTCCATGAAAAAACTGATTAAGGTGCTAACTCAGATGAAGCAGAAACAAGAACCCAGGGCTCAGATTCAGGCAGAAATGTCAAAAGAAAGGAAAACGGGAGGGATTATTAGATGTAGCAGTGACAGTGACAGAATTCAAGGAAAGATAATTCTAGGGAGCTCAAGGTCTTTTAGAACAGCAGGAGGATGTCAGCTATATAAATAAAAATGTAATGTCTGTCTGTGGGGACCTCATATTTCCCAAACCACTTCAAGGATTACCACGAAATTTGGGCACAATGCAACCATTGAACAGGCAAAGATTTTAGGGTCATCAAAATCCAACTACAATACAGATGTCACACCTAAAACAGGTAAAAACATGTCCCACTTAAAAAACAGCGCCTGGGCAACTGCAAAGATTCTAAATCTTACATCTCCCGTCCTCTCTCCCTCCGCGCTCCCTGATGGGCCAGAGGAGAAAGCTCCCACCTTAACTAATGATTGCCTCTCTCTCCCTACTGGATGCCAGAGGTGGCAGTTGCCTCACCAACAGGAAGGAAAAGAAGGAAGAGGGCAGGGACTCTGAAGGCCTTTTGGAAGGAATTCAATTGAGAAGGCCAAGGAGGCAGTCTTCAAGGCTGCGGAGAGAGAAGGACCTCGGGAGGGCTGGAGGAGGAAGGCCAGGCAAGAAGATACAGTCAAAGCCCTCCAGACGGCCAGCTAGTCATAGATAGGATAGACTCGTACACACATACACAACAGATCATTGATCAGGAAGAGACCCCAAGGGGCCATCCTATCCAACTCTCTTCTGCCATGCAGGCAGACACCATCGATGCCCTCCAGACAGATAGCCAGTCAGATAGGACAGACTCACACGCACATACACGACAGATATCTTACCCTTTTCACCACACTGGGCCACAGCAATGCGCGGCCGGGTACAGCTAGTTTATGATAAAATAACTGAAACCCTGGCTTATTTTTTGAAGTTTGGTATCAAAGTTTCAGCTGTGAGGTAGATAAGATCTATCAACTGAATCACTATATGACCAAACAGAAAAACCAGTGCAGAAAAGTGGTGGGTAATTTAGTGATACAGTATATCTGAATTGTGATTTGATTCTGCAACAACTGAGCATCTAAGTGATGAGATACGGGAACAGGATTGTGGGTCAAATACATGAAGAAAAAAAATATAAAGAGGAGATGAAGTGTTATGAAAATAGTTGATGAAGATTTGTGAATTAGCTGAGATAAGTAAATTGATGAGGCTGACTAATGGGAAATATTTGTTCAACTTTAAGAAAGATTGTCAGTTTTGAGATGAATGAATAAGAGATTTATGTCATTTAAAGTGGAAGTGTGAGAAAAGTAATAGACGAATAAGAGATGTACCTTCCAGATAAGGGTGAGATAATAATTTTGTTCTTTGGTTTTGCACGTATGCATTTATTTGTGTGTTTTTGTTGTAGTTGTCGTAGGTTAGAGGTAGATGCATAGTTGTTAAACTCATAACCAAAAACCTTGTTTGTACATTTTATGATTCTTGTATAACCATATTAGGAGATTAGGAAAGCCCCCTCACTCATGTCTTTCAGGAAACAGCTGAAGACCTGGCTGTGGGATCAAGCATTTGGCCCATCCTAAGATATGAGCTGATATGACCTGATGGATTAATATTAATTCGAACACAGACTGGCTCCAACTTTGGCTTGAAACTTCCCCTTTTGTAATGGTCACATGGTTTTAATTCCTTTAATTTGATTTGGATACTGGCTTTTATTTGTGTTTTATGTTTGGTTTTTCTACATGTTGTATTATATGTGGCATTTAATTCTGCCATTATGTAAGACCGCTCTTGGTCCCCTGGGGAAGAAGAGTGGTATATAAAATAAGTAAATAAATAAATAAATATTGAATGATTGCCAAAGTTTGTAAGCCACCCTGAGTCCCCCTTTGGGGGTGAGAACTGCCTTTGAAGATGACTCAGAAACTGCAGTTAGCGCAAAGGTCAGCAGCCAGATTACTAATCGGGGCAAGCTTTAGAAAGCATACCACGTCCATCCTCAAACATCTCCACTGGCTCCCGACAAGTTTCCAGGTCCAATTCAAAGAGCAGGTGATTACTTATAAAGCTTTATACGCTTCAGGTCCAACCTGTCTTTGAGACCACATCTCTTTCTATGAACCGGTGTAGGCATTGAGATCTGCTGGGAAGGCCCTTCTCTTGGTCCCACCAGCATCCCAAATACAGTTGGTAGGGATGAGAGAGAGGTCCTTCTCGGTGGTGGCACCCCAGCTCTGGAATGCCCTCCCTAGAGAGATCAGGCTAGCCCCCTCACTTTAAGCCTTCCATTCCAGTTTAATATGGCTTTTTAATCAAGCCTTTGATCTTACGTAGATTTGTAGGATTAGTGTTGATGTCATGTCACCTTGACGTGGTGAGGGGGCTTGCGTGTTTCAATGAACCTGTGGGCACAACCAAGGGAGTCACACCTAGGAGTGGCCACAGGGGGGGGATCCAGACCAAGAAAAATCCAAAGACCTCAACGGCGGAGCAGGCGGAGGATAACATGGTACATTTATTTTATTTATTTTATTTACAGTATTTATATTCCGCCCTTCTCACCCCGAAGGGGACTCAGGGCGGATCACATTATAACACACATAGGGCAAACATTCAATGCCCATAAACACATCAAACAGACTGAGAGACACACGCAGAGGCAAGTTAACCTTCTGAGGGGATGTTCGATTCTGGCCACAGGGGGAGCAGCTGCTTCATCATCCACACTGACGGCACTTCCTCATTCCAGGTCGTAAATTAGTTAATCTTGCCTCCCCACTTTATAAGTGGTACCTTATCTCCTACTTGATAGATGCAACTATCTTTCGGGTTGCTAGGTCAGCAACGAGCAGGGGCTATTTTTTATTTTTAATTGACGGGTGCTCACCCCGCCACGGGCTGGCCTCGAACTCATGACCTCATGGTCAGAGTGATTTAAGGCAGCTGCTCAACAGCTGCGCCACAGCCCGGCCCATGTGGTACATGTTACAACGGCTGTGAAGGCGGAAGAAGGCTGCAACAGACTGAGAAGCCACTCTCGTTGTGTTAATCACACCACTGCTGGGACCTTAATCTATGAAGACTGTGTTGATCAGCCGTGCACTGACCTCCACACATTAAAAAAAAATCACGCATAGGCGTCCTCCAAGAAATGAAGGACCATCATCCTCAAACTACGAGGGATCGCCTAAGTAACTGAGCAGTGTCAATTGGAAACAACTTGTTTTTATCCGCAGCTATGACTGCATTTTATGAATTTTAGTGTTTTACATTGTAATTATGTATGTTTGTGGTTGTAATTCTATGGTTTTATCCTTTTACATTTATCTATTGTCTATATGTGGCGCTTCACTGTATTTTCTTAGCTGCCCCACGTCCCTCCGGGGAGATGGTGGCAGGGTAGAAATAAAATTCATTATTAAAATTTATTATAAGTATAGTAAATAACTATTTTGATGTTTTTACATAAAAAATTTCCAATTAAAAAAGATTTTTCACATCCCTCCCCCCAAGCTATATTGTTTCCCAAACAAGTGCCCTATTGCCTTTCAGCTGACAAAGAATGGGAGCAAAGACAGGGATAGAGGCCTCTCATGATATGGAGAGAGGTTGTCAGTTAAACCAAATCGAGATCCTGGAAGGGGTATCTCTGTTTGTTTCCTTTGTTGGAGGGTTTAAAAAATATTTTTATTGATGAAATTATGGAGAGCGGTTCAGGAATGGATATAAAGTAAGGATATGATTAACGTCTTAACGCTAACGTCTTCTGTAGTTATCTAATGCAAAAAATGTTTCTACGATGTTAAAAAAAAGTATTATATGGTATTCCAAAGTCCAGAAATACTTTTGGTCTCAAGCATTTTGCATAAGGAAATTTCCACCTATATGAAACACATCTCCAAGCTCATCATTTATCTAGGTTTCAAACCACCTGTTTCTACCGCTTATCAAATTGATAAATTAGATCCCACCTTCTCCATAAGTTTAGGTAATACACTGAGGACAAATTGGATGATCAGATAGCAGCAATTAGATAGGAGCCGTGGTGGCGCAATGGGTTAAACCCTTGTGCCAGCTAAACTGCTGACCTGAAGGTTGGGTTGCTGACCTGAAGGTTACCAGTTTGAATCTGCGAGATGGGGTGAGCTCCTGTCTGTCAACTAGCTTGTGGGGACATGAGAGAAGCCTCCCAGTGAACACATCCGGGCGTCACCTGGGCAACATCTCTGTAGACGGCAAATTCTTTCACACCAGAAGCGACTTGCCGCATGTTCTCAAATAGCTTCTGACACTATAAAAAAGCAGATACAGGAGATTGAAGATGGGAGGAGCTGATAGCAGACCATGCTTCCTAAAATAAGATTGCCAGATCCCAGTGTCCAGTCTGACTCTCAGGGTCTGAAGCCTCTTCTTCATCTCTTAGGATGAGAAGGAAGAATCTCAGGGTGATAGCAAGGATGTGAAAAGTTAACGTGTGTGTGTTTCTCATTTGTCAGGCCTTTTTTTTTAAAGGAAAGCTACATCCTTAGACAATGTGGCTGATACTGAATGCATCAGGCTTGAAACATCAACCCCAGAAGATGGTTTGACTACTCTCACATCACAGGAGAAGGACAACTCTCTCTTCCCGCATCCCAGAACATACACACACACCTCCATGCCTGCTAGAAGCCCCCAAACCAGGAGAAGGCAAGAAATATTTCTCAGTGTCTTCAAAAACAAGGATAGTGTGTCCTCTGAATGAGTGCCTGGAAGAGGTAATGGGCTGGATGAGGAAAAACAAACTGAAACTGAATCCAGACAAGAGAGGGATGCTTGCCATCAGGAGTTCTAACCTAGGAATGGAAGTGTGTTAACCAGTTCTGGATGGGGTTATACTCCCCCTGAAAGACTGTGTCCGCAGCTTGGGAGTAATCCTTCCTATCCTGGGGTTTAATCGTAAAGCTACCTGTGTCACCAAAGACAGCCTTTGTGGTGTTGCTGTGAGGGAAAAGGGTTTGAGCTTCCCAAGGCCTCTGACAGGGTGTGCACCTTTGATGACAGGTTGAGCATCCCTTTGTTCAGAAATCCAGAGCGCTGTATTGAAAAATCAAATATTTTGTCACCAGCCACTTGCTTCCTCCTTCCTCCACCTGCGTATCAGTGCAGACCATATCTCTCCTTGTTTCTGAAGCCTCCATCCTCGGCATAATTGACGACAGTGACATCATCCCTGAGAAGTTGGCATCAGCATGAGAAGGATGATCCCACCCACCTAACACCCAGTATTACAGTACTGTGCTGAGGTGATGCTTGCAGCAATGGCAGCAGTACAAAGTCAACTCTTTTACTTTCTGGCTTGCTTCCAGTGGAGGATGTGATGCCCCGGGAAGATTCAAGGGTACAAAGACCTGAAAGTTGGGAGTGGTTTGGATGGGAATGGGGTCTCTCCTCACATCTCCAATTTATTAAGGCCTCTTTTACCAATAGAGGATCCAATTATCACTGATAAAAGGGAATGCCCCCCCTCTCCATAGCCCTAGGCAACACAGTGGGTATTAAGGACATATTGGATGATCAATTACAGTAGAGTCTCACTTATCCAATATTCGCTTATCCAACGTTCTGGAATATCCAATGCAGTCTGCCTCCCACTTGGATCCACAGCTGTTTCTCTAGAGGCAGCAAGGACTGAACTTTTACGGATTTAATTTCCAACAATGTTGTTACTATAAGTTCATTTTATGCAATTCTATCTTTATTTTGTAGTCAATTTGTTAGTAGTCAATGTTTTTGTAGTCAATCTTTTCAATACATTGCAATGTTTTGGTGCTAAATTTGTAAATACAATAATTACTACATAATGTTACCGTGTATTGAACTGCTTTTTCTGTCAATTTATTGTAAAACATGTTTTGGTGCTTAATTTGTAAAATCATAACATAATTAAGGCTTTTCCTTAATCCCTCCTTATTATCCAACATTTTCGCTTATCCAACGTTCTGCCAGCCCATTTATGTTGGATAAGTGAGACTCTACTGTATCAGCAGTCAGATATGTGAGATTGAAGACAGACTCTGAGGGTCTGGGGCCTCTTCTTCAGCCATTGGGTGTGAGGGAGAAATCACAGAGCAAGAGCATAGACATGAAATGTTGTGTTTGTTTCTCATTTGTCAGGCCTTTTTTCTTTGAAAGCTACACTTTTAGACAATGTGGCTGATACTTAATGCATCAGCCTATCCTTTGAAACATTAATCCCAGAAGATTGTTTGTGTCCTCACACATCACAGGACTTACTTACTTAGGCGATCCCTCGTAGACCGAGGATGATGGTCCTCCAAGCGTAGTGTCTTGGCAGTGGGTCTGTAGGTGGCTGTGGAGACCTATTCTTGATCCGCATGTTTTTCCACAGTGAAGATATTGGTTTCCAGATGGAAGGCGGTCCCGGTCAGGGTTGGCTTGACATGCCTTCCTCTTGGCACGTTTCTTCCTTAAACCCTCCATTCGTGCCTGTTTGAACTCCGCAGCACTGCTAGTCACAGCTGACCTCCAATTAGAGCGCTCAAGGACCAGATCTTCCCAGTTCTCAGTTTTTAAGGTTAGCTTTTAGCCTGTTTTTAAATCTCTTTTCTTGTCCAACAACATTACGTTTCCTGTTGGGAATAGAGTAACAGCTTTGGGAGACTGATCGGGCATTCAGACAACGTGGAAAGTCCAGCGGAGTTGATGGCGTAGGAGCATCGCATCAATGCTGGTGGTCTTTGCTTCTTCCAGCACGCTGACATTTCTCCACCTGTCTTCCCAAGAGATTTGCAGGATTTTTCTGAGGCAACGCTGGTGGAATCGCGCCAGGAGTTGAGTGTGTAGTAGACAGTCCACATTTCGCAGGCGTATAGCATGACACTACAGCTACTCCATGTAACCAAACTAAATCAGAGTTGAGCCAGATCTGGTCTAAAGCACCCAGGCATGGGCAAACTTGGGCCCTCCAGGTGTTTTGGACTTCAACTCCC
This sequence comes from Anolis carolinensis, assembly GCF_035594765.1. Classification (NCBI taxonomy): domain Eukaryota; kingdom Metazoa; phylum Chordata; class Lepidosauria; order Squamata; family Anolidae; genus Anolis; species Anolis carolinensis. The sequence continues at coordinate 22,430,095 of NC_085842.1, forward strand.
ACAATTCCTGGCCTCAGGCCTCTTAAGCGGCTGAGGGGGAAAAGGAAGAGGCCTGAGGCCAGGAATTGTGGGAGTTGAAGTCCAAAACACCTGGAGGGCCCAAGTTTGCCCATGCCTGAACTAGACACCTAACTCCTGGAGCTATTCTAATTCCCTTCACATTCCTGGTCTGTTTCCATTGCCCACACCGCTCTCCCAATGCTGCCCTCTGCTCCTTCTCAGGCCTCAAGCCAAGGGTTCAAACCTGCCTCCATCTTTGCTGAGGGAAAAAAGGGAGGAGGGAGAAGAGTGAGGCACTTCTCCCCTCTGACCTCACTTCCGGCCAAGCTCTTTCTTGGCGGGAAAAGGCAGAGAGAATGAGCAAGAGGCCCAAGGAGGAGGTAAGTTGCAGGCCCTGAAGGCCAAAGGGAGAGCAAAAGAAATTCCCCTTCCTCCATTTTTAAGAAAAATAGATACACACAAATAGTTGTATTCTACCAGCCCAAAGGCCCCAAATGCACTCAGGGCCCTTCCACAGAGCCATATAACCCAGAATATCAAGGCAGAAAATCCCACAACATCTGCTTTGAGCTAGAATATATGGCAGTTATATGGCAGATAACCCAGTTCAAAGCAGATATTGTGAGATTCTCTGCCTTGATATTCTGGGATTTATGGCTGTGTGGATATATGGCCCTCAGAGCCAACAATTTGATAGACTTGTATTTTTAGATCTGATTGCGCCTATCTGCTATTTAGTATTGTATTTTATGAATGTTGCTGTAATTAATTAGTTAACTATTTTAATTGATTTGTATTGTATTTTATATTTTTATATACGTGTGTTTTATTGTAAGCCGCCCTGAGTCCCCTTTTGGGTAAGAAGGGCGGGATACAAATGTTGTAATAAATAATAAAATAAATAAACAAGAAGCAGAAGACACCCAAACCCAGGCCACCCTATTGCTCTTAGGCCCCTTCTACACTGCCATATGATCCAGAATATCAAGGCAGGTGATCCAAATTATCTGCTGTGGACTGGATTATCTCAGTCTACACAGCCATATAATCCAGGGCCCTTCCACACATCCCTGTATCCCAGATAGGAGTCCCTCAGGAGAGAGGGTGGTCTGGAAATAAAATTATTATTTTATTATGACACAGCAAACAAGATAGATATGCTGGATTTCATATCACAAAATTACAAGTCGAACACTTCCCAAGTGTCTAGGACTGTGTGATATTATTATTATTATCATCATCAAGGCATGAAATCCCACAATACCTGCTTTGAACTGGGTTATCTGAATCCACACTCGAATACTGCTGTTTTATGTACAGCAATTGCTGTATTTTATTGTTTTTACCAGGGTGTATTGTGAATTTATGACTTGTTTAATGCCTGTGTTTTGTTTTGCACTTTTTGTATTTTGTATCACACTTTGAGTGTTTTGTGAGCCGCCCTGAGTCCCTGTGGGAGATGGTGTTAAGATACAAATAAAGTTATTATTATTATTATTATTATTATTATTATTATTATTATTATTATTATTACACAGCCATATAAACCAGTTCAAAGTAGATAATCTGGATTTTATTCAGATGTGTAGAAAGGGCCTTAGATATCCAATTTTAATGCTCAAATTGGAGCAGCATCAGAAGGCCTCTTGAAACCCTTAGGCCTAGAGCAGCATTTCTCAACCTAGGGGTCCGGATCTGGGGGGGAGGGGGGGTCACGGGGGGGGGGGGGGGGTTAGAGGTGTCGCCAAAGACCATCAGAAAACATATTTCTTATGGTCTTAGCAATCCAAATCCCCCTATTATTTTATGTTGGTCATGGAGGTTCTGTGTGGGATATTTGGCCCAATTCTATCATTGTGGGGTTCAAGGGGCTCTTTGATTGTAGGTGAACTATAAATCCCAGCAACTACAACTCCCTAATGTCAAGTTCTCTCTGTTTTTGTTGTTGTTGTTGTTGTTTTTTTTACTGGAGCCAATGATGGTGCTAGAATCTCTTGCTAGCCCCCCAAAGTCAGAACAGGAGTCATTTGATCCCATTCAAATACAGCTCTGTGTAGAAGCAATGCAAGATGGTGACAAAGAGTCCAATCTCTTTGGTAAGTACTCACCCATTAAAATAACCCATCTAAGGGCAGGTGGAACGGGATTGCAAATGGAAAAAGTTTAAGAAGCCCTGCCTTAGAGGACTACACTAATACACTCTGGAGGATCTAAGGACATGTCTGCAACATTGAGGAGGAGGTAGCGGGGGGGGTGGGGGGGGACCGGACAGGACTGGACTATTTTCACTCCCAGGAAAAACCTTTTTAGCAAAAGAAAGTAAACATCTTCTGTTCACTGCCTGTTTTAGAAAAAAAATGGCCTGTTCTCCCACACCGACCCCCATCTAAAATTGCAGAGAAAATATGACAGAAATTATTACTACACTCACTAGAAGATATTTGAAGAGGAACTATTTTTTAAAAATTTCTCTGTCAATTTGTTTTAAACCTTGGAGGGGGAAAAACAGTCCTGTGGCCAACTGTAGCCCTTGAATTGCATTTTGTCCACTCCTTGGCCATAAGATATAAGTTTGGTGTATCACCAGAGCACTCTGACAAAGAAGGATAAATATGTCACCAAACTACAGATCCCAAAATTCCATAGCATGGAGGCATGGCAATTAAAATGCTGTCCAACTGCTATAAATCTGCAGTGTATCTAAAGCATTAGGGTGCATCTACACTGCAGAATTAATGCATTTGACTTATTACCATTTGCTAGACTTACTGAATTTATTTCACTTGGTTTATTTTCATAGTAGAATTAATGCAATTTGACAATTTGAGACAGTTTAACTGCCATGGCTCTATGTTATGAAATCCTGAGAGGTGTAGTTTCACAAGGCCTTTAGCCTTCTCTGCAAAGGAATGTCATTTGTATTTATTTATACACAAGGCTTTCAAAATAGCTTATCTAAATAAAATGCACCAGCCTTAGCAGTTTTCTTCTGGGAGAACAGAAATGATATGGATATAATGTGGTGGATGGGGTTACACTGTCCCTGAAGACACAGGTTCACAGCTTGGAAGCTCTCCTGGATTCATCACTGAGCCTGAAACCCCAAGTTTTGGCAGTGGCCAGGGGAGCTTTTGCACAATTAAAATTTGGTGTCAGCTGCACCCGTATCTTAAGATACCAGACTTGGCCACAGTGATCCACGCTTTTGTTACATCCCGAATAGACTACTGAATACTCTCTACATGGGGATGCCTTTGAAGACTGTTTGGAAGCTTCAAGTGATCTAGTGGGTGGCAGCCAGATTCTTCATTGGGGCAGCGCACAGGGAGCACACAACTTGGTTTTTAATGTATGTGTTTGTTTTATTTCTATGATTATTTATGTGGCATTGAATTGTTGCCTACTTGTAAGCCGCTCTGAGTCCCCTTCTGGGCGAGAGAGGGTGGGGTAGAAATATAGTACAGTAGAGTCTCACTTATCCAACATAAACGGGCCGGCAGAATGTTGTATAAGCGAAAATGTTGGATAATAAGGAGGGATTAGGGAAAAGCCTATTAAACATCATATTACGTTATGATTTTACAAATTAAGGACCAAAACATTATGTTTGACAACAAGTCGACAGAAAAAGCAGTTCAATACACGGTAACGTTATGTAGTAATTACTATATTTATGAATTTAGTATTGAAAACATTGACTACAAAAACATTGGCTACTAAAAAATTGACTACAAATAAAGATAGAATTGCATAAAATGAACTAACAGTGTCGGAAATTAAATGCGTAAAAAGTTTGGTCCTTGCTGCCCAGAGAAACAGCTGTGCATCCGGGTGGGAGGCAGACTGCATTGGATAATCCAGAACATTGGATAAGTGAGACTCTACTGTAAATAAATAGTGTATGTTGGAGCTACAATTCCCCCACCAAGGTTTTCATAGCACTGATCATGGCAGTTAAAGTGGTATGAAACAGCTTCAATTCTACAGTGTTAATCAACCCTTAAGTTATGCACTGATAACTGGTAGCCAGTGCGGAATATTAGAGTGGTCTTTTATTTATTTATTTCATACATTTGTATCCTTCTCACACACACCCTGGGGGGGGGGGGTCACAAACGGCAACAATTAGTTGCCAAAACAACAATTATAAAAATAAATTGCAATGAAAACATCATTTAAGAATTTCACAAGTCTTTTAACAGTGAAGTTGAACAATGTTGCTAAATCAGCCTTGCACACCTGGGTTTCTGGAAGTATGACACTCATTTTTATTTTCTAGACAATGGGCCAGTGCAGGGAAGCGAACAAATTAAGAACAGGAATTTCAAAGACCTGAACAGCCAGGTTGAGAAAGTGGCTGAAAAACAATATATGTGTATGTACTGTGGAATGCCTTCCAGAGCTAAGTCCAGCCTTGTGGCTCATGAGAGAACCCACACCGGAGAGAAGCCATACACATGCTTGGACTGCGGCAAGTGTTTCAACCGGAAGTCAACGGTTGTGAGGCACAAAAGGATCCACACTGGCGAAAAGCCATACGAGTGTGCCAAATGCAATAGGCGTTTCAACGCCCGGTGCAACCTAACCAATCACGAGAGGATCCACACGGGCGAAAAGCCATACAGCTGCTCCGGCTGTGGGCAGAGCTTCAGTCGACGGCTGCAGTTTGTCATACACAGGAGAACCCATACAGGAGAGACGCCATATAAGTGCACTCAGTGCGGAAAATGCTTCACTCGGCGCTCTTCCCTCTTGACACATGAGAAAATCCATACAGGAGAGAAGCCAAACATGTGAACAGATTGCGTGAAAAGCTTTATTCAGAAAGGATATTTTCTTATACACAGGAGAGAGACGGTATAAATGTCCATCATGTGATCAAAGATTTCTAAATTGGAGTGATTTGCGCAGACATGAGAAAATAAACATAGGAACACATCCCAAAGGATGCTAGTGTTGGTGTCGTAATCCCACTGCTAGCTACATACCCAGAAACTATGATATTTTTCTGAAAACTGAAATGCCTAATTTAGCTTTATAAACATATCAACCTTTTCTTATTGTTAAGGAAAAGTAAAATGAAAGGAAAGAGCAAGTGGCAAGACACAAAGATTCAAACAACTTTAACATCTGCATTAGATAACCAGGGCTGCAGTTCACAAGACCCGTGTCAAATAAAATGTGTTGTATCCAAGGTGCTACAAAGCTCTTTGTTGTTTTAGAATCCTTCATATAACATTTAATCTAATATTATAAAGTTTTGGTTGGTACATTTTCCCACATAATACAGATTCAAGATTAAGGAATTTCTTGATTTATAGCAAAAGACAATTGTGAAGGTCATAATAAAAGTTTAAGAATAGTATGGGAATACAAATCAGTTTCATATTAATACAGTTGGATCCTCACATTTGCAAGTTTAATGGTTATGGATTTAATTATTCACATAATTGATTAATATGACCTCTTTGGGAATCTCTGGGTTTTCCAATATACCTCAGAGTACATCTACACTGTAGAATTAATGCAGTCTGACACCATTTTAACTTCCATGGCTCACTTTTATAGAATGTAGGGAGTTGTTGCATTCTGGTAGACAACACTAAAGATCTTGAAAACCTACTACTACCATGATTTCATAACTTGAGACATGGCACCTTAAACTGCATTGGTTCTGTAGTGTAGGCACACCCTATTGTCACACACTAGGTCAAGAAAACCTTTTCACCCAGCATCAAACAGTCCAGGTTCCTCCCTCGTTTCTCCGTCGGCGCTTGCTTCTTCTCCCCGGGAATATTCCAATTGGTTCTCTCTCTCTCCTCCCTCCATGTTGCTGTAGGTAGGAGCTAGAGAAAGTAGGTGATTCAGTACAAATTGTCGGGTTCTCTTCTCCCAGTTGTGCTGTGGGTCCGTCTCCCAAAGAAAGCACCAAGACACACGCGGGTAGACTCCAACAAGTTTTATTGTACTGAATACCAGAACCTTCTTTTGTGCCACATATATAGGGACTCTCACATACCAGAGGGTCATTGATGTTTTATGGCCGGCCTGCTTTATGGCTGGCATCTGTTCTTTGTCCGCTGAGCAGAGATGTCAAGGATTGGAGATCCTGACAGTTGCTAACTACAGAAGTTTATTTACAAAAGACAAATGCAAAAGGGAAAAAGGCATTTCCCAAAATGCAGTAGAAAAAGTGCCATAAGATAGCAATCATCCAGAATACAAACATCAGTAGTTGAAAATGGTAATATCCATGAAGATCCAGGATATCGAGATATAGGAAATCCAAGAGCAAGATACATGAAAACCAAAATGACAAGATACATGAACATCCAAGGAGTTAAGCATAGTCAATAATCCATAGCATGAAAACAAGAACTTAAGCCAGGCAAGAATCCATTCAAAAACAAGCAAAGGAGAGCTGATCATGAATGTGAAGTTAAAGCAGGATTGTCTGCTCTGAAGAGCCCGTACAACCAGCAGCTAATTTAAGCTCAAACCTGACCCAACAAACGAGATATTTTCTGCATCTGTGTTTCAAGGACTGTAAGGACTGTTTCTCACACATTCTTTCTGACCTTCTCATTAACCTTTGGCTCTTTCTGCCTGAAGACCTAATTTCTAATCACAAAGTAACTCCCCATCTATTGAAGGCTGGGAAACTGATTCTCAAGAGAAACGTCATCCGGGCCTGTCTCTGCTCTATGGCCTGCATTTCCATCTTTGGTTCAACCTTAGGAACAGACTCGGTGAAAATCTTATTCTCTGAATCAGAATCCCCAACATTTCCAGCATCTTGCTGCTGGGCCCCAATACCTATGTGGTCAGCCCCTGGTTGATTGCAAGAATTGTGCTGGAGAGCCTAGATATTCTTAAAGAGCTGTACTTGGGTAATAAAAAAATACTTTTTTTCCAAACATGTTTTCCCCACTTTTGTAGAATCTTGCACCCCAATCGTGAATGGCTTGCTATAATCATTTGAGAAAGTTAATGTCAGTTGAGTTCTCACACACTGCCCCTCTCAGAAAGGAAGACTTTGCTCACTAAATAAAAACCACAAAATATCCCTTATTAGTATTTTCCTCCTGAAACGTGCCTACCTTGTTTGAGCCTTGAAAGCTGGTTTCAAATCTATCCCTCTCGACATCCATTCTATATCAACCATTTTCTCGCTCTGTGAAGTTTTCTAGTATTTGGAATGGGAAGCAAAAGTATACATCAAAGTATACATGAACCCTATTTTTTTTGCAACCTGAAGGCCCCCAAAATTAGTTTTTGTGGGTCAATGGCTAGGTTGTGTTTTTTTCTAACGGAGGGACTATATACTCTAAACGTCCCAGGTCCAATTTGAGCTTGAAAGCTAAGCACAGCCAGGTCTGATTAGTATTCACATGGGAGTCCACAATGAAGATGAGGTGTCTTAGGCTATATTTCAGAGGAAGAAATGGTAAAACTCCTGGGGATACCTTATGTAAGAAAACCAAAATTCATGGGTGCTTTACCTCTAAGAACTAGAGGCCAGCTTCTATGTGAAGACTTGGTTTTCAGCGCTGTAAGTTCTGTTTTCAGCCATGGAAATCCACTTACTCATCTTGGGCAAGTCATGGTCTCTGCTCCTTTGAGGAAGATAGGCAATCCCTGGTGATAGGGTTGGGATTAGGCTTATTTGGTTGCAATACATACGGTCCCTGCTGAAATCCCCTCTTCTATACCTTGAAAGGACTAGAAGCAGACTAAGTCAACTTGAAGGCACGTAACAAAATGGCATCTAAGGCAGTAGCATCTCAAACAAGAGCAGCCAACTCTGAAAACACTGATGCTACTCCCCTGAAATTCCATTTCACAATAGTTTTCCCTCGTTTACCTGCCTTGTCATCATAGGCTATCACTCTTGGTAGAGTATGATTGCCCTCCAAGTATAAGGCCTTGGCAGTAGGTCCGTAGGTGACTGTAAATCATCATGTTCTTTTGCAGTGAGGAGATTGATTTCCAGATGGAAGGCGGTCTCGACAAAGGTTGGCACCTTTCTCTTAACACATTTCTCCATTTCGCCCTCTATTCGTGCCACTTAGAATTCCAAAGCACTACGCTATCATCAGCATATTGGAGTTCTATAACAGACTTATAAAATCATAGAGTTGGAAGAGACCTCGTAGGCCTTGCAGTCCAATCCCCTGCCAAGAAGCAGGAAAATTGCATTGAAAGCACACACACCCCCAGCAGATGGCCATCCAGCCTCTGTTGAAAAGCCTCCAAAGAAGGAGCCTCCACCACAGTCCGAGGAAGAGAGTTCCACTGCCGAACAGCCCTCATAGTGAGGAAGTTCTTCCTAATGTTCAGGTGGAATCTCCTTTCCTGTAATTTGAATCCATTGTTCCACGTCCTAGTCTCCAGGGCAGCAGAAAACAAGCTTGCTCCCTCCTCCCTATGACTTCCCTTCACGTATTTGTACATGGCTATCATGTCTCCTCTCAGCCTTCTCTTCTGCAGGCTAAACATGCCCGTCTCTTTAAGCCGCTCCTCATAGGGTTTGTTCTCCAGATCCTTGATCGTTGTAGTTACCCTCTGGACATGTTCCAGCTTATCAACATCTCCCTTCAATTGCGGTCTGACCAAGGCAGAATAGAGGGGGAGCATGACTTCCCTGGATCTAGACGCTATTCCCCTTTTTATCCAGGCCAAAATCCCATTGGTTTTTTCGCTGCCGCATCACACTGTAGGTTCATGTTTAACTTGCTGTCCATGAGGACTCCAAGGTCTTTTTCATACGTACTGCTGTCGAGCCAGGCATCGTCCCTCATTCTGTATCTTTGCATTTCATTTTTTTCTACCTAAGTGAAGTATCTTGCATTTGTTCCTGTTGAACTTTATTTTGTTAGTTTTGGGCCAACTTTCTAATCTGTCAAGATTGTTTTAAATTCTGCTTCTGTCTTCTGGAGTGTTAGTTATCCCTCCTCAAACTGTACATGAGTCAACTGTGTGATGCAGCAGCTGAAAAAATGATTCTAGGCTGCATTAATAGGGGCATAAAATCTAGTTCAAGGGAACTCATAGTCGCACTCTCTTCTGCTTTCAATCAGATCTCACCTGGAAGGAGGAGGAGGAACGAAGACAGGAATAGCCAGCTGGTGCAAGATGTATCAAATTTGCTAATGCAGCACTTGGGATTTCTGGATAAGGAATGCTCAACCTGTAATGAGAAGTACTCACTCACCTGTGATAGGGCCATGCGAAGAAGAGGGTGGTTTAGACCTTCAATGAAAAATAAGAAAGAACAATAGAGCAAAGATAATACAAAAAAATCCATATTTTAATAGTAGATAACACTAAAACAAATAGATCTGAAAAATGAAATCTAAAACAAACACACTAGTTTAACACAAATCTACACTTACTAAACACACAAACTGCAGAACCTATTCTATGAATCTCACACTCAATGTCTGTTGATTTTTACCTTGTTATTCTATTTCCTTTAGGTAATGCCATGAAGGTAAAGGTTTTCCTCTGCCTTTAAGTCTAGTCATGTCCCACTCTGAGGGTTGGTGCTCATCTCCATTTCTAAGCCAAAGAGCCGGCGTTGTCCGTAGACACCTCCTAGGTCATGTGTCTGGCATGACTGCATGGAACACCGTTACCTTCCCACCGGAGTGGTACCTATTGATGTACGCATATTTGCATGTTTTCAAACTGCTAGGTTGGCAGAAGCTGGGGCTAACAGCAGGAGCTCACCCCACTCCCCGGATTTGAACCGCCAATCTTTCCGGCAGCAAGTTCAGCAGCTCAGTGGTTTAACGCACTGCACCACCGGAGGCTCTCAGTGCAATAAAACAGCTATACAATCCCATTTCTACTTTTAACAGCAATCCTCACATTCAAAAACCGAATCGTTGATATTTGCTGTGGGGGTTAAAGTGTTAAACTGCATTAATTCTACAGTGTAGAGGCACCCTTTAAGGAGGAAAGAAAGGCAAGGAGGAGGAGAGAGGGAGAAAGAGGGGTGAATTGCCAAAGAACAATGCTGGAGCTAGAGATTTGTTGCATCTTAAAAATGAAGAAAAAAACACAGATTAACAAAATAAATTTTCATCCTGTTTCAGCAGATTTTCTAGGTTAAACCCATGTGCCGGCAGGACTGCTGACCAAAAGGTCGGAGGTTCGAATGGGAGTGGGGTGAGCTCTCGTCTGTCAGCTCTAGCTCCCCATGCAGGGGCATGAGAGATGCCTCCCACAGGATGGTAAAATATCAAATATCCGGGCGTCACCTAGGCAACAAACATCCTTGCAGACGGCTAATTCTCTCACACCAGAAGCAACTTGCAGTTTCTCCAGTTGTTCCTGACATGAAAAAAGCAAACTTTCTATTTCAGACTTACAATATGCTTTATGCAAAACGAAGAAACCAAAAAAGAAATTAGAAAAAAATATCACCAGTTGAAAGGGGGAGATTTTTTCTTTCTGTGGCACCTGTTTCCTTTCTAAACACAACCTTCCTTACTTTTCAGAACTTTGCAAAGAAGAGAAAGATAGGAATACATTTGAGAAAGCTGATTTTAAAAATTCCCACTCTTTCTTGACCTGGGATCCGGTTTCTTTCAGGTCTTTGCAGAAAGAGGAAAGAGAAGCTTCTTTTGTCCTGGGTTGTTATGAATTTTCTGGGCTGTATGGCCATGTCCAGAAGCATTCTCTCCTGATGTTTCTCCCACATCTATGGCAGGCCTCCTCAGAGGTTGTGAGCTCTGTTGGAAACTAGACAATGATGTGGAATGATGTCCAGGGTGGGAGAAAGAACTCTTGTCTGTTAGAGGCAAGTGTGAATGTTGCAATTGGCCACCTTGATTAGCATTGAATAGCCTGGCAGCTTCAAAACTGGTTGCTGCCTGGGGGAATCCTTTGTTGGGAGGTGTTAGCTGGCCCTGATTGTTTATTGTCTGGAATTCCCCTATCATTTTAGCATTGTTATTTATTTACTGTCCTGATTTTAGTTTTTTAAATACTGGTAGCCAGATTTTCATGGTTTCCTCATTCCTGTTGAAACATGCTTGTGGATTTCAATGGCTTCTCTTTGTAGTCTGACATGGTGGTTGTGAGAGTGGTCCAGCATTTCTGTGTTCTCAAATAATATGCTGTGTCCAGGTTGGTTCATCAGGTGCTCTGCTATGATTGACTTCTCTGGTTGAGTTAGTCTGCAGTGCCTTTCATGTCCTTTTGTCCTGATTCCTCCAAGGAGAAGAGAGCTGAGCTCCATAGAGAGACAAAGAATTTTAATTGGGGAGAGGGGCTTTTCCCTCTGACGTCATTTCCGGAGGAGGGTCCAGGATCTCTCTTGGCGGGAAAAGGAAGAGAAAGGGAAAGAGGAGCAGGAGATGGAAAGGGAATAAGGTGAGGATAAGGTAAGTCTGGGGCAGGGTTTGGGCACCAAGTAGGCTTCTCTTTGGAGAAGGGAAAAGAGTCCCCTTTTTGGGGAATCCTGGCAGGGAACTTTTTGTGCTCTCTTCCAACTCTATAATCTATGATCCTATGGAAGGAGAGAGTCTTGGTGTGAAGCAGAGAGATGCTCAATGGCTGCAGCAGGCAGGAGAGGAGCAATAAGGAAAAACATAAAGGGGGAAGGAGGCAGTGGCCCTTCCTTGTGTTTTTGGGGATCTTGGAGTCCTCATGGACAATAAGTTAAACATGAGCCAACAAGGTCATGCAGCAGCTAAAATAGCCAATGCGATTTTGTCCTGCATAAATGTCTAGTGTCTTGATCCAGGGGAGTCATGCTCCCCCTCTATTCTGCCTAGAATAATAGAATCGTAGAGTTGGAAGAGACCTCACGGGCCATCCAGTCCAACCCCCGGCAAGAAGCAGGAAAATCTCATTCAAAGCACACGCAACAGATGGCCATCCAGACTCTGCTTAAAACCCTTGGTCAGACCACATCTGGAATCACACTGTGTCCCATTCTGGGCACCCCAATTGAAGAGAGACATTGACAAGCTGGGATATGTCCAGAGGAGGGCGACTAAAACAATCAAGGGTCTGGAGAACAAGCCCTATGAGGAGCGGCTTAAAGAACTAGGCATGTTTAGCCTGCAGAAGAGTAGGCTGAGAGGAGACATGATCATTGTCGTCTCACTCGTTTTCGACTCTTCGTGACCTCATGGACCAGTCCATGAGGCCATGTACAAATACATGTACAAATGATAGCCAGGGCCCGGGCTGTGGCGCATGCGGGAGAGCAAGCCAGTGCAATTAACTGCAATGAATCACTCTGACCAGGAGGTCATGAGTTCGAGCCCCGCTCGGAGCCTATGTTTGTTTATCTTTGTTCTATGTTAAAAGGCATTGAATATTTGCCTATACGTGTAATGTGATCCGCCCTGAGTCCCCTTCGGGGTGAGAAGGGCGGAATATAAATGCTGTAAATAAAATAAATAAATAAATAAATAAATAATGTACAAATACGTGAAGGGAGGAGGGAGGAAGCTTGTTTGCTGCTGCCCTGGAGACTAGGACGTGGAACAATGGCTTCAAACTACAGGAAAGGAGATTCCAGCTGAACATTAGGAAGAACTTCCTCACAGTGAGGGCTGTTCGGCAGTGGAACTCTCTGCCCTGGAGTGTGGTGGAGGCTCCTTCTTTGGAGGCTTTTAAACAGAGGCTGGATGGCTATCTATCGGGGTGCTTTGAATGTGATTATCCTGCTTCTTGGCAGGGGGTTGGACTGGATGGCCCACGAGGTCTCTTCCAATTCTAGGATTCTATGAGGATCCCCTTCTTTTGTCCTTGAGCCCTCCTTCCCAGGCACCCTGATCCTTCTTTTGTAGGCAAAGCCTCTTTCTCCCATGATTTCTTTTGGGACCAGCTTTGAAGCTGCAATGTTTTGCAATGCTAATCAAGCCGGCCAATTGAAACATTCACACTTGCCTCATGGGCCATCCAGTCCAACCCCCTGCCAAGAAGCAGGATAATCACATTCAAAGCACCCCGATAGATGGCCATCCAGCCTCTGTTTAAAAGATGTTCAGGTGGAATCTCCTTTCTTGTAGTTTGAAGCCATTGTTCCGTGTCCTAGTCTGCAGGGCAGCAGAAAACAAGCTTGCTCCCTCCTCCCTATGGCTATCATGTCTCCTGTCTGCCTTCTCTTCTGCAGGCTAAACATGCCTAGTTCTTTAAACTGCTCCTCATAGGGCTTGTTCTCCAGACCCTTAATCATTTATTTTAGAAACATGGGATAGGGATCACATTGCAGGAGTAAAGAGAATTTGGAACATTTTTTTCTGATTTAGGAGAAATCCACACATGTAAATGGATTCTTTTTCTTCCAAAGCTGATCACCATCGACCATGGTATCCTTCTGGGTCGGCTCTCCGGAATGGGTCTTGGGGGCACTGCGTTGCAGTGGTTCCGCTCCTTCCTGGAGAATCGTACCCAGGTGGTGATGCTTGGATTCTTAGCCATTGACCTGTGATGTCCTGCAAGCTTCCATTCTTTCTCCCATGCTTTTCAACATCTACATGAAACCGCTAGGTGAGGCCATCCAGGGTTTGGGAGTTGGGTGTCATCTCTACGCAGAAGACACACAATTCTATGACTCCTTTCCACATTATTCCAGTTTTTTTAATTTTAGGATCCTTATTCTAGGATCCTAAACCATTGCCTAGCAGCTGTAATGGACTAGATGAGGGCCAACAAGTTGAAACTTAATCCAGAGTTCCTCCCGGTCAGTTGCGAGACCGATCAGGGTATAGGGCCGGGCTGTGGCGCAGGCTGTTGAGCAGCTGCAATAAATCACTCTGACCATGAGGTCATGAGTTTGAGGCCAGCCCATGGCGGGGTGAGCACCCGTCAATTAAAAAAATAAAAAATAGCCCCTGCTCGTTGCTGACCTAGCAACCCGAAAGATAGTTGCATCTATCAAGTAGGAAATAAGGTACCACTTATAAAAGTGGGGAGGCAAGTTTAACTAATTTACGACCTTGAATGAGGAAGTGCCGTCAGAGTGGATGATGAAGCAGCTGCTTCCCCCATGGCCAGAATCGAACATCCCCTCAGGAGAAGGTTAAATTGCCTCTGCGTCTGTCTGTCTCGGTCTCTGTTTGATGTGTTTATGGGCATTGAATGTTTGCCCTATGTGTGTATAATGTGATCCGCCCTGAGTCCCCTTCGGGGTGAGAAGGGCGGAATATAAATACTGTAAATAAATAAATAGGGTGGCAACTTGTTCTTGATGAGGTTACACTCCCCCTGAGGACACAGGTCCGCAGTCTGGGGGTCCTTTTGGATTCATCGCTGACACTTGAGGCTCATGTGTTGGCAGTTGCTGTGAGGGCCTTTGCACAATTAAAGCTTGTGAGTCAGCTGCGACCGTACCTTGAATTACATTCAGAATGGTCTACTGTAATGCACTCTACATGAGGCTGCCTTTGAAGATGGTTCAGAAACTGCAGCTAGTGCAAAGGTTGGCAGCCAGATTACTAATTGGAGCTAGCTACAGGAAACATAACTATACCCCTGCTGAAGCAGCTTCACTGGCTTCCGTCAAGTTTCCAGGCTCATTTCAAGGTGCAGGGTATTACCTATAAAGCCCTGTACATTTTGGGTCCAACCTATCTTCGTGATCGCATCTCTTTCTAAGAACCAGTGCGGGCTCTGAGATTGACAGGGGAGGACCTTCTCTTGGTCCTATCACCGTCTCAAGCGAGGTTAGTGGGGACGAGAGAGAGGACCTTCTCTGTGGTGACTCCCCGGCTCTGGAACTCCCTCCCAAAAGAGATTAGATTAGCCCCCACCCTTCAATCTTTCCGTTCCAACCTGAAAGCATGGATGTTCAAACAGGCCTTTGATCCCGAGTAGGCTGAAGGGGCCCATATGAAGTTGACACTTGGCACTTTATGAACTGATGGCTGTTAAATGTGTTGTCGAAGGCTTTCGTGGCCGGGATCACAGGGTTGTTGTATGTTTTCCGGGGCTGTATGGCCATGTTCCAGAAGTATTCACCCACATCTATGGCAGGCATCCTCAGAGGTTGTGAGGTATGGAGAAACTAAGCAAGGAAGGTTTATATATATCTGTGGAAAGTCCCGTTAGTTGGCGGCTGTTAGTTTTAACTATTGTTTTGAAATTGTATTACATTGGTTTTATGCTATGTGTGTTGATGGGGGTTGTTGTAATTTTGCATGACTAGTTTTATACTTTTGTACCATTTTTACCTGCCATATGTGATATGCACACTCTGGAGTGCCTTGTAAGCCGCCCCAAGACCCTTTGGGGAGATGATGGCGGGGTATAAATAAAGTTCATTATTTATTATTATTATAGTATGGTGGCCACCCAGGATTGAGGGTGTGATATTAGTAAGAAGGGAACATAGAAAAATAAATGTCTTTGCAACCTTTCTGTTTTAGCAGTATTGCAAGCTGCTTTACAAAGGTAGATTCAACTGTTTATACACTGCAGTGCAAAATATTACAGCCAGAATCTTGGGCCACTGTTCCCTTTGTAGTTGACTAGGAATTCTTTTGAATTGGTGTAAAAGATTTGTCACCATGTAATGAAATCTTCTCAGTGGAATTAGTCTTTCTCCTCTCTTCTACTGGCCTTGCCACAGCCTTGGGTTATTGATATTGATGCCCAATGGAGATCTTTCCGTGCTTAGCTGCTATTTAGAATTTGCCTTTTTTTTTATCCACCAGGTAGCCTTTGAACATATCTTGCGAAGACAATCCCCTGACGCCTTGCCCAAGGTTTGCGCTATCTCCAAAATGACTTCAAGGCACACAGCAATGAGAAAAACAAGATAATAGGAGAAAGGGGAAATTAAGCCACATGCCTGTGGAATCAATGTGGATAAACATGATTGTACTGTAAAGGGAGAGTGAAAATCTGGCTTTATATTTCACATCATAAAAGCATATTGCAGTATACAATACAATCATACCAGCAGTTTAGAAGAGCTTCAGTCTGAAAACTCCTCTTACTAGATATCAAAGAACACACACAGAGGATGAGCTACATAACTACATAGAATGTGGAAAGTGCTTCTCTGAGACTGGAATTCTGCATTCCCATCAAAAAGCTCACACAAGGGAGATGCCATATAAATGCAAGGAATGTGGAAAGAGTTTCAATCAGAATGGACATCTACTTGTCCATCAAAGAACCCACACAGGAGAGAAGCCATATACATGTATGGAATGTGGAAAGTGTTTCATTACGAATGGGCATCTGCGTGTCCATCAAAGAACTCACACAGGAGAGAAGCCCTATACATGTATTGAATGTGGAAAGAGCTTCAGTGAGAGTGGACATCTTTATTCCCATCAAAGAACTCATACAGGGGAGAAGCCATATAAATGCATGGAATGTGAAAAGTGCTTCTCTCGTAGTGACATATTACATGTGCATCTGAGGACCCACACAGGGGAGAAGCCTTATAAGTGTGTGGAATGTGGAAAGAGCTTCTCTGACAGTGGAACGCTGCATTCCCACCAAAGGGCCCACACAGGGGAGAAGCCATTTAAATGCACGAAATGTGGCTTGAGCTTCAGTCGGAGTAGACATCTGCATTCCCATCAAAGGACCCACACAGGGGAGAAGCCATATGAATGCATGGATTGTGGAAAGAAATTCTCTCAGAGTACGAATCTGTATTCCCATCAAAGAACCCACACAGGAGAGAAGCCATATAAATGCACAGAATGTGGGAAAAATTTCAGTTCGAGTGGACATCTGCATTCTCATCAAAGGACCCACACGGGGGAGAAACCATATAAATGCCTAGAATGTGGGAAAAGCTTCAGTGAGAGTGGACACTTTCGTTCCCATGGAAGGACCCACACAGGGGAGAAACCATATAAATGCAAGGAATGTGGAAAGAGCTTTAATCGGGGTGACCGCTTGCATTCCCATGAAAGGACCCACACGGGGGAGACACCATATAAATGCATGGGATGTGAAAAGAGCTTCAGTCAGAGTTACCAGTTGCGTTCCCATGAAAGGATCCACAAAGAGGATAAGCTGTATAAATGCATGGGATGTGGAAAGTGCTGCGGTCAGAATGGAGAGCCATCTTGCCGTCAAATGACCTACGCAAAGGAAAAGCCATATAAATGCATGGAATGTGGAAAGAAATTTAGCCAGAATGGATCTCTGCATTCCCATCAAAGGTCCGATACATGGGAGAAGCCATATATATGCATGGAATGTGGGAAGAGCTTCCTTAATGCTTGGTCATGTACTAGGCATCAAAAAACACACACAGGGGAAAAACCATATAAATGCATAGAATGTGGAAAGAGCTTCCATGATGGTCGATCATACAGTAGACATCAAAGAACTCACACTGGGGAGAAGCCATATAAATGCATGGAATGTGGAAAGAACTTCAGCCGAAGTGACAGGCTGCTTTCCCATCAAAGGACCCACACAGGGGAGAATCATATTAATGCACAAAATGTGGAAGGAACATCAGTAATGGTGGAACATGCACTAGACATCGAAGAATACATACAGCAGGAATCCATAAATGCAATGTGGAGGCAGTTGCATTTGGAGAGCAGTGTTGTATTCCCTTCAGTGGACACAGAGGAGAAGCCATATAAATGAATATAATGTGGAAGAGTGTGATGGTAGAACACACACTAGTTATTAAAAAAACTCACACAAGATATAAGCCATATAAATGTGTAGATTATGGAAAGGACTTCAATCGGAGTGATCATCTGCATTCCCATCAAAGGACCACATACAGGAGAAGTAATTTAATGCTTGGAAATTGACATCGGTTCTAACTCAATAAAAATAACTCATGAAAATTTGTGAATTAACTGAGATGGCCAAATGGATGGTGCTGATCAAGGAGTAACTTTAAGAAACACTGAGACTTTAAACATTTTTAACAGCAAAGATGGGGGTAAACTTCAACGATCGATTCTCTGATTTAGAAGAGTGTTCTTAAAATAGAAGGGTGGACATATAGTGATCTTTAAAGGGATCGGACAATAAGAAGTAGGAATCAACAGGCAACGAGTGTGAGGCTTGTAGATTCATTCTAGTACAGTAGAGTCTCAGTTATCCAACATAAACAGGCTGGCGGAATGTTGGATAAGCGAAAATGTTGGATAATAAGGAGGGATTAAGGAAAATCCTATTAAATGTAAAATTACACTATGATTTTACGAATTAAGCACCAAAACATCATGTTTTACAACAAATCAACAGAAAAAGCAGTTCAATACATGGTAACATTATGTAGTAATTACTGTTATTTACAAATTTAGCACCAAAACATCTGAATGTATTGAAAGCATTGATTACAAAAACATTGACTACTTAAAGGCAGACTGCGTTGGATAATACAGAACGCTGGATAAGTGAAGGTTGGATAAGTGAGACTCTACTGTAGTTATACGTTTAGAATGTGTTTAATATTGTGGGGGTTTTAGGTTAGGGTGACTGTCATAGATATTATAGTTGTGTTAATTGCTATATATCATGAAAAATTGTTTTCTTGCTAATGTCTGCTTTCTTGATTTTTTTCTTTTTGTATTTTTTGGGCGAGTGGGCTTATTAACAAAAGACCCTCTCCATAAACATATAGCAGAGTAACTTATTAGCAGCAGTGTGACCCAGCACCAGTAGCCAAAAGTGATAAAAAGAATAAAACACACCAACGTTATCTCTTCCTTAGGAGGCTTTTCTTTATAGCAAAATAATATGGTTGCACTATTTACAAAAACAAGGTTTCTATAACACAAAGTTCTTTATACAGAAGAGTCTCGCTTATCCAACATAAATGGGCCGGCAGAACATTGGATAACCGAAAATGTTGGATAATAAGGAGGGATTAAGGAAAAGCCTATTAAATGTCAAATTACGTTACCATTTCACAAATTAAGCACTGAAACATGTTTTACAACAAATCAACAGAAAAAAGCAGTTCAATACACGGTAACGTTATGCAGTAATAATTACTCTATTTACGAATTTAGCACCAAAACATCACAGTGTATTGAAAACATTGACTACTAAAAATGACTACAAATAAAGATAGAATTGCATAGAATGATCTTACAGTAACAACATTGTTGGAAGTTTAATCTATAAAAAATTTAGTCCTGTGAACATTTTAAAAAATCTGCCTAGCAAAACAGTTGTGGATCCAGGCGGGAGGCAGACTGCATTGGATAATACAGAACGTTGGATGAGCGAAAATTCGATAAGCAAGACTCTGCTGTACTTCCTTCCATCTTTGCTTCCACGCTAGGCTTATTTCTCATGCAGATAAACAGCTTCGCTCCCACAAAGCCTCCCCTTACACCGAACTTACACAGGAGCTTCACACAATAGCTTTACACAGCATCCTTCACACTGGAGCTTCAGTGGTTCAAATATGGGGAGCGCAGGTCAGCTCCAATTTCCCATGCAGGGACATGGGAGAAGCCTCCCACAAAGATGGTAAAACATCTAATATCTGGGTGTCCCCTGGGCAATATCCTTGCAGACAGCCAATTCTCTCACACCAGAAGCGACTTTCAGTTCCTCACTCACTCACTCACAGGTGTCACAATTTCTACGCCTCATACTTTGGCCCAGCTCGCCCTTGATTACATTTTGTGCTGTTTTATATTCTGTTTTATTATGCTACTGTTATTTTGTTTTACTATGTTACTGTACCAGTATTTTTACCGTATGTTGTTGGGTGTCTTGTATGTATTTTATTTTGTTTTTATTGTAATTGTTTGGGCTTGGCCCCATGTTAGCCCTCCTGGAACAGCAATTCCAATGATATCAATACATCGATTTAACCATGTGGAAAGCCTGGTTCAAACTTCTGTATCATTTCCATCTGTTTTGTTGGTTAGAATAGACCATTTCCTGTACCAGTCTTGTTTTGTATGACTATTCATATCCTTGTTTTTCCTTTGATTAATGAAATCATTATGTATTCTGGGAGATAAGACCGCCAAGTTTCCACATCCCATCTTTTATTGTCTCTCCATCCTAGGAACATTGTACCCTGTATTGCGGCTATCGTATGTTTTAGGATTTCTCTCCATTTGTTGTTGTCTTCTTTTGTCCCTATAGTGAGAGACATAAGGTAAAGATAAAGGTTGCCCCTGACGTGGAAAAAATACATGAATCAGTACAAAAAATCTTCAAAACAAACTTTCAACTGAAACCTGAGTACTTTCTATTAGGAATGACCGATATGAACTTTAATAAGAACCAAGAGATTCTATTCAACTATTTTATAACAGCTGCCAGAATAGTTTATGCAAAGAAATGGAAATCAACAGAATTACCATCTAAAGAAGAATGGATATTAAAGATTATGGACATAAAGAACATGGACATTTTGACATATCATTTGAAAACCCATCAGGGTAACCAGTTAAAAAAACGGACTGGACATTACTGATAACTTACATAGAACAAGAACTTTTTATAAACACACAAAGACGGAGTGGACATATGAACAGTAATTGACATAAAATACTTTTAATCCCACCTGGAAGGAAGGACAGGAAGTACAATCCTCTTTTTTTTTTTTCTTTTATCTTATTTTTAAATTTTTAATTATTTTTTCTCTCTCTCTTTATTTCTTTCTCCCCCCCCTTTCACTTTCTTTTCTATATATCACCATTGTTCTCACACTTTTTATGTTCAAAAACACTCAATAAAAATATTAAAAAAAAAAAAAAAGGTTGCCCCTGACGTTAAGTCCAGTCGTGACCAACTCTGGGGGTTGGTGCTCATCCATTTCTAAGCCGAAGAGCTGGTGTTGTCCGTAGACACCTCCAAGGTCATGTGGCCATTGGCATGACTGCATGGAGCGCTGTTACCTTCCCGCCGGAGCGGTACCTATTGATCTACTCACATTTGCATGTTTTCGAACTGCTAGGTTGGCAGGAGCTGGGGCTAACAGCGGCCGCTCATTCCTCTCCCGGGATTTGAACCTGGGACCTTTCGGTCTGCAAGTTCAGCAGCTCAGCGCTTTAACACACTGTGCCACCAGTGAGAGACATAAATCTAGCTTTATCCCACTTTAATTTTTTTCTGTTATTTCTTCCACTACATTCTTATTTTACTGTAATACTTCTGAATTTTTCTACAGTCTCACCACATATGAGAGAATGAACCAATCCCCCACAATCATGCCAACGTCTGTTGGAAATATTTCCCATATATGTGCTAATTGATTGTACCTTTTGGAGATTATTTTCCATTGGGTTTCTTGGATCCTAATATATTTAATTTTCTGAATATTGTTGACCCAAGACCTGATATATACCATGCGTGCCATGTAGCTTTGCCCCCCTACCTACCTACCTACCTACCTAATTTCTCTCCATACCCTGTTTCCCCTAAAATAAGACATCCCCAGAAAATAAGACCTAGTAGAGGTTTTGCTGAATTGCTAAATATAAGGCCTCCCCAAAAGTAAGACCTAGCAAAGTTTTTGTTTGGAAGCATGCCTGCCTAACAACACCAGAGCATGCAGGATTGGTAAATGTACGTACCATAGAGTGTTGTACATGGAAATAATGGTAGTAACAAGAAATTCTCGATAGGATTCACAGTTTGTCTGGTTATACTGGTTTGTGATGACAACTACTGTACAGTATACAATAAATGTTCATTTTTTTGTTCGACAATAAATGTGAATTCTTCATGGAAAAATAAGACATCCCCTGAAAATAAGACCTAGCACATCTTTGGGAGCAAAAAATAATATAAGACGCTGTCTTATTTTCGGGGAAACACAGTATATACTGTCACACACATACATGGTCTTACAGTGTAATCTTGATGAATATGAGGTTCGTCAACTTCAAGCCATGCAAGCACATACATGGCGTCCCAAGTTAGAGATCTTCAGAAGGACTTCATGGAGAGAAAAGAAAGCAGTTCCCAGGCTTAGCAGTTCTTGCACTTCATACTTCATTGAAGAACGGAAGGGGCCTTTGTCCCAAGATAGTTTGAAGGTAGCAGAGACCACCAGAACATACATCTCTGGCTTGTTCAGCATCCTGCATATTCTAATAAAACTCATCACAAATATTTTTGAAAAAGTAATAAATTTATTTACAACAAATTAACTTTTCTGTCAAAACATTTTAACATTGCCGTGTCAAGTTGGGTAGGGTGGAGGATAGTGTGTTTAGTTTTGGGGAGAGGGTGGGGGGTAGCGCAGGGAGACGGGCAAGGAGTTCCTGAATGTTTGCCTGTAGCCTGGAAAATGTGTTCTCGATCGCACTCACACGCTGCTCCACTGCAACAAAGAAAGAAAAATACACAGTCAATATTAAACACTGTCACTGTGGCCAGGCCCACACATCATCCATGCTGGGCACCATTGTGCTGAGGTACCATGGATGTTCCCTTTGTTTTAAAGAGATAAAAAGTAAAGGTAAAGGTTTCCCCTGACGTTAAGTCCAGTCATGTCTGACTCTGGGGGTTGGTGCTCATCTACATTTCTAAGCTGAAGAGCCGGCGTTGTCCGTAGACACCTCCAAGGCCATGTGGCCGGCATGACTGCATGGACCGCTGTTACCTTCCTGCCGAAGCAGTATCTATTGATCTACTCACATTGGCACATTTTCGAACTGCTAGGTTGGCAGAAGCTGGAGCTAACAGTGGGCGCTCACTCTGCTCCTGGGATTTGAACCTGGGACCTTTCGGTCTGCAAGTTCAGCAGCTCAGCGCTTTAATAAACTTCGCCACCGGGGCTCCTTTTTAAAGAGAAAGAATAATAGGAATGCTAATAATATGTATGTGCCTTTAAAGAGACGGCACATACATATTACAGTAGAGTCTCACTTATCCAACATAAACGGGCCGGCAGAATGTTGGATAAGCGAATATGTTATATAATAAGGAGAGATTAAGAAAAAGTCTATTAAACATCAAAATAGGTTATGATTTTACAAATTAAGCACCAAAACATCATGTTATACAACAAAATTTGACAGAAAAAGTAGTTCATTACACATTAATGTTATGTAGTAATTACTGTATTTACAAATTTAGCACCAAAATATCACGATATATTGAAAACATTGACTACAAAAATGCGTTGGATAATCCAGAACGTTGGATAAGTGAGACTCTACTGTATTAGCATTCCTATTATTCTTAGCTTTACTTATATCCTGCCTTTCTTCCCTTTGGGACTTCACACTAGATAGTTTAAAAAGAGCAATAAAAAAGTTATGTAGAGTTCAATAGTAAAAAAAAAAAAAAAAAAGTATTTGCCTTCCAATTCATTCCTTTCAGGCATGTTTCATATCCATCTTATATAGTTCCCGCCTTCTATCTTTTACGTTTATAAGTACAGTAGAGTCTCACTTATCCAACACTCACTTATCCAATGTTCTGGATTATCCAACGCATTTTTGTAGTCGATGTTTTCAATATATTGTGATATTTTGGTGCTAAATTTGTAAATACAGTAATTACTACATAACAGTACTGCGTATTAAACTAATTTTTCTGTCAAATTTGTTGTTCCCGCCTTCTATCTTTTACGTTTATAAGTACAGTAGAGTCTCACTTATCCAACACTCACTTATCCAATGTTCTGGATTATCCAACGCATTTTTGTAGTCGATGTTTTCAATATATTGTGATATTTTGGTGCTAAATTTGTAAATACAGTAATTACTACATAACAGTACTGCGTATTAAACTAATTTTTCTGTCAAATTTGTTGTATAACATGATGTTTTGGTTCTTAATTTGTAAAATCATAATCTAATTTGATGTTTAATAGGCTTTTCCTTAATGCCTCCTTATTATCCAACATATTCGCTTATCCAATGTTCTGCTGGCCTGTTTATGTTGGATAGGTGAGACTCTGCTGTATCGTTATCTTACTGATTTCACATATTGATTCTATAATTAATGGTGTTCGTTGTACTTTTAGTGTACTTTTTTAATATATATTTTTTCTTTTTCTTTTTTTGCCTCTTCTAAAAATTTTTTTTCTTTTTTTCCTTTTTCCTTTTTTCTCATTCTATCTTTCCTATACCCACCATTGTTCTCAGTCTTTCTATGTATAGAAACACTTAATAAAAACTTTTTTTTTCGTGTCAGGAGCAACCGGAGTTGCTTCTGGAGTGAGAGAATTGGCTGTCTGCAAGGACGTTGCCCAGGGGACGCCCGGATGTTTTGATGTTTTTACCATCCTTGTGGGAGGCTTCTCTCATGTCCCAGCATGGAGCTGGAGCTGAAAGAGGGAGCTCATCCTCGCTCTCCCCGGGTGGGATTCGAACCTGGCAGCCTTCAGGTCAGCAACCCAACCTTCAAGTCACAAGGCTTTTATCCACTAGGCCACCGGAGGCTCCTACATTAAGAGTTCAATAGTGGCCTGTAGAACTGCACCCAACCCATAGCTAACAAACACAGTAACTTACATGCCATGTGCTGTCGCTGTAGTTGGCGCAGACCAGCTGCTTCCTGGACAGCTCCTGCAGATGGACATAGAAGAGGGGAGGCATAAATGACAACATGCCATGCTTGGCATCCAAAAGTAAAAACTGCCCACGCAAGGGATGCCATAGAGAAGATGCGCATACCATGTTCAGCTGCATGGTGTGCTTGCCCTGGCGCAGGAGCAATGGGGCCCCTCTCCTCCTCACCACTTTCCTCTCCACTCAGACTGGAATCTCCTGCTCCCCCCTTGAGATCATATGCATCTGCTAAAAAGAAAGTGGAAGAAAGGAAGGCAAGAAAGAAGGATCATGACGAGGAAGCATCTGCCTTTAGCATTTTTAATACAGTTATCATATTTTACAATGAAAGTAATGTATTTTTTTTTCATGTCAGGAGCGACTGGAGAAACTGCAAGTCGCTTCTGGTGTGAGAGAATTGGCTGTCTGCAAGGATATTGCCCAGGGGATGCCCGGATATTTATTTATTATTATTTATTTATTTACAGCATTTATATTCCGCCCTTCTCACCCCGAAGGGGACTCAGGGCGGATCACATTACACATATAGGCAAACATTCAATGCCTTTTAACATAGAACAAAGACAAGACAAACATAGGCTCCGAGCGGGCCTCGAACTCATGACCTCCTGGTCAGAGTGATTCATTGCAGCTGGTTGCAGCTGGCTTGCTCTCCAGCCTGTGCCATAGCCCAGGCCCTTTCATGACCATTCTTGTGGGATGCTTCTCTCATGTCCCTGCATGGGGAGCTGGACTGACACAGGGAGCTCATCTGGCTCTCCCTGGGTTCAAACGGGCATCCAGGCCCGGGCTGTAGCACAAGCTGGTGAGCAGCCAGCTGCAGCCAGCTGAGACCAATCACTCTGACCAAGAGGTCATGAGTTCGAGGCCAGCTCGGAGCCTGCATTTGTCTTTGTCTTTGTTCTATGTCAAGGCATTGAATGTTTGCCTTATATGTGTAATGTAATCCGCCCTGAGTCCCCTTCGGGGTGAGAATAATAATAATAATAATAATAATAATAATAATAATAATAATAATAATTTTATTTTTGTACCCCGCCACCATCTCCCCAGAGGGACTCAGGGCGGCTTACAGATATAAAACCAGCATACAGTAATATCAAATACATAAACACACAAATTTAAAAGGCATTAAAAATCACAATCATTATAAAACACATGAAAAACACAGCAATAAAAACATAAAATGAGCTGGGCAAAGTGCACTGAGTGGAACTTGTAAACAAGAAGGAAGTTAAGGTGCTACAAGTTCATGGGAAGAGAAGTGCGGAATATAAATACTGTAAATAAATAAATAAACAAATAAATAAACCTTCAGGTCAGCAACCCTACCTTCAGGTCAGCAGTCCTGCCGGCACAAGAGTTTAACCCTCTGCGCCACAAGGCAGCATTTTACATTCCACATCATTACCATTACTTTGAATGAACATTGCAATGGAAGCAAAAACAAAAAAAAAGATAAAGGTTTCCCCTGACGTGAAGTCCAGTCGTGACCGACTCTGGGGGTTGGTGCTCATCTCCATTTCTAGGCCAAAGAGCCGGTGTTGTCCATAGACATCTCCAAGGTCATGTGGTCACTGGCATGACTGCATGGAGCGCCGTTATCTTCCCGCAGGAGCGGTACCTATTGATCTACTCACATTTGCATGTTTTAGAACTGCTAGGTTAGCAGGAGCTGGGGCTAACAGTGGGCACTCATTCCACTCCCGGGATTTGAACCTGGGACCTTTTGGTCTGTAAGTTCAGCAGCTCAGCGCTTTAACACACTGTGCCACCAGGGCCCCCTGCAATGGAAGTAGAGTCTTGCTTATCCAACTTTTGCTCATCCGACATTACGTATTATCCAATGCTCCCCCTCCAAAAAAACAGGCACAAATTGGCGATGATAAAAGTCCATCACCTGCCCGGAAGCACAACCACCTCTGCCACTCTTGGAGGCGAGGCGTGGTGCAAAAATTAAGCATAGTGGGTCCACTGGGTGTGCGCGTTTGGCCTGCGCCGGCAGCATCTTGCCCCTCCTGATGAATGTCAGGCTCCTGGTTCTGTTGCCACTGTCACCACTGCCTTTGCCGCCGGGACCTGGCTCAGTTAGTGAATGAGCAAGGGAAGCAGAGAGTGGGGTAAGGAACCAGGACCCGGAGGAGGCAGGAAGAGGAGGCCCCAGAATGAAGGACCTGCACCCACACACCAACCGACCCACCCCCATGCACTAAGCACCTGCTGGGATGAAACGCAACTGG
Source organism: Anolis carolinensis (assembly GCF_035594765.1). Lineage (NCBI taxonomy): Eukaryota > Metazoa > Chordata > Lepidosauria > Squamata > Anolidae > Anolis > Anolis carolinensis. The sequence goes on from NC_085842.1 coordinate 22,456,796, forward strand.
TATGGGCCAGGCACATCTGCTGCACCCAACCCCTGCACCGCAGCACCTCACTGCCCTTCCCGACGTGCACCCAGAATGCAGAAGGGCTCAGCCGCTTTTCTAAACAGCGTGTTGCTGTTTTTCCGAACAGCAACATGCAGCAAACCCGTCGATTTGTTGTAAAACATAATATTTTGGTGTTTAAATGGTAAAATCATGTTACAGTAGAGTCTCACTTATCCAACAAAAGCGAGCCGGCAGAATGTTGGATAAGCGAATATGTTGGATAATAAGGAGGGATTAAGGAAAAGCCTGTTAAACATCAAATTAGTTTATGATTTTACCAATTAAGCACCAAAACATCATGTTATACAATAAATTTGACAGAAAAAGTAGTTCAATACGCAGTCATGCTATGCAGTAATTACTGTATTTACGAATTTAGCACCAAAATATCACGATGTATTTATTTATTTATTTCTCACATTTATATCCCGCCCTTCTTACCTGAAGGGACTCAGGGTGGCTTACAGCAGTGGCAACAATTAGATGCCCATACAAACCAATATAAAACAGCACATAAAACAGTTAAAACTATTAAAATAAATTATGAATTAAAAATATGCATGTATTGAAAACATTGACTACAATAATGCCTTGGATAATCCAGAATGTTGGATAAGTGAGTGTTGGATAAGCGAGATTCTACTGTATTTGACATTTAATAGGCTTTTCCTTGATCCCTCCCTATTATCCAACATTTTCGCTTATCCGACGTTCTGCTAGCCCGTTTATGTCGGGATAAGCGAGACTCTACTGTAGTGACTTTACTGTAAATAACAGCTCTTTTCTAGATTAAGAAAGTGCATTCATGGATAAACAGTATTTCTACTAACAAATGCAACATAGTGAGATGGCAGACAAAGGTTTGAGGTAATGAGACAAAGAGAATTCCGGTGGCTGTAGAAAAAAGACGTTTATTCTCAGTGGCCAGAGAGAATATAGACCTTCCTGTCTCAAGGAAAAAAGGGTACCGAACAAAGAAACATCGAGCCTTTTATATCTTTTACAATGATATGCATACGTCATATTAGGCATTATCCATCATCAATTAGTGTCAAAAAAGTCTTACTTTTGCACTTTACTAAAAGCTACCTTTGCATTTTCCTAAAATATAGACTACTTTCAAGACCTCTGACCCTCCATTAGGCCTTATCTAAGGAATTCCCATCTAGGCTCTCAGGATCCATTAATTAAGGAATTCCCCCCTACCTTAGCTTGTCAGAGAGAGTCATTAGTACTTCTACATGGCACCAGGTCTTATCTTGACATCCCCAAAAGCCTTAATTTGTCTTTTGTCCATTAGCTTATCTATTCTTGTTGACACTTACCATATGTCTCTGGCACTTAGGGTGAACTTTGGTCTCTGCTTATGGGGAGGCAGTTATTTGCTGTGCAGAGTGTATTTTGGGGCTAGATGCACACAATCTGCTTGTGATTACATTTTTCCTATTCCTATTTCTAATATGATTACATTCAATATATAGTTTCCAATACAAGTATTATATTTTCCCAATACACCTTCATCAATAGAAGGTTACTTAAGCCTCTAATATAGATGAATAATATTAAAAACTGGAAAAAGGGTAATTGTTCTTACCAACAGGCCTCCGGTCTCTCCAGTCTGCCCTGCCTCCTATCTCCCAGAGCTGGTGGAGCTTCGCAAAGAAGGGTGGCTGCATCTTCCGTGGCACCACTCCACCGTGGCGTTCCATGGCCCGATAGAACGCTGATTTCAATGCCTTAAATTTAGTGTGGCACTGGTCAGGGGTTCTGTTCAGGCCAAGTAAGGCCATGGCCCTGGAAGCCCCGATCCACACGTTTCTGGTGCGCAAGTTGGTGCTTGCCATCACCCTCTGCACATACAGCTTCTGGCACCGCAGGATGTAATCCAGGAGAGCATTGATCTCCTTGCCGCTCCAATAGGCAATCCTGCGCGGAGGCCTTGCTGAGTGACGGCCTTCTCTAGCTGCTGGCTCAGCCGTGTCTTCCTGGGAATGAAGGAGCAGAGGGAAAAAGTCACACCAACAGAAAAACTTTGGGGGGGGGGGGTGTCTTAATTGCTACAAAAAAAGAATACCTACAGTAGAGTCTCACTTATCCAACATAAATGGGCCGGCAGAACGTTGGATAAGCGAATATGTTGGATAATAAGGAGGGATTAAGGAAAGGCCTATTCAATTTATTTATTTATTTATTTAATACATTTATATCCCGCTCTTCTCACCCTGAAGGGGACTCAGAGCGGCTTACAAATTAAATTTACATAGGGTTGTTGTATGTCTTTCCGGCTGTGTAGCTATGTCCCAGAAGTATTCTCTCCTGACGTTTTGCCCACATCTATGGCAGGCATCCTCAGAGGTTGTGAGGCATGGATAAACTAGGCAAGGAAGGTAAATATATATCTGTGGAGAGTCCAAGGTGTGACTAGAGTCCTTTGTCAGTGGAAGCCAGCGCTAATGTTTCAGTTAATCACCCTAATTAGCATTGGAAAGGTTTGTCTCTTGCCTGGGGGGCATCCTTTGTTCAGAGTCATTAGCCGTCCTTGGGGCTCCTCTGCCCTCAGAGTGTTGCTTCCCATCTACTGTTCTGATTTTTGAGTTTTTTAATACTGGTAGCCAGATTTTGTTCATTTTCATGGTTTCCTCCTTTCTGTTGAAGTTGTCCACATGCTTGTGGATTTCAATATAATACATTATATTATTACCATAGCACAATTAAACATCAAATTAGGTTATGATTTTACAAATTAAGCACCAAAACATCATGTTATACAACAAATTTAACAGAAAAGTAGTTCAATACGCAGTAATGCTACGTAGTAATTACTGTATTTACGAATTTAGCACCAAAACACCACAATTTATTGAAAAGATTGACTACAAAAACATTGACTACTAAAAGGCAGACTGCATTGGATAATCCAGAACACTGGATAAACGAATGTTGGATAAGTGAGACTCTACTGAAGCATATAAAATCCAGATGGTTTGCTTTGAACTGAATGATATGGCAGTGTAGAAGGGGCCGGATTCACAACAGCTCAGGCATTCAAAGAAATTACTACAGACTCTTTAGTGATATTCTTCATATTCTTTATTTATACTACTTTTCAACTACATACATTTCCACTACACAGAAATTCCTACTAGATTCTTGGCAATTCAGTAATGTGTGGGACAACTTGCCTGCCTGTTGCACCAGTGCAGGAGGTCAACAGATCCCACGGGTTACATCATCCCAGTCCAAAAATGATCTGCCGAGATATCTCGTACTATCTCTGCCTCCATCTTCTGCTGCTCTTCATTGCGATTCATGGCGCTCCAATTGTTGGATCCAACTCTCTGTTGATCCTCATCAAGCACTCTCCCATTAGTCTCACAGATGTTGTGTAAAACTGCACAGGATGCTATGACACGGGTAACATTCTCCTCTGTTACTGTGAGATATTGCCATCTTGACTTCAGATGATCAAAAGCCATCTCAATGGCAATCCTGCACGATTGAGGCACCTATTGAAGTATGCCTGCTTCCCAGTAAGGCTCCATAAGTCATGGCCTGATGGGATAGGCACTGTCTGACATCAGCAGAGGAGGTATCTGCACTTCTCTGATGGTGATGGTTGGATTTCCTGGTACAAACATGCCGGGTCTCATGAGCTCATATATATAGTGGGATTGCGCAATACACACACCTCTATATCAAGGAAGTGGTCTTTGTGATCTGTAGTTCCCTGTAGCAAGATGGAATAACTGTTTTTTCGATTGATGAATTAACCTCCCTGCGTTACACAACCATGGAGTGGCATCCATCAACAGCTCCTATGGCCTATGTAAAGCCCATTTCTCAAAGTCCAGCCATGACCTACAAAAAGAAGGAAACAAGTTAAAGTACTTATGTTACAGGCTGAGACAGTGCAGTACCATATTAATGGGTCATTGAAGCTAACAAGCCATACAAGGTCTTCTCATATCCCTTCTATCATATTCAGATCACTATGTTTGTATTCTGTAATAGACACTCCCTTCATTAGTTTGATTGTCGCCCAGACTGTGGTCCTATATTGGACCTTTTAACGCCTTGGATGATTCTTTAATATTTTAATTATGTCAGTGTTAAACTATGACTCGTTTAATTTGTTTTTAAATGCATTGTTTGATGTTTTAACTGTGGAACTCTCCCCCGGGCTGTGGTGGAGGCTCCTTCCTTGGAGGCTTTTAAGCAGAGGCTGGATGGCCATCTGTCGGGGTGCTTTGAATGCGATTTCCTGCTTCTTGGCAGGGGGTTGGACTGGATGGCCCATGAGGTCTCTTCCAACTCTACTATTCTATGATTCTATGATTCTATGATTTTATGATATTATATGACTGTATTGGGCTTGCCCCCGTGTGAGCCACTCCGAGTCCCCGTTGGGGAGATGGAGGCAGCATACAAAAATAAAGTTATTATTATTATTACTGTCACAGATGGCACAAGCTGAAATTTTGACACAAAGACAATTCCTATATGTACCTTTTGGGCATCTCCTAGATAGACGGTGTGCTTGAATAGTACCATCTCCATAGCCAGCACACAATGGACAAAGATTTCTCCGACTGTTGACCTTCCAAGACCATACTGTTGAGCTGTGGCACGATATGAATATCTATTAGCGACCATCCAGGTGGTAATAGCTATTCTCTGTAGAAATGGCTCTCCTCATGTGGGTGTCTCTTCTGGAAATCTGGGGTCCAATTGCTGCCACAATCCTCTCAAAGATAGGTCTTCGCATTCTTGAAGTGGTGGACCCACTCCTCATCTGACCAGACATTCAAAACAAAGATTTGCCACCAGTCCTGCATCATAGGAAACACCCACCATCTTCTTGGCGACCTAGGAATTGTCATACAGCTAGCAAGGGCGTCGAATGTGCACATGTATATAGCTGAGGCATGTAAAAGGAAACCAAAATCAATGAAGGCCACTTTCTGAGTAAAAAGAAGTGGATTACAGATGGATAATAGTGCTGTGCTTTCGTATGGAATTGCTGTTTGTTCTGTAGTTTCATTCATGTTGTCTCATTTTCGTATTTGTGTTCCGCTAACGAAAATGGGCCTCCTATATGACACAAATTTTCATCTCACTAACAAAAAAACTCGAAATTTTTCAGACTGTTGGCTGCAATGGGAGGGCTTCTGAAGCTCACCCCCTGCTCAGCTTTTGGGGTAGAGAGGTAAAAATTGCCACACATGGAGGGCATTTCGACCCCTTTTAGCCCACCATCTTTCAAAATGTTTGGGTCTTCCCCAGAGTACTATTGTTATTATTATTAATATTATTATTATTAACACCCATTGGCTGGAACATGGCTATATAGCCCAAAAAACTCACAGCAACCCAATAGAATGCTTATATTGAAGTCGGCCCTCCAACCCCCCTGCAATTGACACCTTAGTTCAGCCAAGCTAAACAGTTCCTTCCACGAAGGAAACACAACTTGATTGTTTGGTTTTCAACCTGTCTTGCTAAGAGGGTGGCATCCTGGGTTTCCGTGCTAGGTGAAGAACAAAGGGACTCCTTTCTTCTTCGGCCAGCAAAGAAATGGAGATTGCTAATCTCTTGGAACACTTAGAATATTTTTGCAGTTCATTTTCGATGATTGATAAAGTTCCATGAAAAATGTCCAAGAAGCTAGGAAGCTCAACAATGTGGATGGACAATTCAACCCAATGGCATGTTTTGTAACAAGTAGCATTCAGCAACTTGTTTAGTTTTCATAAAGTTCAGAGCAGATTCTTATCCCTTCCCATATGGGGCAAGGGAGGCAGGCACATACCTCTTGAGATCCATTGGCACTTTGGCAGCCCAACAGATTGAATTGCTCCGCCTCTTCTTCATCCTCCTCATCCTTAACTTTCAGGTGAAATACCTGGCTTTCGTCAGCCACCGAGCCATCATTACAATGGTTTTGGACTACATTCTCTCCTCTTGACTGAGAGATGCCATCAGCCGCTCCTTCCAAGGAGGTCTGAAATGCCTTTGTGTCCTCCTCCGGCCAAGGATGAGGTGGCCTTGACCCATCAGTTTGGTGGCACCGAGACTCCACCGTGTTCATGAATTCCTGCCAATGTGACTCCCAGTTCTTTTGGGATCCTTCCTTTGGTTCTTCCTTCATTTCATCTGGGCCTTTCGTGAACAAGAACACTCCTGTAGTGTTTTCTTGGACAACGGGAGGAATTTCTTTCCTCTCTTCTGATTCTTCCTTCATTTTGGGTGCTGATGCTTCCTGTTCACCCATTTCTCTTACAAGCTGTGAATCGGAGACAAAAAAGAAAAAATTTGAGTGAGCATACCTGGCTATATATATATATATATATATATATATTGCATTCCCCCCTACTCCCAGATTTTAAACTTCATATCTTTTGGAAAATTGAAATCTCCATAATCTTTTGGAGATGTTATGGTCTTTGGAAAGGCATAACCTTGTTAGAAGTCATAACCTTTTGAAAAATGGCATTCATGCAAGGCAACTAGGTGTCTCAGTTGTTAAACTGATGTACCTAGGTATGCCTTTGAACTGTTAGGGACAAAGATATGCCAATGCACAAAACATATTATGTGTGTGTGTGTACAGGATTGTTGGGAGGAATGATCATTTTTTTGTATGCTGCCTTCAGCACCTTAGAGGAAAGTCAAGGGAAATGAAATACAGTAGCGTCTCACTTATCCAAGCTAAACGGGCCGGCAGAATCTTGGATAAGCGAATATCTTGGATAATAAGGAGGGATTAAGGAAAAGCCTATTAAACATCAAATTAGGTTATGATTTTACAAATTAAGCACCAAAACATCATGTTATACAACAAATTTGACAGAAAAAGTAGTTCAATACGCAGTAATGTTATGTTGTAAATTTTATGAATTTAGCACCAAAATATCACGATATATTGAAAACATTGACTACAAAAATGGCTTGGATAATCCATAGGCTTGGATAAGCGAGGCTTGGATAAGTGAGACTCTACTGTATATCACAGAACCCATGGGCAAACAGGGTGCCCGCCTCCCATCTACATTGCAGAATTAACACATTTTGTCAGTAGAGTCTCACTTATCCAACATTCGCTTATCCAACGTTCTGGATTATCCAGTGCATTTTTGTAGTCAATGTTTTCAATACATCGTGATATTTTGGTGCTAAATTTGTAAATACAGTAATTACTACATAGCATGACTGCGCATTGAACTACTTTTTCTTTCAAATTTGTTGAATAACATGATGTTTTGGTGCTTAATTTGTAAAATCATAACCTAATTTGATGTTTAATAGGCTTTTCCTTAATCCCTCATTACCCAACATATTCGCTTATCCAACGTTCTGCTGGCCCGTTTATGTTGGATAAGTGAGACTCTGCTGTATTTTAAGTGCCACAGAACAATGTTATGCGATTCTGGGATTTGTAGTTTGGTGGTGCACCAGCCCTTTTTGGCAGAGAAGGCTAAAGACCTTGTAAAACTACAACTCCAAAGATTCTATATCATTGAGCCATGGCAGTGAAAGCAGTATCAAAGTGCATTCATCCTACAGTGCAGGGTTGTTTTGTTGCAGGACTGGTGGTTGGACTAGATGATCTTGGGGACCCCCTTTGGACTCTCCTTTTCAGAGCCTGGACACCCAACCCCCAAGCTGGCACCCCCTTTCTTTGTCTCTCCAACCCCCTCTTCTTTTCCTCCCTCCAGACCCAGATTCCCTGCTATGACCCCTTTGTGATGCCTTCCTTGCTTTGATCCTGGGTCAACCTTTGCAATGCACCCACCTTGGCCAATCTCTCCTCTGCTGCAGCTTTTTCTGAGCTATTTCTCTCTGCAAAAGAGGAGGGAAATGAAACAGGAAGGGGGTTTTCCTCTCCATATGTTATTCCTTTTTTTGCTTTCTGATCGGTCTAGGCAAAATGCAAAGCTCAGTGTGCTTAACCCTTTCAGTTCAGCTTTGCAGCAGAAAGGCATGGCATGCCCCAGTTCAGATTATGCTGGATTTCAGCACCTCTCAAGGGAGTGTCTGTCCAACACTCTCACCACCACCAGGTCAGGCTACACAGAGAAGCCATTCAAATCTACAAGCATGTGGGCAATTTCAACAAAAAGGGGGAAACCATGAAAAGGAACAAAATCTAGCTATCTCTAAAATCGGAAAAGTAAATAAAGAACAACACTCAGAAAAGAGATGTTGGGAGATGTTGACAAGCTGGAATGTGTCCAGAGGAAGGCAACCAAAATGATCAAGGGTCTGGAAAACAAGCCCTATGAGGAGCGGCTTAAAGAGCTGGGCATGTGTTGTCAAAGGCTTTCATGGCCGGGATCACAGGGTTGTTGTATGTCTTTAGGGCTGTGTGGCCATGTTCCAGAAGTATTCTCTCCTGACGTTTCGCCCACATCTATGGCAGGCATCCTCAGATACCTCACAACCTTTGAGGATGCCTGTCATAGATGTGGGTGAAACGTCAGGAGAGAATACTTCTGGAACATGGCCACACAGCCCGAAAGACATGCAACAACCCTGAGAACTGGGCATGTTTAGCCTGCAGAAGAGAAGGTGGAGAGGAGACATGATAAAAGGTAAAGGTTTCCCCTGACGTTAAGTCCCGTTGTGACCAACTCTGGGTGTTGGTGCTCATCTCCATTTCTAAGCTGAAGAGCCGGCATTGTCCATAGACACCCCCAAGGTCATGTGGCCGGCATGATTGCATGAAGCGTCATTACCTTCCCACTGGGGCGGTACCTATTGATCTACTCACATTGGCTAGGTTGGCAAGAGCTAGAGCTAACAGCGGGCGCTCAAGCCGCTCCCGGGATTTGAACCTGGCCCCTTTTGGTCTGCAAGTTCAGCAGCTCAGCGCTTTAACGCACTTTGCCACCGGGGCTCCAGAGACATGATAGCCATAGGGAGGAGGGAGCAAACCTATTTTGCTGCTGCTCTAGAGACTAGGATGCGGAACAATGGCTTCAAACTACAGGAAAGGAGATTCCACCTGAACATCAGGAAGAACATCCTCACTGTAAGGAGAGCTGTTCAGCAGTGGAACTCTCTCCCCCAGACTGTGGTGGAGGCTCCTTCTTTGGAGGCTTTTAAGCAGAAGCTGGATGGCCATCTGTCGGGGGTGCTTTGAATACAATTTCCTGCTTCTTGCAGGAGTTGGACTGGATGGCCCATGAGGTCTCTTCCTACTCTATAATTCTATGGTGGTGAAGTGCGTTAAAGCGCTGAGCTGCTGAACTTGCAGACCAAAAGGTTCCAGGTTCAAACCCCGGGAGCAGAATGAACCCAAGGCAGTTCAGCAACATTTTAAGGGCCAAATTGACTGTGGAATGATCTGCCAAAAGAGATCCGACAGCTAAATGAGCTAAGGATTCATCCCTTCTGGCATACCCAATTTTAAACCATGAATTTAATATGTACATTCTATTACTGTATTTTAATCTTTGTGCCATGTGTTTTATTATATGTATGCTGCAAGTCGCTTCTGTTTGCAGCATGCATATATTAAAACACATGATACAAAGATTAAAACACTGCTGAAAATGTATGCCCAGTGTGGAACACATCTTACCACATTAAAACAGTGGATGTGGCTCTTAATGAAATTATCACAGGATGTCTACACCCCACACCACTGAAGAGATGATACTGTTTTAGCCGATATTGCACCACCTGACATCCACTGAGAAGTAGCAGCCAATAATGAAAGGACCAAGGCAGTGACATCTACGGCGTATCCCTGTTTGGGTATCAGCCAGCATGCCAATGCCTTAAATCAAGAAATAGTTTTCTATGATCTACAGAGATACTCGCAGGAACACCTCAGCAAGCAAGAGTCCAAAAGTGGCAGGCTAAAACCCGAAACCTCAATCCATCACTGATACCAGATGAGAGACTCCCATCTGGGCACACAGAAGACTGGGTGACTTGGAAAGTGCTGAACAGACTGCGTTTTGGCACCACGAGATGCAGAGCCACAAAGTGGAGTCTACAGCATGCGAGTGTAGAGATGACCAAACCACAGACCACTTATTACAATGCGGCCTGAGCCCTACCACATGCACAATGGAGGACCTTCTTACAGCAACACCAGCTACTGGTCAAAGAACATTTAGTATAATGCCAAGTTTTTAAGTGTTTTTCAATACATTACAACTGTATCCTTGGTTTGCTTCTGACACGATAATAAATAAATAAATAAATAAATATGTGTATTTTATACTAGTGTGTTTTATTATTTGTATTTTGCTGTATTTATTTAATATTGATGTGTTCTCTATATTGGACCCCACCTCGAGTCATGAGGAGAAACAGGCAACAAACAAAAAGTATTATTATCGTTTCCCATTCTGTTCTACTAAACAGAAGGGCCAACCTTCATGCAAAACAACAGCATTAGCATAAATAATACTAGCAATCTTTTTTTTAAAAAAAACCTTTTATTTATTTTTTCAGTGTGCCAAGGGCTCTGTGCACACATGTGAAGATTTCCTTGTCTACATTAATAATAATAGGAATGACTACATTAAAATCCGAAACTAGAACTCATGTATACAGTTGCCCAGTGTGTACCCTTTTATGTTTTTTGAGATCGGAACTGGAGACAAAGCTTTTCGGACACTCGGAGCATTCGTAGGGCTTCTCGCCCGTGTGGGTGCGCTGGTGCGTGATGAGGTTGGCTTTCACGCTGAAGCTTTTCCCACAGTAAGGGCAACTGTAGGGCTTCTCCCCGGTGTGCCTCCGCTGGTGCTGGACCAAATGGGCCAGCTGGCTGAAGTTATTGCCGCAGTACGAACAGTTGTACGGCTTCTCCCCTGTGTGCACCCTCTTGTGCGTGAGCAGCCGGGAGTTAGTCACAAAGCATTTGCCGCACTCAGAGCACGGATAGGGTTTCTCCCCCGTGTGGGTTTTCCGGTGGATGTTGAGGTTGCCCTTCTGGCTGAAACGCTTGCCACAGTCAATGCACTGGTGAGGCTTCCCCGCATGGTCGTTCTTCTCGTGACTCGGGAAGGGTGATAGCCACATCACCCTTTCCCCACGCATCATGCCTTTGGACAGTTTCTCTCCCTTGGGCACTTTCCAGCAGTCAGAGCTCAGCGGTAAAAAGTGTCCACACTCGTGGCCTCTCTTTTTGGCCTTACACCTGCAGCCACCATCTGGGATGTCAGGTAGGCTGTCGTCACGCCGCAGCGAGGTCACACACTTGGGCAGCTCGTTTCCAAGCTGAGGTAGCTTAAACGGCTGCTCTCCACACGATCTCTTTTGGAAGCGTTCGCCGCAGGGGGTGCACCGTGGTGGCTTGTCCACGGTCTGCACTTTCTGATGCTTCAGGAAGCCAAAGCTCTGGCGGAGGCCGTTTTCGGCACTGCTCTTTGCCCTCTTCTTCTGACTGATGGTCCCCTCTTGGAAGCTCAGTTTGTTTTCAGTTTCCATGGAGCAAAGGGCTTGCTTTGGGGCTTTCCCTGGATAGTTTTCTTGCTGATTCCCAAATATCTCTTTGGGCTCGGGATCCGGGAAAAGCTTCCCTGTGGTTCTGTCCAGAGGTAATCCCCATTCCATGGGCTCAGAGATTCCCAGCAGAAAGGCCGCTTTCTCTGCTTTGTCCCACATACGTTCTTCGCGTCCTGAAACAAATAGGATCATAGTGTCAAGAATCATATGCCCAACCGTCAGGGGTTCATTTTATTCAGTCTCACAAGAGAATCCTGCCCAGGATATTTCACCACCCAAGGCAGATTAGCAATGCGCAAAACCCCACAAGCAGCTCACTGGCATAAAAAGACAACAATAAACAAAGGTTGACCATCCCTTATACCAAAATATGGAATATTCCAAAAGTTGAAACTGTCTACACAGGTAGCAGAGATAGTAACATCGTTGCTTTCTGATGATTTAATAAACACAAACTTTAGTTTAGTGTATATAATTATTATAACATTATGAATGAAATTACCTGCAGGCTATATGTGTAAGGTTATATGAAAAAAAAAGGAGTTTTGTGTTTCAACTTCTGTCCCATCTTCAAGAGAATATACTATCTACATATATGTAAGAGAGGTCTTCCAAAACGCAAAGCACTTCCTGTCCCAAGTATTTTGGAGAAGGAATATCCAGTGTGCACTTATTTAAAGTATTATTCCAATTGAATGAAAGCATTAAATTACCCTTTCACCATCTTTAGCTGCCCTTCCACTGGTCTCAGAGTGGGAAGGTGTCAGCCTACTTACCAGGCCTTCTCCATCAGCCGCTGAGAGACCCTTCTATTATCTTTAACTGCCTGCCATTCCACTGGCCACTGAGTGGGAGGGAACCAGCCTACCAACCAGGTACTCTCCAGAAGCTGCTAAGGGACCGTCCCGCCATCTTTAAATGCCATTTGACCAGCCGCTGAGTGGGAGGGAGCCAGGCCACCAACCAGGCCTTCTCCAGTAGTCCTCAAGAGACCCTATTGCCTATCTACCAGGCACTATCTAACAGTCACTGAAAGACCCTTCTAAAATTTTTAACTGCCATTCCCCCGACCTCTGAGTGGGAGGGAGCCAGCCTACCTACCAGGTCTTCTCCAACAGCTGCTGAGGAACACTTCCAACATATTTAACTGCAATTCCACCAGCCACTGATTGGGAGGAAGCCAACAAAACAAAGAGGCACTCTCCACCAGCTGTTGAGAAACCCTTCCACCATCTTTAACTGCCATTCCACCAGCCGCTGAGTGGAAAAGAGCCAGCCTACCTACCAGGCTCTCTCCAAGAACCGCTGAGAGACCCTTTTGTCCTCTTTAACTGCCATTCCACCGGCCACAGGGTGGGACAGAGCCACCCTACTTACCAGGCCTTCTCCAACAGTCGTTCAGAGACCCCTCCACCATCTCTAACTGTCATTCCACCGGCCTCTGAATGGGAAGGAGCCAACCTACAAGCTAAGCACTCTCTAGCAGCCCTTGAGAAACCCTTCCGCATCTTTAACTGCCATTCCACTGGCTGCAGGGTGGGAGGGACCCAGCCTACTAACCAGATACACTCCATCAGCTGCTAAGAGACCCTTCTGTCATCTTTAACTGCCATTCTACCGGCCTCTGCGCGGGACAGAGCTAGCCTACTTACCAGGCCTTCTCCAACAGCTGCTGAGACCCCCTCCTGCCAACTTTAACTGCCATTTCACTGGCCTCTGAGTGGAATAGAGCCAGCTTACCAACTAGGCAATCTCCAGCAGCTGCTAAGAGACCCTTCTGTCATCTTTAACTGCCATTCCACTGGTCTCTGAGTGGGGCAGAGCTAGCCTACCAACCAGGCCTTCTCCAGTAGTCCCTAAGACACTCTCCTGCCATCTTTAACTGCCATTCCCCCAGCTTCTGAGTGGGAGGGAGCCAGGATATCTACCAGGCCTTCTCCAGCAGCTGCTGTAAGACCCTTATACCATCTTTAACTGCCATTCCCCCAGCCACTGAGTGGGAGGGAGCCAGCCTACCTACCAGGCACTCAGAGACCCTCCCGCCATCTTTAACTGCCATTCCACTGACCTCTGAGTGGGAAGGAGCCAGCTTACCAACCATTCCTTCTCCAACAGCAACTGAGAGACCTTTTCAGCATCTTTAACTGCCATGCCACCTGCTGCTGAGTGGGAGGGAGCCAACAGACACTGAGAGAGCCTTCCGCTATCTTTAACTGCCATTCCACTGGCCACTTAGTAGGAGGGAGCCAGCCTACCTAGGAGGGCTTCTCCAGCAGCCACTGAGAGACCCTTCCCCCATCTTTAACTGCCACTCCACCAGCCGCTGAGTGGGAGGGGGCCAGCCTACAGATGGCCCTCTTTAAGTTTTATCAATTTCATTATTTGCTGATTTGATTAATATGCTTTCCTTAGGAATCTCTGGGCTGTCTAGTACAACTCTACAATCAGTGGAAGCTGACCACAGCTGGAGGACCTAGAGCAGGGGTCCCCAAACTAAGGCCCGCGGGCCACATGCGGCCCATCGGAGCCATTTATCCGGCCCCCGGGGTGGTGGCTCCCTCCTCTGCCAAGAAAGTGTGGTGTGGAGAAGGAGGAGAAGTTTCTTGTCAACCTCTCCTCATGGGCACTTTTCCGGCCGCTGCCGCCGAGGAAGGGCCTCATGAGGCGAGGAAAAGGTGTGCGGCTTTCCTCCCTCACACCATGGGCAGCTTTCCTGCTGCCACCACTAAGGAAGGGCCGCACGGGGCGAGGAAAAAGCATGCACCTTTCAGCCCTCGCCCCGCGGGCAGCTTTCCTGCTTCTGCCGCCGATGGAGGCAACGGGAAAGGTGTGCGCGGGGTGAGGGAGGAAAGAAAGGTGCATGCCTTTTCTTCGCCCTGCATGCACCTTTCCCGCTGCCTCCACTGAGAAAGAGCCGCACTGGGCGAGGGAAAGGCATGTGCCTTTCCTCTCTCACCTCGCGGGCAGCTTTCCCGCTGCCGCCGCCGAGGAAAGCAGCGTGAAAGGTGCGCGTGGAGTGAGAGAAGAGAGAAAGGCTCATGCCTTTTCCTCGTCCCACACACACCTTTCCCGCTGCCGCCGAGGAAGGGATGCACGGGGCGAGAAAAAGGCATGCGCCTTTCCTCCCTCGCTCTGCAGGCATCTTTCCCGCCGCCGCCTCTGACGAAGGCCTGCACGGGGCGAGGGAGGAGGGAAAGGTGCACGCTTTTCCTGCCTCCTTGCTCGCCTTGCATGCTCCTTTTCCGCCTCCTCCCCCACCTGGGATGGAGGAGTCAAAACAACAATGGAGGCATGCCTGTGGCAAAAGGTAGAGACCTCCCGTTTTATCTTGCCACGTAGACTCCCTCCTTTGCAACCCTGTCATGGATTCATTTTTCTTGAAGGCTAGCACTCTTCCAACCCCGAACATTACAGTATTATTATTATTATTATTATTGCCATTGTTGGTCAGGGGTGCTTTATGTTTTGGTTCACAAAGGGAGAAAGGGGTTGGACTATATGGCCCAAGGGGTCTCTTCCAACCATGTTTATTATGGTGTTGTTGTTGTTGTTGTCATTGGGTGGCTATCTGTCAGCGGTGCTTTGATTATGGTGTGGTGCACAAAAGCAGAAGGGGGTTGGAGTAGATATCCCAAGGGGTCTCTTCCAACCCTATTATTTTTATGATGATGATGATGATGATGATGATGATGATGATTAACATTGAGGCTGTATTTGTTCCCTTTTTGTTTTGTTTTTTACTTCAAAATAAGATATGTGCAGTGTGCATAGGAATTTGTTCATAGTTTTTTAAAAAACTATAATTTGGCCGGGGTTGTTGTGTGTCTTTCGGGCTGTGTGGCCATGTTCCAGAAGCATTTCCAATGGTCTGAGGGACCGTGAACTGGCCCCCTGTTAAAAAAAGTTTGGGGACCCCTGACCTAGAGAGTCCTAAAGAGACCATATTACTGTAAGCAACTCAACAAATAAACAAACTGATAAAAGTTAAAGAGGGACATCTGTTGTTGAACTGTAGAACTAACATAAGACAGAGACAATTGTGGTTGAAAATGTTTTCTTTTTTATTTGTGGCTTTTCTGTATTGATGGTGGACTTGTGCTCTAACCTCAGTGAATGTGGAGGGCTAACTGTATGTTGTGTGTGAAACAGAATTTCCTATTTGAAAAAAAATTCACCTCACAACCTCTGAGGATGCCTGCAATAGATGTGGGCGAAACTTCAGGTGAGAATACTTCTGGAACATGGCCATACAGCCCAGAAAGCATACAACAACCCCAATTCTGTTCCTGGTTTGAAAGTGTTATTTCCTTTTTAATTGTGATACTTCTGGAACATGGCCATACAGCCCGGAAAACACACAACAACCCTGTGTGATATTTGTTTTGAAAGTAGTAGTTCTACTTCAGAAACTTTGTTTTTGTGGCTGCCACAAACTAGGTTGAATTGGCTGAAACTCAGTGAGATGTTCACTGAAAAACTATAGCAAAATGTGCAGCAAGATGTCTTTTAATAGTTTAATAGACTTTTATCATGTTTTTATGATAAAACCAATTAGAAAATGACATTTATAACCCAGGAACAAAAATTGTGTTACACAGTGTTATCCTTTCGTGGAAAGTGACATTTGAACAAAAAACATCAGGACTGTAAGATATACCTTCTGCCTGCTCCTCTTGCTCTTCTTCCCCTTCTTCTCCATCCTCATCATCTTTGGAAAGGGAACTCTCCACACTATCCAATGGATTTTGCTTCAGTGTTGGGGAATTAACATATGCTTCTTGCAATAATCCAGACCCCTGAAATATAAACCAACATTGATAGTGAATGGACCAAGGGCCCAGGGTATACTCTGAAGTCAAAGAACATGTCATAGAACCTAAGGCTCATTGAGCAAGAAGAGACCCCAAGGGCTATTGAGTCCAGCCCCCTAATAGGCAGCAATAGACAATCAACTTGCTCCCAACAGATGGCCATCCAGCCTCTACTTTAAAACCTCAAAGGAAAGAGATTCCATCATACTTCAAGACAACTTATTCTGTCAGGGTATTCTTCCTAATGATCAGGTGGAATCTCTTTTCCTGTATACTACAGTCTCCATATCTGTGGTGATATGATCTTGGGCTTTGCACAGATACACAGAACCACAGATAATAGCAAGACTGGTTGAAATGAAGGACTTTTGGCCCAGGAATACCAAGTGTTGCACCAGAGATCTATGTCAAATGTTGATAAATGAAATCGGGACAATGGTTCTACAGATATGGGGGTGATAATGCAGTTTATTATTTATTTATTACAAGCATTTATATCCAGTTCTTCTCACACCCGACCTTGAACAGCAGAAAACAAGTTTGTCCCCTCCTCAACATGATACCCTCTGTTAATCTTCTTGCCACTAGGCTACATAGATCCAGCTCCCTCAGTCACTCCTCACGGGGCATGCTATCAACCTTGGAGGAGACGGAAAAAGCTGTCTCGCGTGGGAGATAGCCTATGAACCCCATGCTCCCTCCTCTACAACTAAAGAAAGCAAGGCTGGGGATGACAGAGTCCAACACTCCTGGATCCCAAACAATGTTCAGGAGTCTTTAGAAGAAGGTGCCAGAAGAGGGCTCTGGCAGATCAGACCACAGTTAACTCACTACTTAATTAATTTGTTTTTTCCATTAGCAAAGATATAACACATTTCTATGACAGTAACTTAACAATGGGTAAAGCCACTCACTGAGTATTATGATTGTAATGTTTTGTCCCCAATTTGAAGCTGCAATTTCATTAAATGATGGCAGATGACTTGCACTTGGTTCCAGTGTGGATGCATGTAATGCTCTGTTTCATGTTATAGAGCAAGCATTGCAGTAACAATGAGGTGAACAGGAAGCAAAAACAAGCCAGCAAGATGTAGTATTCAGATACTAAAAAGATGTGAAGTTTCCCTCATGAGACAAAGTGGGAAGAAAACAACTCCTCATACAAGAAATTTCTTCTTCCCAGTTAGTCTCACAAGAGCTATTGAATTCCTTTGCACCTTCTAAAGCTAAAATGTATCCACACACCTATCTTTATGAATACTCCCACATTCAGAATCTGGTACCTTCATACTAATTAAAAGTAATCAGTTTACCATATTTCTTCAATTGTAAGATGCCATTGATTGTAAAACTCACCCTTATTTCAGTACCTCCACCAATAAAAATACATAAAGTACACCTGCAATTCTAAGGTGCACCCCATTATTAGAGATATTTATATAGAGGGGTAAAGTGTGTCTCAGATTTGAATAGATATAGTAGTTTACTGAAAGGAACAGGAAGAGATGTTGATTCTAAAACGTATAGGCGTAAGTAGCAACTTTTTCCAGGCCTTGGAACTATAATTACAACTACAGTTGGTTCTCCACTTTTGGGATGTGATTAATAAGGCAGCCCTAGAAGTTGACTAAAAGGTCATGCTTTAGCACCTGAAGCACAGGTGCCAAATGCAAGGCCTGTGGGCCAAATCCAGCCCACCACCAAGTCATTCTATGTGGCCCATGAGGCTTTCAATGCTAGGGCAATGTAATTACATTTATAGTAGGCCTCTTCAATCTGTGGCCCTCCATGTGTTTGTGTCTCCAATTCCCAGAAGCCCCAGTCAGCTTGTTCAATGGTCTCAAATTCTGGGAAATACAAAACACCTGGAGGGCCACAGGTTGAAGAGGCTTGATGTATAGTCTTACAATTAGAAGCAGCCTTTTGAAGGCAACCATAAGGCTGATGTGGCACTAGTTGAAAATGTGTTTGACACCCCTGATGTAGATATTCCTAGAAAAGTATTCTTCCATGTTAAAATCAAAAGCCATTTTTACTTGTGTGCCCCCGTGCTCCCATTTTGTGAGGGTTCTGTGCCCTAAATCTCAGCAAAGATAGTGGACAAATTACAATCCTTCTGCCAAAGCAATTTCCTATGCTTGGAGTCCTTACCTTTTGTCCATGGTTCTCGGCCTCTTGCAGCCTCAAGAGGAAGCTTTCGGCCAAGGACAGAGCCTGGGCGCAGGTGGCGGGACCGTTTTCACACACCCAGATCTGCATCTCCAGGGGAAGGATGGTCAGGAACTGCTCCAGGATCACCAAGTCCACAATCTGCTCCTTGGTGTGCCCCTCCGGCACTAGCCACTGGCGGCAAAGTTTCTGCAGTTCATTCAGGACTGCCCGGGGCCCTTCGATCTCCTGGTAACAGAAGTGCCGGAAGTGCTGGCGCTTGATCTCCAATCGGTCTGGGTTGGCTGCCTCTCGAATCTCTTCCTTCACCCTTGCTGAACTTTCCGAGCTTCCACAGGCCTTTTGGGTTTTTCGGTCAAGGCCTGGCAACATAGGCATTGCCACTGCGCCCCCTCCTCCTGGCCACCAACTGGCTCCTTTAATTGTTCGATAAGAAGCTTTAAATGCCTTCATATCCTCACTTGAGAGAGGTTCAAATAGCCGTGATGGTCTCCACACAGAGTAAGGAGATAGTACTGGGTTGGCATCCTTTTTTGGGTGTTGAGCATCTGGCTGAGGTTTCAGTCTCCTATCCCAGGCTCGCTTCTTCTGAGGTTGAGCCGTCTTACTCAACTTCTCTTCCAGGGCCTCTCTATGGAAAGCATGTGGCTCTCTTCCTGCGTGTTCTTCTCTGTGGCCTGGTCCCAGCAGGCCACCCTCAGCCATTTTCCCTCCTGTCTGATTCACCAGAGCTGGAAAAGAATGGATAGTATTGGTAGACTCAACGTGATGCTTAATATACACTTCAACCCAGCACAGTGTTTCCACTTTTTCTGCAAGACCAAATTGCAGCCAGCCCTTTGCAAAAATGAAAAACTGTGGATAAAATAATTACTATTTTTTTTAACCTGAGAGAAGATCTCTTTTGGAATTTTTAGATCCCTTAAGCACAATTCTGCAGTCAAGTTTTGTGGAAGCTGACCAAAGAAGTGCATTGGTGGACCTAGAGATTCCTAAAAATATGTTCTCTCTAGGAATCCATAAGTCCTCAGTTTGACAGCATATATTGACCATAGAATCGCACTGGAGGATTTAGGGACCTTCTACACTGCCATATAAAATCCAGATTATCTGCTTTGATAATCTGGATTATATGGCAGTGTAGAAGGGGGCCTAGATTCCTAGAGAAAACATTTTAATGGAACTGTACCTCAAAACCTGCCAGCTTCCATACAACCCTTCTCAGCTGTGAATACTAGACTAGGAACCCATGATTTCTATCCCAGTCATATATGATATCACAAAGACACTTTGACAGAAATATACTAAAAAAGTAATTTTCACAAAGTCTGGAAATCAGAGTTGTTCCACAATGAATTAAACAGTTCCTACCAAATGGAGAGGAAACTGGTAGATGAAACACTACACTCACTTTAAAAATGAAGAGGAAAAGATGGCCTCAAAATAATGCTAGCACTATTTTTGCTCATTATTATCTTTTGGGTATTTTAACTGAGAGTAGGATGAAAAATTATTCTTCTGATAGAACCAAATATTGTATTGACCATTAGATTGCCAGGTTATCAAATTCACTGTAAGAATCATTCTAAATTCAAAAAGGGGGTGATAATCAAAGTTGTGTTATATCTCAGCGCCAAATGATTTTAACTTTGTTGTTGTGTGCCATCAAGTCATTTCAGCTGCTCTGGATAGTCTCCAGAGACATGGAATCATAGATTCATAGAGCTAGAAGAGACCTCGTGGGCCATCAAGTCCAACCCTCTGCCAAGAAGCAGGAAAATAGCATTCAAAGCACCCAGAATTTCATGTCTGGAATTCTCCTGTTTTCTGAATGTTGTTCTTTGTTTACTGTCCTGGTAGAGTATTTAAATACTGGTAACCAGACTTTTTTCATTTTCATTGTTTCCTCCTTTCTGTTGAAATCTATGCCAGCTAACACCTCCCAACAAAGGAGTCCCCCAGGCAGGAAGCACCCAGGCATTGAAGCTACAAGACCATACAATGCTAATCAAGGTGGCCCACTGCAACATTCACCCTTGCCTCAAACAGACAAGAGTTCTTTCTCCCACCTTGGACATCATTCAAGAGATACATAAACCCCACTTTCCTAGTTTCCAGCAGACCTCACAACCGCTGAGGATGCCTGCCATAGATGTGGGCGAAACGTCAGGAGAGAATGCTTCTGGAACATGGCCATACAGCCCGAAATACAGCAACCCAGTTATTATTGTTGTTTGTCTCAATGTGAGGCTATAAAGTTTCCTGACCCAAAAGGAAACTCAATGGGACTCCAATAGGACTGAGCTCAGGCTGAGAAGCCAATGCCAGGCCTGAGTCTTGTGACTGGGGATCCTTCCCTAATCCCCCTCCGAATCCAACACTGACCCCCTTCCTTCCTCCTGAAACGAAACTTCGCCCCCAGAGTCCGCCTTCCCGCCTTCCTCGGCCTCACCTTTCCCCCTCCGCCTGGGCATCTCCCCTCCTAAGGCTCCCGCGCCGCCTCCATGGCTCGGAGGATGGAGGAGAAACATACAAAGGGCCGTTTCGCACCCGGGGAAGGGAGAGTGGCGGACCGGAAGCAGGAAGGAGGGGGAAAGGAAAAAGAGGACACCCACTTCCGCCTTCCCGCTACTCGGCTGTTCTAGGCACCACAACTCCGTGTCCTTAACTCTTTCAAAAACAGAAGCTGATCAGTTTGCATCCTATGCAATATATAGGAAAAAAAACACCAGATTTTTTTTTGTTTGAAAATTTCTCAACCTCAATATTGCAGGCGCAGATTACTTTACAAGCCTGTAGTATCGAGGATAAGACTTTTAAAATGATTATATATAGGATTGTTGTGTGTTTTCCGGGCTGTATGGCTATGTTCCAGAAGCATTCTCTCCTGACGTTTCGCCCACATCAATGTCAGGCATCCTCAGAGGTTGTGAGGTGGTATATATACGGTAGAGTCTCACTTATCCAACACTCGCTTATCCAATGTTCTGGATTATCCAACGCATTTTTGTAGTCAATGTTTTCAATATATCATGATATTTTGGTGCTAAATTCGTAAATAAAGTAATTACTACATAGCATTACAGTGTATTGAACTACTTTTTCTGTCAAATTTGTTGTATAACATGTTTTGGTGCTTAATTTGTAAAATCATAACCTAATTTAATGTTTAATAGGCTTTTCCTTAATCTCTCCTTATTATCCAATATATTCGCTTATCCAATGTTCTGCCGGTCCATTTACGTTGGATAAGTGAGACTCTACTGTATATATATAATAACTTTATAAAATAAAGTATGGCGTGAACTGGTCCATGAGGTCACGAACAGTTGGAAATGACTGAGTGAATGAAGAAGATAACTTTGTGATTTGTTATTCTTTCTTCCCTGTGTGCATGTGTACACACACATACACGTATATACACACATATACAAACACAAATATACACACGCACACACACATACACAAACACACATATATACACAGTGCCTGTGTGCGTGTGTGTGTATATATATATATATATCCAAAGAAACAAACCTTGATTTTGCCATTTTATATAAGGGACCCCATTTATATAAAACCACAATTATTTATAATGAGATTTGCTTGCTTACTGCACTTTAAAAAAACCAACCTAAATCTAAATGAAATGGTTCCAGTGATACAAAACAAATTGTAGTGGAAATATGGCAGAAGACTATTGTATATTGAGGAGACAGAATGGTGTCACAGTTGCTCTGTCTATTGCCCAAAAGATCTTAAAGGTTAATAGCTTCTTTAAGCTCTATTTCTCCTGAATATATCTGTCTGTCTGTCAGTCTATCTTAGTGTGAAAATTAATTGGGAAGGTATAATCTTAGAATGTGGAAGGATGTAGTTTGATTCTACTTCACCTGATGGTAACCTGGCCAGTGTCTACCTGTTCAATATTTTGTATCGCTTGATTAAGCATGATTGATATATTACAATGAACACTTCAATAAGTACTTAGGCAACTGAGGTCGCTATATAATAAGTCAAGAGAAGTTATCTTTACAACAGAAGTTCACTAAAGACCAAGATAGGTGCTGTAGGATTGCCATGGGGCATCACTTGCCATCGTTCCCGACAGGCTGATAAGAGATTTGTGTTTTCCTTATTTATTGCTTTACCAGTTGTTTAAAACAAAACCTTGTACAGGCAATCCCTGACTTCTGAACATCTGACTTACAAACAACTCATAGTGACAAACAAAGGGGAGACAACAGGAAATGAAAGAAATCTCCCCTCGGAAGCGAACTCCACTCCTGGAAGAGCTATCATAAGGGAAAGGGATCTCAACTGAAATCTCCTTGTTCTCAACTGGATCTCCTTGTTTCCACAAGTCTATTTTTTCACAATCAAATTATCTCAGGGACAGAAAGTGAAGTAAAATCTTCTGAACAGGGGCACAGACAGCAAAATAAACACCACAAAGGTGTTAACCCCTCACTATGTTATCCAAAGATAAAACATATACATTTTTGGTTGGAGTTACACTTAAAAAATGTACCTTTTTGCAACTTGGGGACTATCTGTACTCTTAGTCATGGGTATGTGTTAGTGTCTCTGAATCCAGAAAAGAACATTTTGACCTTGGCAAAACACACATCTCAACATCCTATGCCAGTAAAAATAAACACACACACACACACACATAAACACAGAGAGTAGAATAAAAAGTACTTTTATCCATAGGATTCATAATATGAGAATGCCATAATAAGAGTGGCATGACAATATGCCCAGCTCTGCCTCTTGTTTAGCAACAAATACCCCAAGAAAGACGCATAGAGATATTTTATACAATCAGGAGAGTAAAAGCTACACTTCAAGTGCTGTTTTTAAAAGAGTGCCCTGTTCTGCCTCAGAAGAACCAGCTGCTCAAAAACCTTGTCGGACAAGGAGTGTCTTTTTGCCACTGCACCCCGGTCCTCTGTGCAAAAGAGGCGCTCTGCCGCAGCACTGGAAGGCATGCCGGTGTTGTATTGCAGGAAGCTCTGCATGATATGTGGAAAGGCATGCAGGGAGGACACTTCCCGGCTGGGACACTTGAGGTAATCCCAGACTTCCTCGTCGGCACTGTCCACAGCTGACTTCCAGCTCCGCGGCCGGATATTGAAGAAGTCGTCTTCCAGACTGTCACTCTCCTGGTCTTTCTCTGAAGACCGGTCATTTTCTTCAGTCACCATGCCCCTGATTTCAGCCTTCACCAAAGCTTCCATCATATACCTAGAAGATATTGGAATGGAAAAAGGAAACTGAGTCTTTACGGTATCCTTTCAGGTTGATCCTTTCAGGTTGAGCCATAAAATCCTATGTAGTGGTACCCCAACTGTGAGATCCCCCCCTCTCCCGGCGGCCCAGATGACATCAACAATTCAAAACCTGGCTTTTTAGTAAAGCCCTTGGACTAAACTGATGTTATCTAGGCTGAGATACCTTATGGTTCCACAATTCACAATTGTTTTCATCAGTTTTAAAATATCAAGTTTTTAATAATTAAACTATTCCATATATTTCTAATCTTTTAAATTTTAATTTATTGTTATTATTGATGGTTTTAAACTTGTTCTCTTGTAAGTTGTGAGCAGGTCTATTTATTTTTATGGGGATTAAGGATGCAGAGCCCTGCAAAATGGGAAAGACGGAATTAATTTTTTTTTCCACAGGAGAAAACACTTTTTAAAGGAATCCTTAGGTCTTCCAACACAACTTTATGATTGACATCCACTGGAAGCTGGCCACAAAATCACAGTGTTCTCTAGAGTATGGTTCTCTCTAGAAATCTATATGTTCTCTATGGTCACCTTCCAGTAAAAATAAAATGCAAGATGCCAGCTGAACTTCCTGTTGGAGGAAATTCCCCAACCAAGATTTCCTCCGAATGATTCTTGCCAAGAAATTCCTGCGACAGGGTTGCTGTAAGTCAGAAGGCATACAAAAACAACAACAAAGTTCTTCGTTTCTGGAAGGAAGCATCCCCATCTGGTTATGATAGTTGACAAGCTATTGGGTTCTGGAGAAAGGTTCTCTGGGGGGCATTGGTGTCTCCAGTCCATGGATATTAAATGCTCCAGATTTCCAGATGCTGCAAGAAGCAGAGACTGAATTGCTATTCCCATGACCATCATTGTGAAACCCCCCCCCCCCACAGAATAGTGGATATAATGTACTCCCACACACACCTTGGCCTGATCCACCTGAAGGGCTTGCACCTGCTTTCTTACCTGTTGATCTGGGCAGTCTGGGCTGAATCCAGCCAGTCCACTTTGAATCGAGGGTGTAAGCAGGCTGCAAGAAGAAGCTTCTTGTCCTCCCAAATACCTGCAAACCGCTTCCTTAGGGCTTCACGGATCCCCCTCAGGAGCGGGAGACAGTACGTGTATTTGACAGGCTTGTTTTCCAGCCCTTGTAATTTGCGGTCCAAATTGTACAAAGTAGGCAACAGGTACCCCATAAACATACCATTCTCCCGCTGCAGGATATCGAGAGACTGGGCTAGCGGCCACATGATCTCTGTGTACTCCTGGAGAACTATGCTCTCAGCCGGTGTGAACCTGGCCAAGGAGCACTGGTCCGTAACAGCACCCACTTTTAGTGGCATATTAGAGAGGAGTTCATTCAGTTGCTTTAGTGCATCCAAGGTGAAGTTCCACCGATCCTGGTTTGGCACTTTTAGGTATACACCACACTGCTCGTGGACGTATTCCGCAAACTGTTTAGATCCCTTGAGCTTGGACCACAGTTTTTTGCACTTCTCCAACAAGGAAGAAAAATGTTTCCAGAAAGGACCATGAAGGCTATTTTTGGAGGAGTCTGAAACCAAGGCTTCTATGTCTTGTGTCGCCACCAGATTGAGTGAGTGGCTGATACACCGGTGGAGTGGTGGCAAGCTGAAATCTTTGGAGCCCACTCTTTCTTCCGCTGCCTTGTTACAAGTGTCCAAAATTTCAGAGATTGGGACAAATGTCATCTCTGGCTCTTCCTGATTGTCACTGTCTTCTTCCTTGTCATTTCCCTCTAGGCTGGCTTCTGTAGGATCTCTGAGTTCTTCAGCCCTAAATACCCCAAACATTTTCACAAAGTTGGAGCCATTGTCCGTGGTGATACACATAACTTTCTTGTGAATCTGGTACTGCATATGCACATCATGGAGGGCTTTGACAAGGACACTGTACGTGAGGTGCCCTTTCAGGCGTTTGTATGCCAAGGCCCCAAACTCACGCTTCAGAGTAGTGGGGCTGATCCAGTGGGCCGTGACCCCCAGGAAGCTCCTCTTCCCGATGGTCCAGCAGTCAGCAGTGGTTGCCACATGGGAGACAACACCCATCCGGCTCACAAGTGTTTCCCGCATGCCAGCCGCCCGCTTCTGAATTCTGTCCCTCAGGGTGTTGGCACACATGATGCTGAGGCCTTTGGGGAGACCAAGGCGAACCAACCCAATAAACGATGCTCTATCCACCGTTTCAAATGGCAGCGTTTCCTCCACAATGAAATCCATGATTTTCTTATCAAGAATCCTCTGGGTGACTGTCTCCTTGCCAAATCCCCATTTCTCTGGGGCTGCCTGCAACTCCAGCTGCTGTTTGGGCATTTTGAGAGCTGGGGTCTCATCATCATGCCTCAGTTCTACAGAATAGCCCCGTCTTCTGACCCTTTTTGTACTTTCAATTATTTTCAGTTTCTCAGGATGCGCCCTCTAAGAAGCAAGAAAGAAAAAGCATTAAAACACGTTAGTTCTGGATGGTGGGATGGAAAAGTCTTGACAGCTTAAATCATACATACAGACTTGACATAACATATCAACTTTCTTAGCAACTGCTCTGTTTGTAATGCTTTTTAAATTGTGGAGCTTCTTTCTGTTAAAAATTGTCCACCGTTGTCTTTCAGATAAGAAAACACACCTACAGTATGATTCCTGTATCTCGGGGGAGACACACAACGTATCTCATGAAAACCTCTCTTTTACATTTTTAAATATATGATTTAATGCTTATTTCACATAAGAGGTTTCTTGTTACGTTTGTTTCATAGCCACACACTGGAGCTGACGGGCTAATATGTTTGGAAAGTTCTGCACGGGTTGTTCGCTGACACTTTCTGAAAACCAGCTGAACTGTTGCTTACCTCCAAATGTTTCTTCAGATTGGATGAGGAGGTAATGGCTGCACTCACAGTCTTGTAGGCTGGCAGGCAGAAATTGCATTGCACGACCAAATTTTTTCCCCTCTGGCGCACATATGTAAAGGCTTTCTCAAAGCCGGACCATGGCACTTTCCGTCGAGGGGCTGGGGCTGCAGATTTTTGCGCCACAGAATCCTCAGGCAGTTGCACTTCTACGACGATCGGCGAAGTGTCAGTGCTGCGGACTGCTGTCGGGATCTTCATCCCCAGTTGTCGGGGGCGGACTTCACCACCTACAACAAGAAAGATGAGCCTGTTTATGAAAACAGGAGCCATGTAAAAATTAAGATGGGCAAAGATTTCCCTAGCCATCAGAGATGAAAGGCTAAGCAGGGACAACTTCTAAAAGGAATCTACACAGCAGAGACACTTCAGTTTGTACCAGCAGCTACTTCCAGACCAGCATCAAGGAGTTCCCATGTTATTCATGGACCGCTGTAAGACTATAGCTATTTGTTTGTTTATAGCCCATCCTTCTCCTAATAATGGTACTCAAGCTGGCTGCAAATGTATTTAAACAATGTAAATTAAAAACAATATAAAATCATTACAAAAAGTAGTAGTATAATATCTACTAATTTCTATGGAATAGGAGGAGGGACAAAAAGAGAGGGGAATACATTCAGTCTTTCACTTTTGCTGCGGGCTGCTAAAGTGCAAAACCACAAATAAAGAAATTGATTTTTAAAAACCTGGGAACACTTCTCTAGAAAATTCTAGCATGATCTACAGTTGACTAGAATTTCCCAGAGAGATATTCACTCGAGAAATCTCTAGGAGTTCCATTACAAACAGGAAATTGACCAGAATCATACTGGAGGACCTAGAGGTGCGATGTTTTCATTAAATTTGTGAGTATTCAAATCCACAAAAGTCAAAACTGCAAATGTGGAAGGATAACTGTATTGCTATTTTTCTGTAATGTTGAGTTTTACATTTTAATAAATAAAGTAACACATCTGTGAACTGAAGCTGCTGTCTCACTCAGAAGTAATTTTAATTTACTGGTCAGGCTTTAATTTGATGTTAGGTTTTAATGTTATTTTCATATGTGGGGTTTCTCTGGGATTTTATGTTAGTATTTGTTTGTTTTACAAAGGCATTGAATGTTTGCCGTTGTATGCTGGAATCTGCCCTGAGTCCCCTCAGGGAGATAGGGCAGAATGCAAATAAAGTTTATTATTGTTGTTGTTGTCGTCATTGTTGTTGTTGTTCTTGGACTGCTTCTGTCATATACACATATCGAAGCCACCATTTAACATTTTGAGGACTTCAGGATTCCTCAAATAATGAAGGGAAATAAAAGTACATATAGCAAGTCTGCCCACCCTGGATTTAGCACATGATGGGTACATGGCATGATCCTTCTGCAGCCTTTATTCCCCCTTTTTCAGTCAATTTATTCCTCCTGTCAGAGCACACAAAGTGCCTTGGTAGGTCAGATCCAATATGCAAGAGAGACAGGGCCTTTTTAGTGGTGGTGAAGTTGCAGACTCCCTTCTGGGGGCATTCTATACAGCTCTAACCTCTTCTAACCTTAAGCAAGGAGGGTAACTGCCTAAGCTAGTGTCCTCTTTCCCACAGCATTCAGTCACTGGCTGAGAAAAATAGAACATCCCACTGTCCATGCAAGGCCTGCTTTTGCAAAGGACTTTCACACTTGAACTCAGAATGTCAGGCCTACCCATCAGGATGGTCGCCTCCTCTTCTATCTCAGAAATGCAGATCTCGACAGCATCTGGCAAGTCCTGCTTCGGTGCTGGGGAGTTGACAAATGCTTCCTCCACTAGTCCAATGCCCTGAAATATAAGTAAGTATTGTGATTAAAAAGGAAACCCAAAGGAAGCCTAATTCTTGTGATAATATTCAAATTCTTCTGGTTTTCCCAATTCCGAGGTTTATTAATTAGCAGCTTAGCATAATATCTGAACTGGATAAATGCACAAATCCCATCTAGTCCACTATCCTGTTCTAATGCAAACACCCAAACTTCAATGGAAGGCCGACCGGACTCTGTACCCGATAACTTTCATCAATGCCTCGAGGCTGTTACTTGATGGCTGCGTGCCAGCAGGTTGAGAGTGAATCCAGCAAAGACGGAGATCTTATGGCTGGGTCGACAGGGCAGTGGGGATATCCAGTTGCCTACCCTGGATGGCGAGGCGCTATGCCCGTCATCATTGGTAAAGAGTCTGGGAGTCCTTTTGGACCCTCTGCTGACGATGGAAGCCCAGGTCTCCGCCATTAGTAGAACCGCCTTTTTTCACCTGCGGCAGGCTAGACGGCTGGCCCCCTATCTGTCAAGGGATGACCTGGCTACAGTCGGATTACTTTCAAAGTGATGGTGCTTACCTTTAAGGCCTTACATGGTCTAGGGCCAATGTACCTGAGGGACCGCCTCACCCCTTACTAACCCCAGAGATCCCTCCGTTCGGAGGACCAAGATCTACTGGAAGTTCCCAGTTTTAAGACCTTGCGCCTAACAGCAACTAGACGTAGAGCTTTTACATCAGTGGCGCCATCACTCTGGAACACTCTGCCGCCTGAAGTTCGTGCCCTGCGGGACTTATCAGTCTTCCGCAGGGCACGTAAGACACAGCTGTTTCGGCAGGCTTTTGATCTCCGCTATTGCTGTTTTTAAATTGCTTAGATTTTAACTGTTTTTGTAAGCCACTCCAAGCCCTGGGGGAATGTTTTTAAGATTTTAAAAAAAAGATATTTTAAAGATGTTTTTAAATTGTTAGATTTTAGCCTTTCTTGTAAGCCGCCCCGAGCCCTAGGGGAGTGGCGGCATATAAGTTTAAATAATAAATAAATAAATAAATAAATAAATAAAATACAGTAGTTCCTCTTGGGGTTTGGTTCCATAAAAATCTGTGGATGCTCAAGTCCCACGATATAAAACTGTGTCATAAAATGGTGCCCCTTTTATGAAATGACAAAATCAAGTTTGCTTTTTGGAATGTTTACAAAATATTTTCAAGATGTGGATGGTGGAATCTATGGATGCAGAATCCATGAATATGAGGAGATTGCTGTATTATTTCATTCATTTGCGACATGTCTTTCGCCCTCCTAATTTTATCTTCACAACAACCATGCAAAGCTGCTTAGGCTACTTTCTCGAGACCACAGCCATTTTTCTGCTCATTGAGAACTAGAACCTGGATCTCATAAGTTCCAATTAACATTGTAAGCTTTAGACCATGCTGATGTTCTAGTAGGAATGTTACATCCAATGAGGCTATATTGCTCTAGAAGTAGTAATCAAATTTTGGAAATTTAAAACAAGCTGTTGTGTGTCTTCAGCTTGTTTCAAACTTATGATAATCTTATCATGGGATTTTCCTGGCAAGATTTCGTTTGTCATTCCTCTGAGACCGAGAGCATTTTCATGGCCAAGCAGAGATTGGCACCCTGGTCTACAGAGTTGTACATCTTAATCCAGTTTGACATCATTTGCAACTGTCATAGCTCAGTGCTATGGAACTGGGAGTTGTAGTTGGTTGGGGCACAAACACTATCTGACAGAGCAGGCTAAAGACCTTGTATAATTCCTAGAGGTGTGTAGTTTTCTGTGCCACATGGTTAGTGCCTCTCCAAACCGTAAATCCCAGGATTTCATAGCTTTGAGCCATGCCAGTTAAAGTCTGCACTAGTTTCTACTGCATAGATGCACCTGTAGTTCCATACCCAAGCCACCAAACCTAATACAGTAATTCAATCTAATCGTCAATTATTGATATTGTCCATATTTGAATGGAAGCTTAATAGATCTGCTCTCAGTATCAAGAACAGAAATTGTAGCAATCTGCAAGGACCTATCAAGATTTTCATTTTGCAGATGATTGGATAAGGTTTTGCTACTAGCCTTGGTGGGGAAAAGGAATTTAAAAGTCCTAAGTCATGCTTCAAAGAGGATAACTTTGAAACTATATGGTATCTCTTCTTCAAACTTGTTTCAAAAATTAACTTCACCCAGACTTCCATCAAAATATACATTGTTTTAAAATGACACATTGTAATTCAGTCTTGGGGGGGGGGGGTAGTTGAACTTAACCACACACACGCACGCACACACACACACAAAAAACACATTCAGTAACAATGTGTCAGTTTCTAGCTATATTTGTATCATTACTGTCAGAGCCTGATTTATGAAATGGAATATTAGAATACACCCAGCCTTCCACATTTACTGTGATCAGGGTCCTAGGACTACTGAAAACCCCACAATTTGGTTTAAAAAAACCAAAAAACCCCAGACTTTTATAAATCTCGGAAAATACCTAGAAACTCTACGGTGAACTTCTGCTAAAAATGATTGCAGAATTGCACTGGAGGGCCTAGACATTCTTAGAAAGGTTTTATGAATTTCTAAGCCCTCCAGCATGACTCTATGGGCAACTTATAGCATGCTAATCGTAGAATTGCACCAGAGATTCCTAGAGAGAACATTTAAATTAAACTTGTGGATATTCTAATCCACAAATGACAAATCTATATATGGAGAGCTAACAGTATATTTTTTTTAAAAAACAGTTTAAAAGCAAAATACATTGACTTTGATGACATCCAGATGGAAATGAGACGTTCACAAGCAGGGCATAAACATGGTAGTAGTCTCCTCCAAGGTGTAGCTATAAGTCGGGCCAAATGAGGGCATTGTCCCTTTAAATGAGAATTCTGCCTCTTCCTAATGATATTAGCCTTTGAACCTCAAGCTTCTATTATTGTGAAGTGGGAAACATGGAAAAAAGTTCAGACCAAAAGCTGATCCATGTTATGTTTGAATGTCCTTAGTTACTTTACTCCCTTTGTTTTGGATGCATAAACTCGATTTCTATATCCCAGATAAAGCTGTTATCATTATTGTTCTTGTTCTGTAGGTTAACAATCTAGACTGGTAGCTAAATATGACCTCTCCCAATATAGGAAGTCCCTAAGTTACAAACATCCGACTTACATCTATCTCCTGGTTAAAAATGGGGGTGAGACAACAGGAAGTGAGAGGAAATCTACCCCTAGGAAGGGAAATGCACTCATGTAAGAGTTTTCATGAGAAAAAGGTGTTTCCAGTGATATTTTATCAATAATCTGTTTCCATGAAAATCCAAATTTTTCAAAATTCAACTGTCACGGGGGCAGAAAGTGAGCTGATATCCTCTGAAGAGAGGCACAGACAACAAAACAAACATCACAGGGATGTTGGCCCTTCCCTATGCTATCCAAAACATTTAAAGAATTGGCTAGCGTTACGCTTAAAAAAAAAACTGTTCCGACTTAAAAACAAATTCAACTTAAGAACAAACCTACAGAACATATCTACCTGTATCCTTAACACAAGAAAGTTCTATTTGTTTGCTTCCACATGCAACCAGTCAGACACAATGGGAGCAGAATGGTGGATGCCACAGGCCCTCAATCTAATCCAGCAACCCCTTATTAATAAACAATGGATGGCATATCCAGCAAACATACAGCATGGTGTAGTGGCTTGAGCAATGGATTACGCCTCTGGGGACAATTCAATTCTCCACTTAACCATGGAAACCCACTGGGTGACCTTGTATGTGTTACACACTCTCAGCCTCAGAAAACCCTGTGATAGAGTCACCTTAGGGCAGGCATGAGCAAACTTCGGCTCTCCAGGTGTTATGGACTTCAACTCCCACAATTCCTAACAGTACCGGCTGTTAGGAATTGTGGGATTTGAACTCCAAAATACCTCGAGGGCCGAAGTTTGCCCATGCCTGTCTTAGGGTTTCCATAAGACAGAAGAAACCTGAAGGCACACAACAATCAAGTACATGCTAAGTCACAGTTTATACTCAAGGCCAGTGGTTCTCAACCTGTGGGTCCCCAGATGTTTTGGATTCAACTTCCAAAAATCCTAACAGCTGGTAAACTGGCTGGGATTTCTCAGAGGCCAAAACACCTGGGGACCCACAGGTTGAGAACCACTGCTCAAGGCCACAATGTAATTCTCATGACACAGAGCTATACTCAGTTTCTCTGGCCGGCTCCCAGATGCCTATTCAGCGACTTCCTTACCTTTGGTGCATGGTTCTCGGCCTCTTGTAGCCTCAAGAGGAAGCTTTCGGCCAAGGACAGAGCCTGGGCGCAGGTGGCGGGTCCGCTTTTGCACACCCAGATCTGCATCTCTAAAGGCAGGATGGTCAGGAACTGCTCCAGGATCACCAGGTCCACAATCTGCTCCTTGGTGTGCCTCTCGGGCACCAGCCACTGGCAGCAAAGCTCCTGCAGTTTTCTCAGGACTGCCCGGGGCCCGTCGATCTCCTGGTAACAGAAATGCCGGAAGTGCTGGCGCTTGATCTCCAATCGATCTGGGTCGGCCACCTCTGGAACCTGCTCCTTCAACCTTCCACAACTGTCCAAACTTTCACAAGCTTCTTGGGTTTTTCGACCAAGGTCCGGGAAAGTATGCATAGCTATTGCACCTCCTCCACCCCTAGGCAGTTGGTTGGCACCTTTCAATGACTGATAAGAAGTCTTAAATTCTTTCATGTCCTCATCAGAGACTGGTTGAAATAACCGTGATGGTCTCCACACCGAATAAGGAGACAGCACTGTGTTGGGGTCCTTTTCCTGCTGCCACAGTTCCTGCCGTGGTTGGAACCCCTCATCCGATTCCTGTTTGTTCTGTGGCAAGGTTGCTCCCGACAGGAACATATGAGGGTCCCTTTTGCTTTGGTTCACTCTTGGCCCTGACCGTAGCAAGCCACATTCTGCCATCTTTGTTGCTAACTGTATTGCTGGAGCTGGAAAAGAATATTCAGCTATAACAATTGCAATGAGACACCTATAAAACCCTGACGTTTGCCAGTTCTACTCTTTGCTTTTTAATTTTTAAAAAATACCCTGAATAACATAAGAACTGGCTTATCTCAAAAATCGCTTCCTTTTCATAGGAAACTTTAAAATTAGATTTAGTTACACTATGTACTTCTTGATATTGCTTGTCACAGTTGTCCCTTCACATTTGCAGGTTTAATTTTTGCAGATGTGATTAATATGATCTGTCTAGGAATCCCTAGCTATTTCAGCACAGCTCAAGTGAAAGCTGACCACAGAATTACATGGGAGGACCTAGAGATTCCTTGAGATGTTCTTTCAGGTTTAAAAAAGTGTTTTTATTCACAACTTTTTCACTGTTGTGGGAGTCCTGCACCACTAACTCCAGTGAATGTGGAGGGCTGAGTGTGTATCTCTCAAATGCATTTTCAAAAACTGAGTTCAAACTAATTGGAAATTTATTTTGGAAATGTATTGAGGGGAATTTCCCACCTCATATTCTTTCTGATAAAACTGAAGCAGGCAATCCTTAGTGGTGAATTTAATTTTTCAGATCAGTTTAAATTACAAGGTCTAGTTTTTAGCTTGTACAGATGAAAACAATAAACCTCTGGATATATCTACACAGAAGAATTAATTCAGTTTGACACCATTTGCCGTGGGAGTTAAAATGGTGTCAAAATGCATTAAATTAACTATGTAAATGCACCTTCTTTTTCAGTGAATTCAAAGATCAGTCATCCTATCTGTGGATAATGGTAATTGCCATGTAAACTATTGCTAGAGAGAATCTCTTATTTTCTGTTACTGATTTCTGATAAATTACTCTGCCTTCCAATTCAACTGCAGACTAAAACGAATTAAAAATAGTATTCTTCTCTTCACTTCCCCGTGAATAAAGTAACATACAATGTATAAAGTAACATTTGTAATGTAGTGTAATGGCTAGAAGAAGGAATCTAGAGGTCTAGGTATCAAGTCTCTACTTTGTCACAGGAGCATTGAGTTGGAAAGACATGCAAAGGCCATCTAGTCCTTCCATGAAGTAGAACACAGGTAAGAAGTATTACTGTATATGCATGTATGTGACTAAGTTTCTGTGGGATCACTACTTGTGTAAGTGTGTGTTAAGAGAAAAACACCTGGTTAATTACAACTCATGGTTGAGTAATTGGAACAATCAGGGCTAACAGGCTTGAGCCACTCCCTGAATGGGGACTTACTGGGGACTTACTGGATGCTTGCTGAGAGCCTACTATGAAGTTGCATGAATTTAATGCAAGAGACTATGTGAGTTTTTGTTGCTGGAAGTTTTATTATGATTAAGAGTAAATTTTGATTTTCTCTTCCATTTTCGTGGCTTGTTTTTTTTTCTTTTGCTCATTGTGGATAAAACAAAGGACTGGATAAGTCTGGACAGGACTGCACGCAGTTTGTTTTTCTACAAACCCGTAACAAGAAGGGCATTTATCATGCTCCTTCCTACAGTCTTTGTGGAATCTCTGCAATTACAATTCCCTGGTCAGTGTTCTAGTCACTGGAGCAGCAACAAACAAGCTCATTCCATCTTCTGCATGACATCCCTTGAGGTATTTCAATGTCTACTATATTACCACTCAGACTTCTTCAAACTAAACATATTCAGCACTCTGGGTAACCTTTGACCAGTCACTTCTCTCTCAGACTGATTTATTTCACATAAAGTGAGGAAAAAGAGTCTCATGTACACTGTCCTTGGCTCAAGGATCATGTCATAGAATCATAGAATAATAGAGTTGGAAGAGACCTCATGGGCCATCCAGTCCAACCTCCTGCCAAGAAGCAGAAAATTCAAAGCACCCCCGACAGATGGCCATCCAGTCTGCTTAAAAGCCTCTAAAGAAGGAGCCTCCACCACAGTCCGGGGGAGAGAGCTCCACTGCCAAACAGCTCTCACCATTAGGAAGTTCTTCCTGAGGTTCAGGTGAAACCTCCTTTCCTGTAGTTTAAAGCCATTGTTCCACGTCCTAGTCACCAGGGCAGAAGAAAACAAGCTTGCTCCCTCCTCCCTATGACTTCCCCTCACATATTTATACATGGCCCTCACCATGTTTCCTCTCAGCTTTCTCTTCTGCAGGCTAAACATACCCAGCTCTTTAAGCCGCTCCTCATAGGGCTTGTTCTCCTGACCCTTGATCATTTGAGTCGCCCTTCTCTGGACACATTCCAGCTTGTCAACATCTCCCAGAATTGGACACAGTGTGATTCCAGGTGTGGTTTGATCAAAACAGAATAGAGGGTAGAATGACTTCCCTGAATCAAGACACTAGACTCCTATTGATCCAGGACAAAATCCCATTGGCTTTTTAAGCCAATGCATCACATTGTAGGCTCATGTTCACCTTCCTGTCCACAAGGACTCCAAGATCTTTTCCACACGTACCGCTGTTGAGCCAGGTATCCCCCATTCTGTCTCTTTGCATTTCATTTTTTCTGCCTAAGTGGAGTATCTTGCATTTGTCCCTGTTGAACTTCATTTTGTTAGTTTTGGCCAATCATCTCCCTTAATCTGTTAAGATCATTTTGAATTCTGCTCCTGTCTTCTGGAGTATTGGCTAGCTATCCCTCCCAATTTAGTCCCATCTGATGATCATGCCTTCTAGCCTTTTATCTAAGTCACTAATAAAAATGTTGAACAGCACCGGGCCTGGTTTTCTGCAGCCCTGAAAACAAGGACTCAGTGGAGCAATGGGTTCAAAAGACAAGAAAGGAGATTCCACCTGAACAAGAGGAAGTACTGACTGCCGAATAGCTACCGAGCACGATTCAAAGTGCTGGCTTTAGCCTATAAAGCTCTAGAATCATAGAATAATAGAATAGTAGAGTTGGAAGAGACCTCATGGGCCATCCAGTCCAACCCCCTGCCAAGAAGCAGGAAATCGCATTCATAGCACCCCCAACAGATGGCCATCCAGCCTCTGTTTAAAAGCCTCCAAAAGCCTCTAAATGGTTCCGGCCCAGCTTACTTGTTCGAACATGTCTCCTGCTATGACCTACCACGTAATTTAAGATCTTCAGGGGAGGCCCTGCTCTCGGTCCGCCAGCCTCACAGGTGCAACTGGCGGGGAAGAAAGACAGGGCCTTCCCAGTGGTGGCTCCTCAGCTGTGGAACTCCCTCCCTAGTGGCATCTGGCAGGCTCCATCCCTTTTGAGTTTTAGAAAGAAAGTGAAGACCTGGCTATGCGAGCAAGCGTTCAAAGAATAAGTTTCGTTGGCTTTGACTCGTTCTGGACTAAGGTTTATGTACAAGGTTCTGTGAATGAATGGCTCAAGTATTTTGTATTGTTTAAAATCTGTTTTTAACTACAGTAGAGTCTCACTTATCCAAGGTTCTAGATTATCCAAGCTATTTTCGTAGTCAATGTTTTCAATATATCATGATATTTTGGTGCTAAATTCGTAAATACAGTAATTACAGCATAACATTACTGCGTATTGAACTACCTTTTCTGTGAAATTTGTTGTATAATATGATGCTTAATTTGTAAAATCATGACCTAATTTGATGCTTAATAGGCGTTTTCCTTAATCTCTCCTTATTATCCAAGATATTCGCTTATCCAAGGTTCTGCTGGCCCATTTACCTTGGATAAGTGAGACTCTACTGTACTTATGTTTTACTCTTTTTTATTGTTGTGTATTGGCATCGAATTCTGCCAGTTTTGTAAGCCGCTCTGAGTCCTTTTGGGTGAGAAGGGTGGGATAGAAATGATGGAAATAATAATAATAATAATAATAATAATAATAATAACTTCCTTCTGAGACAGCTGTTCAACAGTGGAACTCTCTGCCCTGGAGTGTGGTGGAAGCTCCTTCCCTGGACGCTTTTAAACAAAGTCTGGAAGGCTATCTATCTGGGAAGCTTTGACTGTGCATTCCTTGCATGGCAGGGGGTTGGACTAGATGGCCCATGTGGTCTCTTCCAAGTCTATGATTCTATGAAGTACAGACATGTTGACAGGATAGATACTCTTTTACACACTTCCTGCTTTTCCAATCTGCTCAGGAGTGAAAATCAAAGACTTCTGTGAGGCTGTTCCCTCAAAAAGTGGGTGGCTATTGAGTCATGTGACTTGGGAGGCTAGCCTAGCCCCCTCATGAGCCCCCAATTGAAAGCACTGGCTCTTTCTTCCCACTCCTGAAATGAAGCTTAACCCCGCAAAGTCCGCCTTCCCGCCTTCCTCGGCCTCACCTTTCCCCCTCCGCCTGGGCATCTCCCCTCCTAAGGCTCCCGCGGCGCCTCCATGGCTCGGAGGATGGCGGAGAAACATACAAAGGGCCGTTTCGCACCCGGGGAAGGGAGAGCGACGGACCGGAAGCGGGAGGGAGGAGGAAGAGGACAGAAACCCACTTCCGCCTGCTGTGTCAGAAAGGAAGTCAGCGCATGCGCAGATCAATTATACATTTTGATTGAGGTAGGGAGTGTCAGAAGAGGGCTTCCTTCAGGATAAACCGATTCCATGCCTTCTCTCTGTTTTAACATAATTATATGTGTCCATCAGATGTGTGGACACCCACTCCCTGGATTCGAACTGGGGGCTCCCATACTAGCGAACTATCCGTTTTATTCAGTTCTCTGTGTTCTTTTTATTGTGTCAGAAGTGACTTGAGAACATACTGCAAGTCGCTTCTGGTGTGAGAGAATTGGCCGTCTACAGAGACGTTGCCCAGGTATGATACCATCCTGCTAGGAGGCTTCTCTCATGTCCCCACACGCTAGACCTCATAGACGGGAGCTCAACTCACCTCACAGATTCAAATCGGCAACCTTCAGGTCAGCCACCCAACCTTCAGGTCAGCAGTTCAGCTGGCACAAGGGTTTAACCCAGGGGTCCCCAAACTAAGGCTGTGGGCCGGATGCGGCCCTCCAAGGTCATTTACCTGGCCCCTGTCCTAAACTTTCGACTTAGGGTTGACCTAAGTCTACCTGGTCTTTGGAGGTCTCTTTGTTTACTTATGGCCTTATGGGATCGTCTAGATGGTCATTGAAGATCTCTTTGCTTAGTTACGGCCTTATGAGACCATCTAGATGGCTTTTGGAGGTCACTTTCCTTACCTAAGGTCCTATGAGACCGTCTAGATGGCCTTTGAGAGTCCCTTTCCTTATCTATGGTCTTCTGGTGGCCTGATGAGATCATCTAGATGGCCTTTGAGGGTCCCTTTCCTTACCTATGGTCTTATGAGACCATCTAGATGGTCTTTGGAGGTCTCTTTCCTTACCTATGGTCTTAGGAGATCGTCCTCAAACTAATGCCCATGGGCTGGATGCAACCCTCCAAAGTGATTTGCCTGGCCCCTGTCCTAAACGTTAGACTTAGAGTTGACCTAAGTCTGAAATTATTTGAAGGCACACAACAACAATCCTAACTTTTGACTATTTCATCATAGTCCGGCCCCCAACCGTCTGAGGGACTGTGAATCAGCCCTCCACTTAAAAAGTTTGAGGACCCCTGGTTTAACCCATTGTGCCACCCCGGCTCAAATGTTCTCTGTTGATTTGCCGTCACATTGTAGAGATGTTTTCCCTTTCAGTGTCCCTCCCAAGTTTTATTTGTGAAAAGAAACATCTCCTCGTCTGGACTATGATTTTTGTTCCAGGGTTATAAATGTCATTTTCTTACTGGTTCTATCATAGACACATGGGAAAAGTTTATTAAACTGCAAAATCTTTGTCTGCTATCGCACATTTTGCTCTAGTTTCCCAACTTCTGAATATCTTGTAGTCTCCACCAATTTAACATAGTTTGTGGACTCAAAAACAAAGTTTCTGGAGCACAACTACTTTCAAAGTAAGGACTATACAATTAAACAGGAAATAACACTTGTAAACTAGGAACATATTTTCATTATTATTATTATTATTATTATTATTATTATTAGTAGTAGTAGTAGTAGTAGTATTCAGAGGCAGAATGGCCACCTGTCAGGTGTCTTTGATTGTGTTTTTGTTACATAGCAGAACGAAGGGGTTGGACTAGATGGACCTTGGTGTCAACCAAAGGAGGAGGAGGAGGAGGCATCTGGAGAGGTAACACATGGCACACACAACACACAGAAGGAAGGCAGGCCCGCCCCCATAAAGTGCATGAGACAGAAAGAAACATAACATACTGCTGATCTTCCCTCCTCTGTGAGCAAAAGATAGTGGTGGAGCTTTTGCTCAAAGAGGCATTTTGGCTCCTCCCACAAATTGTCTAGCTATCATTTTAAAGCTGAGAAAGACGAATACCATCACATGACAGAATTTACCATTTTGCCCATCTCTATCCAGATACAGTAGTCTCGGTTATCCGAAATAAACTGGTGGGCAGAATGTCAGATAAGCGAAACTGTTGGATAATAGGGAGGGTGACCAGAGCCATCCCGAGGTAATTTTCGGGAGTAGGCGACCAGAAATTTGTCCCTCCCCCCCAATTTTGATGCCGCCCACCCACCAAACAAATTGCTAAAAAATACAGGTGGCGGCAGCCCCCTGGAGAGCGCCACGCGTCGATTGGAAGGCCTGCACACGCACACAGGCCCATCGCCTAAAAAGCATGGTCGATGAGCCTGTGCGTGTGCGCAGGCCTTCCAATCGACCGCGCAGATGGGTGGCACTCTCCAGGGGGCTGCCGCTGCCGCCGCTGCAGGGGGGCATCAACGGCACCCCCGGGAACAATGCGCCACAGGCGACCGCCTAATTGGCCTCGCCAGTGGACTGCCTCTGAGGGTGACTGTTGCTGGGAGAGGCTCCTCCTCTTCCTCAGCAGGCTGGCCATCAAGGAAGAGGACAAGAGGTGGAGGCAGTGCAGCCCCCAAGTGAGGTTTGCAGGCTGCCCCCGCCGCTGTTTTCTCCGTGATGGCCCCCCGGCTCTGGAACTCGCTCCCCAGGGAAATCAGGCAAGCCTCCACCCTGGTAGCATTCAGAAAGAGCTTGAAAACCTGGCTCTTCACTCAGGCCTTTGGATAAAGATTGCTCATCCCCATAACAATCTTGTATCTGTGACCATTCTTGTACCGGTTTGCACTTTTTACCTTTGTCAACTTGATACAGACACAGGGTCTATTCCCATCCCAATTTGCACTTCCAAGAATTTGCAGCACTTTATCAGTCACCTCGTGTTTACAATATTTATATGGTGCACCTTACCCAGTCTACTTTTACAACCTCTCCGTTTTAATCCATGTTTTTATTCTTGTCATTTGTTTTTATTGGCTAATGTTTAAATTTTTATAATTGTGCATGTCTTTTGTCTATTGTTGTGTTTTATATCCTATTGTTTTTATTCAGGCTTGGCCCCATGTAAGCCCCCCTGAGTCCCCTTTGGGGAGATAGAGGCAGGGTATAAAATAAAGTTATTATTATTATTATTATTTTATTATGACACAGCAAACAAGATAGATATGCTGGATTTCATATCACAAAATCACAAGTCGAACACTTCCCAAGTGTCTAGGACTGTGTGATGTATTTTCGGATGATGCGCGCAGATCCCAGCAGGGTGGCCTTTTGCAGCTGGCAGATCGTAATTTTGTCAATGTCTATTGTTTCCAAATGCCGGCTGAGATCTTTTGGCACAGCACCCAATGTGCCCATCACCACTGGGACCACCTGCACTGGTTTCTGCCAGAGTCTTTGAAGTTCAATCTTGAGGTCCTGATAGCGGCTGAGTTTTTCCTGTTGTTTTTCGTCAATGCGACTGTCACCTGGGATGGCGACATCAATGATCCAAACCTTTTTATTTTCCACAACTGTGATGTCTGGTGTGTTGTGTTCCAGAACTTTGTCAGTCTGGATTCGGAAGTCCCACAGTATCTTTATGTGCTCATTTTCCAATACTGTTGCAGGTTTGTGATCCCACCAGTTCTTTGCTGCTGGGAGGTGGTACTTGAGGCATATTATTATTATTATTATTATTATTATTATTATTATTTTGGTGATCGTCCTCTTCCTCAGCAGGCTGGCCATCAAGGAAGAGGAGAAGGAAGCTTTTGTCGCCGCTGCTCCTTTGCTGCCCACCTGCCCTCCCTTGCTGGCTTACCCCCCGGGCCGGGTCCTGGCAGCAATGGCAGAACCAGTGAGTGAGCAAGCAAGGGTGGGCAAGTGAAGGTGGGCGGCAAAGGCCTTCCCTTGCTTGCTCACTCACCAGGCCAGGTCCCTGCAGTGATGGTGGCAGTGGCAGCAGAACCAGGACCCAGCCTAGTGAGTGAGCAAGCAAGGGAAAACAGCAAAAGTGACTGCTGCCACCACCTTTAAACTGGATTATATGTGTTCTGCCTCCATGCTTAACTAAATGAACTGGAAGGAACCATAGCACGAAGGACAGATCGGAGACTGTATTTGGTAAAACGAAATATTTTATTAATAGACAAAACTGATCTCTTTTCTTCTTGTTGCCACTATAAAGTCTCTTGTGAGGAAAGAAATCTCTTAAGTCTATGCAGTTCTGGATAGATACTGCCACACAGTATAAAGTCTTGTCCTGAATGGATTCTTTGTATCTTTGAGATGACTTCAATACAATGTTGACATGACTTTCTCTAGTGCTGTAGTCTATGGCTCTTTAATCTAATCTGAGTACAGTTCCGACGTGACGTGAATTTCTGTGCTCCTTTTTGCTTCCTACACTTCCTTCCAGTGCTTCACCAACTGACAAAATCTAACTGACAAAAAATAACTGCCATTTCAGGCTGGCAGGAGCCAAGGCTAAGCTCCACCCCTTTAGAATTTTAAAGGAACAGGGCAGCAGGTAATGTTTTGCCTCCTTGTGGCATGACAATATGAGTCCGGGCTGCGAGATAATCTGGGATAAACGGAAAACCTGGAAGATGGTGGACGCAGGCAGAACTAGACAATTTGGACAGAAAAACAAGAAAACTCATGACCATTCATCATTCACTGCACCCTCGCAGTGATATTGACCGCCTATATCTGCCTAAAAGATCTGGTGGCAGAGGACTCTTACAAGTAAAACAAGCAGTCAAAGAAGAAGAACATGCCCTGGCAGAATATGTAAAGCAAAGTGAAGAACCTGCTTTGATTGAAGTCAAAAATCAGAAACCCCTCAAAGCACAGCAGACAAAGAATCAGTACAAGAAAACTGCACTACAAACTAGAGCAGACAGCTGGCACAACAAAGCATTGCATGGGCAGTTCCTTGACAAAACTGAAGGAAAAGCTGATAAGGAGAAGACCTGGCTATGGCTCATGAATGGGACACTGAAGAAGGAGACAGAAGGCCTGTTCCTTGCAGCCCAGGAGCAAGCCATCAGAACAAATGCAATTAAGGCCAAGATCGAAAAATCAGCTGATGACCCAAAATGCAGACTGTGCAAGGAAGCTGACAAAACTATTGATCATATTTGTAAACAATACACATTGACAAAATCACGATCTGTCAGCTGCAAAAGGCCATCTTACTGGGATCTGCACGCATCATCCAAAAATACATCACACAGTCCTAAACACTTGGGAAGTGTTTGACTTGTGATTTTGTGATATGAAATCCAGCATATACATCTCGTTTGCTGTGGTATGCTCTGTCTTTGTGTCAATAATAACTTTATTTTTGTATCCTGCCTCCATCTCCCCAAAGGGACCTGGGGCGGCTAACACGGGGCCAAGCCCAAATAATTACAATAAAACAAAATAAAATACATACAAGACACACAACAACATCTAATAAAATTGTTATACAATAACAAAGTAAAACAAAACAGTAACAATAGCATAATAAAACGAAGTATAAAAACAGTACAAAATTTTAAACGAGGGCGAGCTGCATCCAACTTTTTGTCAAACTGACTTTAAGAAATATAATAATGGCCCAAACTATTAAACAATGAGGAACATGAACAACAACATGCCTTAAAAAGGAGGAGGCACCAGCATTAAATGTATAGTACAACACACCCTTATGTTTTTCCAGGCTTGGTCAAATATTTACAAAACTGGATATCAGTTTATGTAAAACTGAAGATAAATCACTGGCCATTTTAAAAATCAAGGCCCATATTAAAAATAAGAGCAGATGTGTCAAACTCAAGGTGTATACTTATAGCGAGCCCTCCACATTTGGTGTGATTATGGGCACATTTTTTAAATCTGTGAGAACGTTTCTCTAGAATTTCTAGTATCTCAAGCACAAGTTTTCTAGATTTCTAGATTTAGAGATTTCTGGAGGTGTTCTCTCTATGACCAAAGAATCACACCAGAGAACCTAAAATATGCATGGTAAATTCAAGGCCTGTGGTCATTTTGTGTGGCTCTCTAGATGCTGCATCATTTGACATTGTGGCTAGAGCTGATGGGAGTTGTGATACAGTGTGATCTGGAAGGCTGCAGTTCTGTTTAGTCAAGAGAGTGGGGTCTGAAATTAGATGTAAGGCTTGTGGATAAGATGTCTAACTTTAAAATGTTTGATGGGTTGCTATGAGTTTTCCAGTCTGTTTGACCATGTTCTTGTCTCCTGACGTTACACCCACATCTATGGCAGGCATCCTTAGAGGTAGGCAGGCAACCTCTGAGGATGCCTGCCAAAGATGCGGGTAAAACATCAGAAGAGAATGCATCTGGTACATGGCCATACAGCCTGGAAAACTCGCAGCAACCCAGTGATTGCAGCCATGAAAGCCTTTCTTTCCATAAATGTTCCTTAATCTTTCCACAACCTCAGAGCCACAAGTGCTGTTGGATTGCAATTCTCATTATCTCCTGTCTGCATGGCGGATAATAACCAGTGATGAGAGTTGTCATTCAGTGGCATATTCAAAGATCCATTAAACCTAAATTGGATAAAAACTGGGGACTCAAATTGTGTAAACACAAAAGGGCAATTAGAGGAATGATCTCGTCTTCCTTTTTTGCTCTTAAAATCAGAACCTCCACCTCTCATGTCACATATGACTCATATTTAAAGACTTGGCACTGTCACTAGTATTTCTTATTTTGGCCTTAAGATGGCTGCTCTCCAGCTTGTATGGTGCCCGGCTCAGCACCAACTGCATGTTTTTCCTTGTGCACCTTTTTATGTTTTGTAAGATCTGAGCTAGAAATGAAACGCTTTCCACACTCAAAGCAGGCATAGGGCTTCTCCCCGGTGTGGGTCCTCTGGTGTGTAATGAGGGAGGATTTCCGATTGAAGCATTTGCCGCAGTCTGAGCATTTGTGGGGCTTCTCCCCCGTGTGGATTATGTTGTGATTCAGGAGGTTAGAACTGGTGCTGAAGCTTTTTCCACACTGGAAGCACTGGTATAGATTCTCTCCTGTGTGAGTCTTTCGGTGGGTGATGAGGGGGGACTTGGCACTGAAACGTTTCCCACATTCGGGGCATGTGTAGGGCTTCTCTCCTGTGTGAGTGCGCTGATGGATGATCAGGTGTGTCCGTTGGATGAAGCTCTGTCCGCAATATGAGCATTTATATGGCCGCTCTCC
Source organism: Anolis carolinensis (assembly GCF_035594765.1). Lineage (NCBI taxonomy): Eukaryota > Metazoa > Chordata > Lepidosauria > Squamata > Anolidae > Anolis > Anolis carolinensis. The sequence continues at coordinate 22,501,757 of NC_085842.1, forward strand.
TGTATGTACTCGTTTGTGCATCATTAGGTTTGTCCTGGTGCTGAAACCCCTTCCGCACTCGGAGCATTCAAACGGTTTCTCGCCCGTGTGCATCCGCTTGTGCGCAATCAGTGAAGCTATCTGTTTGAAGCTGCGCCCGCACTCGGAACAGTGGTACGGCTTCTCGCCCGTGTGCACCCGCTTGTGCCGCAGAAGCTGGGAGCTGATGCCAAAGCTCTTGCCACAGTCAGGACACTCATATGGCTTTTCCCCTGTGTGGGTCCGCTCGTGAGTAATCAGGGATGACTTCCAGTGGAAGCTCTTGCCACAGTTGGAGCACTTGTATGGCTTCTCTCCCGTGTGGATAATGTTATGGTAGATCAGATTTGAGCTCGTGGTGAAGCACTTTCCACACTCCGAGCAGATGTACGGTTTCTCCCCTGAATGGGTCCCCTTGTGTTTCAAGAGGGACGCTTTCGTACCAAAGCTTTTGCCGCATTCGGAGCAAGGGTAGGGTTTTGCCACTGCTACGGTCCCTTGCTTTGGCATGAGGGATGCACCATTCTTGAAAGTCTTCTCACAACGGGGGCAGATGTAAAACTCATCTTCTGTTTGTGCTTTCTGATTTGGAGGGAGCTCAAAAACCTCACATGTGTTTCCACATTCTGTGCATGTTTTTTTGGCTTTTTGCTGGTTTACCTCTTTGCTTGCTGTGCTTCCAGAGATTTCCTCAGAAGGCAATGTCCTTTTAGCTTGCTTCTTGGTTTCATAGTTTTGGAGTACTTTGGATTCTGGCTGTTTCCCAAGCACTATCTCTTCCTCATTGTGAAACGATAAGATATTTCCTTTGGCTCTTCCCAATGATGTCTTCTTAAGTTCTGCTGTTTTGGATCTTTCCAGACAAAGATTTCTTTTTTCTTCTGTTCTCACTTGATTATCATCTGTTGGAATAAAATAAAATACCTTAGTCATAACCCATAGTTAGATCTCGGAAAAACTTCTTTGGGAGGTACGAAAACTCCCAGAATCTTTGGGACCATTTGTTGTCTCATACAGGCTCTCTATTACAATGAATGGGCAAAATTTGGACAAATTATTTTTGGGGAGCTTAAAATTAACAACCTGGCTGCCTCCCGTTGGACTAATTGAAGCTTCCGAACAGTCTTCAAAGGCAGCCCCACGTAGAGTGCGTTGCAGTAGTCTAATCGGGATGTAACAAGAGCATGGACCACCGTGGCCAAGTCCAGCTTCTCAAGGTACGGGTGCAGCTGGCGCAGAAGTTTTAGCTGTGCGAAGGCTCCCCTAGCCACCGCTGAGACCTGGGGCTCCAGGCTCAACGATGAGTCTAGGATCACCCCCAGACTGCGCACCTGTGTCTTCAGGGGGAGTGTGACCCCATCCAGCACAGGCTGTAACCCTATATCCTGTTCAGCCTTCCGACTGACGAGGAGAACCTGGTTTTCCAATATACCTCACAACCTCTGAGGACGCCTCCCATAGATGTGGGCAAAATGTCAGGAGAGAATGCTTCTGGAATATGGCCACACTGCCCGAAAAACTCACAGCAACCCAATTTGTCTCAACGTGAGGCTATAAAGTTACCTGACCCAAAAGGAAACTCAATGGGACTCTAATGGCACTGAGCTCAGGCTCGCAGTCTGAGAAGCCAATGCCAGGCCTGAGTCTTGTGACTGGGGATCCTTCTCTAATCCTCCTCCAAATTAAACACTGACCCCCTTCCTTCCTCCTGAAACGAAACTTCGCCCCCAGAGTCCACCTTCCCGCCTTCCTCGGCCTCACCTTTCCCCCTCCGCCTGGGCATCTCCCCTCCTAAGGCTCCCGCGGCGCCTCCATGGCTCGGAGGATGGCGGAGAAACATATAAAGGGCCGTTTCGCACCCGGGGAAGGGAAAGCGACTGACCGGAAGTAGGAAAGAGGGGGAAAGGAAGAAGAGGAGGACAGAAACCCACTTCCGCCTTCTAGGCCAGGAAGGAAGTCAGCGCATGCGCAGTTCAATTATACATTTTGACCGAGGCAGGGAGTGCCTCAAGAGGGCTTCTTCAGGATAAGCCCATTCCATGCATTCTCTCTGTTTTAACATAATTATATGTGCCCATCAGATGGGTTAATAGGCCAGGGACCACTTGAGAGGCATTCATACGCATCTAAATGCGCTAAAACAGGCCTGGGACAACTTGGGCCCTCCAGGTATTTTTGGACTCCCAACTCCCACCATTCCTAACAGCCTCAGGCCCTTTTCTTTTCCCCTCAGCTGCTTAAGCGGATTTTCGGGGGTTAAGCTACAAGGTGTAATTGATCTGGAGGGTCCAAATTGGCCCAGGCCTAATCTGGAGGGCCCAAGTTGGCCCAGGCCTAATCTAGAAGGGCATCTGTCAGGAATGCTTTGATTCTGCATGGCAGAATGGATGGCCCTTGGGGGTCTCTTCCAACTCTAGGTTTAGTATTCCTTCACTACTTTGCGGTTCACTTTTTGCGGATTCGCTGTTTCACGCTTTTTCAATAACCTCTAAAAGAATATTATAAATTATAAAAAAAATTACAATTTACAGCCTAAGGAAGAGAGGAAGGAGAAGCCAAAGGGAGAGAAAAGGAGCCCAAGTAGCGACAGGAGGCGGAGGCGGCGATTTATCAACACACGATTGGTTGATAAAGACTTAAAATAGCCTATAACTACTAAAATAATGTATAAATATTAAAATAAATATAGTGTCCCTACTTTGTGGATTATCACTTATTGCGGGTGGTCCTGGAATGTAACCCCCGCGATAAGTGAGGGAACACTGTATATGATTTGTCCGTATCCTTGGTTTAGACACAGGATTTCAAGCAAAGTCTAGCCAAGGGAATATAGAATGGAGGGTCACTGTTTGATAGGCATGTTCAGCCTGCAGAAGATAAGGCTGTGAGGAGACATAATGAGGGGGGCCATGTATCAAGCTGTGAGGGCAAGTCATAGGAAGGAGGGAGCAAGCTTGTTTTCTGGAGACTAGGATGTGGAACATTTCTGCTGCCCTGGAGACTAGGACACAGAACAATGGCTTCAAACTACAGAAATGGAGATTCCACCTGAACATGAGGAAGAACTTCCTCATTGTAAGAGCTGTTCAGCAGTGGGACTAGGAGCCCCCATTGAGGAGTGGGTTAAACCCTTGTGCTGGCAGGACTGCTGACTTGAAGGTTGGGTTGCTCTAGTTTATCAATGATTGAGTATCTTATAGAGAAAACATGGATAAACTTGGGCCCTCCAGGTGTTTTGGACTTCCAACTCCCACAATTCCTAACAGCTGGTAGGCTCTTAGGAATTGTGGGAGTTGAAGTTCAAAACATCTGGAGGGCTGAAGTTTGCCCATGCCCGTTGTAGAGACTCCACCAATTTAACATAGTTAAAGTTTCTGGAGCACAACAAATACTTTCAAAGTAAGGAATACATAATTAAACAGGAAATAACACTTGAAAACTAGGAACATGTTTTCTTTATTATAATTCAGAGGCAGGATGGCCATCTGTCAGGGGTGCTTTGATTGTGTTTTTGTTACATGGCAGAAAGAAGAGGTTGGACTAGATGGCCCTTGGGGTCAACTGAAGGAAGAGGAGGAGGGAAGGATACATTTGGAGAGGTACACAAAGAAGGAAGGAAGGAAGGAACAAATGAAGGAAGGAAGGAAAGCCACCAGAAAGTGTATGAGACAGAAAGGAACACAACATACTGCCTGTCTTCCCTCCTCTCTGACGAAAGGTAATTGTGGAGCTTTTTCTCAAAGGGGCATTTCAGCTCATCCCACAATTTGCCTAATTGTTATGATTATAAATCTGAGAACAATGAATACCATCACATTGCAGAATTGACCATTTTGCCCATCTCTATCCAGATAATTTGCAAAAGAAGTTACTTGCCAACCAGTTTAGAAAGCATCTGATAAGATAACGTTTTGCAACACTTTTTAAACCCCCATATATCTCTACCCTACATTTAAAGCCTACATCATGTGATGAACATAGTAGGTTGCCATTTCTTAAGTGGGTGGATCTGTAGTATTTAATGAATGTGATGAAGTGGTAAGATGGAGTTGGCTTGAAAGTATACAACTTGTAAGATGGAGTTGGCTTTAAGGTATACACAAACTATGGCCTGCAGGCCAGATGCGGCCCTCCATGGTAATTTACTTGGTCCCCGCCCTAAACTTTAGTCTTAGGGTTGCCCTAAGTCTGGAATGACTTGAAGGCACACAACAACAATCCTACTTCACTTGACTATCTCATCAGCCAAAAGCAGGCCCAAGCTTCCCATTGAAATACTGGAAAGTTTATATTGCTTAAAATTGTTCTTCATTTTAAATATTGCATTGTTCTTTCATTATTTTTTGCACTACAAATAAGGTACATGCAGTGTGCACAGGAATTCATTCATGTTTTTTTAAAACGATAGTCTGAGGGATTGTGAATTGGCCCTCGGCTTAAAAAGTTGAGGATCCCTGGTGTAGAATGGTCTCAAAACTCAGAAAATAAATTACACTATCTGTCCTTCCAGACAGGCCCTATATCCCAGGATCTGATCCCAGGTTTTCTGCTTTAAACTGGATTATATGTCTGCATTGCCAGATAATCTGGGATAAAGAGAAAATCTGGGATCAGATTATGGGTTATAGGGCCTGTTTGGAAAGGCCCTTTGTGACACAATTTTTGTTTCTGGGTTATGAATGTCACTTCCTAATTGGTTCTATTGTAAAATCTTGGGGAAAGTATATTAAACTGCAAAAATGTTGTGTTTGTGGGACATCCTGCAGCACATTTCGCTATAGTTTTTCAATGACTATCTCATTGAGTCTCAACCAATTCAACATAGTTTTTGTCAAACCCCTGCTTAAAAGGTTTGAGGACTCCTGTTCTAGGATTTAACCCTCTACGTTTTACTGCATTATTGGATCAGATAATGTCTCACTAGAGGAATGACCACGATATCCACAACTTGTAGTTTAATAAGCACATCACAAAACTCAAGCTGTATCCAACTTTTTGTCAAACTGGGTGAGTCACAAGACTTTAAGAAATATAACAATGGCCCAAACTGTCTTTAAAAATGAGGAGAAAGGGGATGCAACAACAACATGCCTTAAAAAGGAGGAGGCACCAGCATTAAATGTACAGGACAACAAGCACCCCTATATTGTTTGAGGCTTGGGCAAATGTTTACAAGATCAGTTCAGTGCAAAACTGAAGATAAGTCACTGGTCATTTGAAAAATCAAGGCCCATATTAAACATGAGAGCAGATATGTCAAACTCAAGGTGTAGACATATAATCAGCCCTCCACATTTGGGGTGATTATGGGCACATTTTTTTAAACATGAGAGAACATCTCTCTAGAATTTATAGGATCTCAAGCACAAGCCTATGCTTACCTTGCTCTGGAATTATACTGACGGAGCTAGAGATTTTAAGAGGTGTTCTCTCTTTGACCAAAGTACCACACTGGAGAAACTAAAACATGGATGTAAAATTGAAGGCCTGTTGGGCCGAATCAGATCATTTTATGTGGCCCTCTGGATGCTGGACTACAATTCCTGCATCATTTGACATCATGGCTAGAGCTGATGGGAGTTGTGATACAGTGTGATCTGGAAGGCTGCAGTTCTGTTTAGTCAGGGGTCTGAAATTAGATGTAAAGCTTGTGGACAAGATGCTTGACTTTCAAATGTTTGGTTGGTTGCTGTGAGTTTTCCGGTCTGTTTGGCCATGTTCCAGAAGCCTTGTCTCCTGATGTTTCACCCACATCTATGGCGGGCATCTTCAGAGGTGGGCAGGCAACCTCTGAGGATGCCCGCCATAGATGTGGGTGAAACGTCAGAAGAGAATGCATTTGGTAACTGGCCATACAGCCTGGAAAACTCACAGCAACCCAGTGATTCTGGCCATGAAAGCCTTTCTTTCCATAAATATTCCTTAATCTTTCCCCAACCTCAGAGCCACAAATGCTGTTGGACTGCAATTCTCATTATCTCCAGTCTGCATGGCGGATAATAAAGAGTGATCAGAGTTGTCATTCAGTGACATATTAAAAGATTCCAAGATTGAACCTAAATTGGGTAAAAACTGGGGACTTAAACTGTGTAAACAATAAAGAGCACTGAGCCACCATGTAAAAAATATATAGTTGGCCTTCTGCATCCACAGAATCTCAGTCTATGGATTCAACGGACCTTTGAAGACAACCTTAAGGCTGATGTGGCCTTCATGAAAATGATCTAGAGATTCCTAGAGAGAACATTTTAATCAAATACATGAATAAAAATCGAATCCACAAAAGTCAAATCTGAAATGTAAAAGTCCAAATGTAGGCTGTAAGGAAACTAGAACAATGATCTCAGGGTTGTTTTGTGTTTTCCAGGCAGTATGGCCATGTTTCAGAAATGTTCCCTCTTGATGTTTCGCCTACATCTATCGCAGGTATCCTCAGAGGTTGTGAGGTATATGGAGAAACTAAGCAAGGAAGATTTATATATATTTATATATCTGTGGAAGATCCTGGGTGGGGGAAATAACTCTTTTCTGTTGGAGTCCAGTGTGAATGTTGTATCCGCCTAACAGACTGTGCACAAAGAATGTGTGAACCTCACCTCCTCCAAGGTGAACTAAACCACCTAAACTGGGCTCTATAGGCCAATGGATACTCCATCATGGACATCAGAAGAGCTGTAAGGCCAAGAACAAGCCATGAGAGTAAAGACAAAGATTTACCCAAAGGAAAGGTGTTCTTACCATACATCAAGAGAACCACTGTCTGCATAGGCAAACTGATGAAGAAACACAACCTGCAAATTATCTACAGACTCACTAAGAAAATCCAACAAATGCTATGGTCAGCGAAGGACAAGAGGGATCCACTGACCTCTGCAGGAGTCTACCATATACCATGCAGCTGTGTACAAGTCTACATAGGGACCACAAAATGCAGCATCGCCCAGACACAAGTCAAAGTACATGAAAGGCACTGCAGACTAACTCAAGCAGAGAAATCAGCCATAGCAAAGCACTTGATGAACCAACCTGGACACAGTATATTTGCTTAAGAACACAGAAATGCTTGACCACTCCAACAACTATCATGTCAGACTACACAAAGAAGCCATTGAAATCCACAAGTATGTGGACAATTTCAACAGAAAGGAGGAAACCATGAAAATGAACAAAATCTGGCAACAAGTATTAAAACACTCCAAAATCAGAACAGTAAATAAGGAGCAACACTCTGAAAACAGAAGAATTCCAGACATGAATCAATCAGGGGCAGCTAACAACTCTGAACAAAGGATTTCCCCAGGCCAGGAGGTGAAGCTGGGAAGGCCACTTAATGCTAATTAAGGTGATTAATTATAACATTCACACTGACAAGAGTTCTTTTCCCCCACCCAGGACCTTCCACAGATATATAAATATATATAAACCTTCCTTGCTTAGTTTCTCCATATACCTCACAACCTCTAAGGTTGCCTGCCATAGATGTGGGCGAAACGTCAGGAGAGAATACTTCTGGAACAAAGCCATACAGCCCGGAAAACACAATACAACCCTGTGATCCCGGCCATGAAAGCCTTCGACAACACATTGAACAATGATCTCGTCTTCCTTTTTTGCTCTTAAAATCAGAACTTCCACCTCTCATGTCACATATGACTCATATTTAAGGACTTGGCACTGTCAGCAGTATTTCTTATTTTGGCCTTAAGATGACTGCTCTGCAGGTTGTATGGTGCCCGGCTCTGCCAGCTTCGGACTGTAAACAAAGGTTTCAGCACCAACTGCACGTTTCCCCCTATGCACCTTTTTATGTTTTGTAAGATCTGAGCTAGAAATGAAACGCTTTCCGCACTCAAAGCAGGCATAGGGCTTCTCCCCGGTGTGGGTCCTCTGGTGTGTAATGAGGGAGGATTTCCGATTGAAGCATTTGCCGCAGTCTGAGCATTTGTGGGGCTTCTCCCCCGTGTGAATTATGTTGTGATTCAGGAGGTTAGAACTGGTGCTGAAGCTTTTTCCACACTGGAAGCACTGATACAGATTCTCTCCTGTGTGAGTCTTTCGGTGGGTGATGAGGGGGGCCTTGGCATTGAAACTTTTCCCACATTCGGGGCACGTGTAGGGCTTCTCTCCTGTGTGAGTCCGCTCATGGATGATCAGGTGTGTCCGTTGGCTGAAGCTCTGTCCACAGTATGAGCATTTATACGGCCGCTCTCCTGTATGTACTCGTTTGTGCATCATCAGGTTCGTCCTGGTGCCAAAACCCTTTCCGCACTCGGAGCATTCGTATGGCTTCTCACCTGTATGGATACGCTTGTGCGCGATCAGGGAAGCAATCTGGTTGAAGCTGCGCCCGCATTCAGAACAGTGATATGGCTTCTCACCCGTGTGCACCCGCTTGTGCCGCAGAAGCTGGGAGCTGTTGCCAAAGCTCTTGCCACAGTCAGGACACTCATATGGCTTCTCCCCTGTGTGGGTCCGCTCATGGGTAATCAGGGACGACTTCCAGTGGAAGCTCTTGCCGCAGTCGGAGCACTTGTGTGGCTTCTCTCCCGTGTGGACAATGTTGTGATAAATCAGATTCGAGCTCGTGGTGAAGCACTTTCCGCACTCTGAGCAGACGTACGGTTTCTCCCCTGAATGGGTCCCCTTGTGTTTCAAGAGGGACGCTTTCGTACCAAAGCTTTTGCCACATTCGGAGCAAGGGTAGGGTTTGGCCACAGCTAAAGTCCCTTGCTTTGACACGAAGGATGCACCATTCTTGAAAGTCTTCCCACAACAGGGACAGATGTAAAACTCATCTTCCGTTTGTGCTTTCTGATTTGGAGGGAGCTCAAAAACCTCACATGGGTTTCCACATTCTGTGCATATTTTTTTGGCTTTTTGCTGGTTTATCTCTTTGCTTGCTGTGCTTCCAGAGATTTCCTCAGAAGGCAATGTCCTTTTAGCTTGCTTCCTGGTTTCATAGTTTTGGAGTACTTTGGATTCTGGCTGTTTCCCAAGCACTACCTCTTCCTCACTGTGAAACGAGAAGAGATTTCCCTTGGCTCTTCCCAATGATGTCTCCTTGAGTTCCACTGTTTTGGATCTTTCCAGACAAAGATTTCTTCTTTCTTTTGTTCTCATTTGATCATCACCTGATGGAATGAAATAAAATACCTTAGTCATAATCCATGTTAGAGCTTGGAAAAATTCTTGGGAGGAACATGCAGGCCCTCTATTACAATGGGCAGAGCTTGGACAAATCAATTTTGGGGAGCTTAAAATTTCCAGAATCCTCCAGCTGGTAATGAAGACCATGTTTATTGAAGGACTTTGGATATCTTAGACCTCATAAAGATAAATTCTTCAAGCTGTGCCAGTGTAACAGAGGGGAGATCTACACTGTAGATGTGCACTATCAAGGGACCAGATCACACCAGAGCATCTATCCACTTTAAATTATATGGCCTCCTCCTGCAGAATTCTCGGATTTCCAGTTTAGCGAGGCCCAGGACCTCTCTGGCTAGACATTGTTGACCCCCGCAAAAAAACTACAAACCCCAGAATATGGCAGGAGGCAGCTATAGAATTTAAAGTGGATAGATGCTCTAGTGAGATTAGGTCCTATGTTAACTTGGGAATGAAGAAGCAGTGAATGACCCTATACTCCACCTTTAGTTCCTTTATTTATTTATTTATTTATGTATTGCATTTATATACCGCTTTTCTCACCCCTGGGGGACTCAAAACGGTTCACATCAAATAAATGGCAAAAATTCAATGCCTCACATACAATAAAAATAGTATATTACACATCTAAAACAATAACATATAACTATAAATTAAACCATTAGAAACTATAAACCATCAAACCATCCGCCTGAGTCCCCTTGGGGAGATAGGGAGGAATACCAATAAAGTTTTATTATTATTATTATTATTAAACATAAACATAAAACATTTTAAAATTGCACCAATCCTTAGGTTGTCATCCATCTGCTACATTATTGTTGTCACTCACCGAATGCTTGTTTGTATAACCAAGTTTTTAGTTGTTTTCTAAACATCAGGAGAGAGGGGGGCCGATCTAATTTCTCTGGGGAGGGATTTCTACAGCTGAGGGCACACCACAAAGAAGGCCCTGTCTCTTGTGGGACTGAGAGCAGGACCTCTCTAACTGATCTTAATGCTCTAACTGACTCATAAAGGGAGATGCGTTCGGGAAGGTAAGCTGGACTGGAACCGTTTAGGGATTTATAGGGTAAAGCCAGCACTTTGAATTGTGCTCGGTAGCAGACTGTCAGCCAGTGGAGCTGACATAACAGGGGGAGGGTGTATGCTCCCTGTAGGCTGCTCCGATGAGCAATCTGGCTGCTGCCCGTTGGACCACTTGAAGATTCTGAACAAAGGCAACCTCATGTAGAGTGCATTGTAGTAGTCTATTCAGAATGTAACAAGAGCATGGACTACCACAACCAAGTCTGACTTCCCAAGTTACGGGTGCAACTGGTACACAAGTTTTAATTGTGCGAATGCTTCCCTGGCCACTGCTGAAACTTGAGATTCCAGGCTCAGCAATGAGTCCAGAACTCCCAAGCTGTGAACCTGTGTCTTCACTGGGAGTGTAACCACGTCCAACACAGACTGTAACCCTATACCCTGTTCGGCCTTATGACTGACCAGGAGTACCTCTGTCTTGTCCCATTCCCATGAGGCATCCCAGAAGGATACAGTGGTCTACGGTATCAAAGGCCACTAAAAGGTCCAGGAGACCAAACAGGGACCCCCCCCCCCCCGTCCGTCCGTCAAGCTCCCTATGTAGATCATCCACTGAAGAGACCAAGGCAGTTTCAGTTTCATGGTCCGGCCTGAAGCCAGACTGCGACGGATCTAGAAATGTTATAGACAAACAATAACATTTAATATTTATTGAGGGGATGGGGACCCTCCAGTTGTTGGAGTCCAACTCCCATCAAGTAACTGGAAAGAGAACAGATGGTCTGGGATAATGGGAGTTATAGCCCATTTTGACTACCGTATGGAAACCCACTGGGTGACTTTGAGCAGCCACAGAGGAAGGCAAAAATAACACTCTTCTGAACAAATCTTGACAGAAGTTGGAAATTACTCAAGGGCACACAACAATGTACATAAGTGATATCCTTACCAAGTCTTAATATGATTTACATTTGTAAAGACCTAAATCAAAGGTTAGAATTGTGTGGTATTATAGATGTCACTGAATGGATGGGATGCAGGGAATTACAACTCCCTGCATCCATTGCCAACACCACCAGTGGTGAAGATTAGGAGTCCAGCACTCTTTGAAAGGGCACATGATTACACATACCCAGTAAGATAGCCTCCTGAGCATCTCTTTTCTTGGCATCAGCAATCAATTGCCGTTTTAGCCTGGCTTCCGAAGGATGTTGTTCCAGTGTGGATGCATCTTTCAAAGGTGCCAGCACCTGAAACAGAAATGGGAGATACCATTTTGAGACATAAGGTGAACCTGGAGAGAATGATGGTTAGAGATATGAATGAAACTCGGCACTTTACAAATCACTATTCAGGCCATCCTAGATCAAACAAAAGGAACTTGGCTGTAACTTTTGACAAGGCCTTATATTCCATTTGATCCAATTTCCTGTTCAGTGAAAAAAATCTACAGCCAGAACAAGTGGCTGCCCAGCTTTTGATTGAAGATTTCCAGCAAGGAAGAGGCAGCCTAGGATGCATCTACATTGTACAATTAATGCAGTTTGACACCGCTTAAACTGCCATGGTGCAGTACTAAGGAATCCTGGGAATTATAGTTGGTGATTCTACTCAATTCCTTTAATTACATCTGTTTGACTTTGCCTTCCTTTCTGGAGTAGGGGGAAAAAATCTTTACCCTTATCTCTGTATTCAAATATTTTGATACTATCCTTCCAGGAAAGGAACTGAGGCCTCTTTTACACTGCCATATAATCCAGATTATCAAACCAGATAATTCACATTATTTGCTTTGAAGTGTACTATTGGAGTCCTCGTGGACAAGTTAAACATGAGCCTACAATGTGATGCGGCGGCGAAAAAAGCCAATGGGATTTTGGCTTGCATAAATAGGGGTATAGTGTCTAGATCCAGGGAAGTCATGCTCCCCCTCTATTCTGCCTTGGTCAGACCACACCTGGAATACTGTATCCAATTCTGGGCGCCGCAGTTGAAGGCTGGAAAGCATCCAGAGGAGGGCAACTAAAATGATCAAGCCCTATGAGGGGCGGCTTAAAGAACTGGGTTTAGCCTGCAGAAGACAAGGCTGAGAGGAGACATCATAGCCATGTACAAATATGTGAGGGGAAGTCATAGGGAGGAGGGAGCAAGCTTGTTTGCTGCTGCCCTGGAGACTAGGACGCGGAACAATGGCTTCACTACAGGAAAGGAGATTCCACCTGAACATCAGGAAGAACCTTCTCACTGTGAGAGCTGTTTGGCCGTGGAACTCTCTCTCTGCCCCAGACTGTGGTGGAGGCTCCTTCTTTGGAGGCTTTTAAGCAGAGGCTGGATGGCCACCTGTCGGGGGTGCTTTGAATGAGATTTTCCTGCTTCTTGGCAGGGGGTTGGACTGGATGGCCCACAAGGTCTCTTCCAACTCTACGATGCTATGATTCTATGATTCTAGTCTACACTGCCATATAATCCAATTCAAAGAAGATAATCTGAATTTTTATATGGTAATGTAGAAGGGGCCTTAGAAACATCTTGTGGATTCTGGAAGTGGCTACAACTCTTGGAGGAATATTTGGAATAACACTTTAATTTAGGAAAAGCAACTTCTGCTAAATCATGCTGGAAGGCCTAGAGATTCATAGAAAGAACACATCTCTGGGCAGTTGTGAGTCCTCTAGAATGACTATATGGTTAGCTTCCAGTGGAAGTTGATCATCAAAACTGCACCGGAAGGCCTAAAGAGGAGTCCTCTCCAGTTAAAAAAAAAAATTTAAAAATCAGATTTTCAAAATTTGTGTTTTTTAACTTTAGTGAGTGTCCTTCACTTCTAACTCGCATGAAAGGGGACTGGTTATCTGCCTAAACCTGGGGAGAAGGGATGGCTGTGGGGGCTGCTGGCTTGGATCCTGAATAATAATAATATAATAAAACTTTATTTATACCCCGCCATCATCTCCCCGCGGGGACTCGGGGTGGCTTACATGGGGCAGAGGCCCAAACAACATAGAACAAAACATAGGCAACATAATACAAATCACACTATAAAAAGATAAAACAGTAATACAATATATCAATTAAAACAAAAATACAGGATAAAAATTGCATTTAAAACACATAAATGGTAAAATCGTAATAAAAGCGGGATAGATTATTAAAAACCCTCTGGGGCTGATTAATTAATGACTGTATCTCCAAAGGCCTGCCTCCCTACCTGCAAAGGTCCGGAATTTTCAATAAGATCCAGACCTTTGCAGATAACTTTTAAACCTGGAATAAACCTGGATAATTAGGTTTATTCCAGATTGAAACAGATTCACCTGAAGCATCATTTGGACATCTCAGGTTAATTCGTTTCCTATCCCACATTATGTGGTGGTTGGTGTAGTTGGGGCCATGGAAAGACTTGCCTGGCTTCCTTCAACCTCCGGTGGTCTGATCAAGAAGTCTTCTGCTAGGGCCACAGCTTCCAAACATGTCTCCGGACAGTTCTCTCGGACCCAGCTCTGAATCTCCGAGGGCAGGACAGTCAGAAACTGCTCCAGGACCAGTAACTCCAAGATCTGCTTCTTGCTGCATCTCTCTGGCTTCAGCCACTGGTGGCAAAGCTTCCAGAGCTGGTGGAAGGCCTCTCGGGGTCCATTGGCTTCATGGTAGCAGAAGCACCGGAACTGCTGGCGCCGTGTCTCCAAATCGAGGGTGTCATCATCCAGAACTTCCTCTTTCACTTCCATAGGAAAGTCTGGACTTTCGTAGGCCTTGAGGGTCTTATCAGAGGGGCCTGGTGCCATCTTGGTTTCATACCCTTTCCCAGGCCATTGGCACACCTCAGCTATCTTTTGAGCGAATGCTGGCAATTCTTTAGCAGCAGGCCCAGATGATATGTCTTTCCATTTTGGACAAGTGGACTGCGGGGTGTTCATGAACTCCGACCAGTGGGCTTCCCAGCCTTGTTGCAGCCCCACTTCTAATTCCTCTTTAACATGCTGCGGAGTGGCTTTAGTCACCAACTTTGCAACAGTTTCTTCATGGACAACCGTGTGGTCTACTCCTTCCTTCTCTGATCTCTCCTCTGGTTCTTTAGGTCCAGCCAAGTCTTCTTCCTCCATTTTTGTATTTATCCTTGGAGACAGGTCTGGAATAGAGATTCAATGTTCTTAAATAAAAAGATAACACAGTTTTGGGACAACTAATACCCTCCATATTTGCTGGGATTAGAAGCAGAGGACTCAGTAAGGTGGGAAAGCAGTGCATTTACACCTCTCTAGGGATGTCTATGTCTCCATGGCTAACTTCTTGTAGAGTTGCACTGGAAGTCATTACAAAGGGATGAAAATATTTTTATTTCTTGGTAGGCTTATATATCTTCAGAACAATCTTCTGAAGTGTAGACAAAGGCTTTCATGGCCGGAATAACTGGGTTGCTGTGAGTTTTCCAGGATGTATGGCCATGTTCCAGAAGCATTCTCTCCTGACGTTTCACCCACACCTATGGCAGGCATCCTCAGAGGTTGTGTGTTCTGTTGGAAACTAGGCAAGTGGGGTTTATATCTGTGGTAAGTCCAGGTTGGGAGAAAGAACTTGTTTGTGTGACTGTTGCAAATGGCCAGCATGATTAGCATTTAATGGCCTTGTAGATTCAAAGCCTGGCTGCTTCTTGCCTGAGAGAATCCTTTGTTGGGAGATGTTAGCTGGCCCTGATAGTTTCATGTCTGCAATTCCCCTGTTTTCTTAATGTTGTTCTTTATTTGCTGTCCTGATTTTAGAGTTTTTTTTTAATACTGGTAGCTGGATTTTGTTCATTGTCATTGTTTCCTCCTTTCTGTTAAGATTAAAGGACGTTTTAACATCAGATATCTTATCCACAAGTCTTGTATCTAAATTCAAACCCTGTTCTCCTGACCAAACAGAACAAAACTGCAGCCTTCCAAATGTTACTGTATCATAACTCTCATCATTATGTCTAATGATGGGGAATACAGGACTTGTTGTCCAGCATATAGAGGGCCACATAAAATGACATGGACGGTTGGAGTTAGCCCACGGGCTTTTAGTTTGACACATGTGACATATACATATTGTGTTTAGAGTCACACTGCATTCTGGTTCGTTGATGGAGCTTTCTGTCATTAGTTTTAAATCTTTTTAATATGTTGTATGTCTTATGCACTTATGTTCATTTTGTATTATATTGTAGTTGTTGTACGATTTTAACTTGTTGTATGTTTTCTCCCTTGAGGAGATGGGGCATATATAAATAATAATAATAATAATAATAATAATTATTATTATTATTATTTGAAACACAACAAGATGAGTCCACAGCAGACACTCTGCTGGCTGTTGTACTGGATCACACGCCGGACACTTCCCAAGTGTCTAGGACTGTGTGATGTATCGGTGAATAATGCGTGCAGATCCCAGTAAGGTGGCCTTCTGCAGCTGGCAGGTGGTAATTTTGTCAGCGCCGATTGTGTTTAAGTGCGGGCCAAGGTCTTTAGGCACTGCACCCAGTGTGCCGATCACCACTGGGACCACCTTGACTGGCTTGTGCCAGAGTCTTTGCAATTCGATCTTTAAATCCTCATATCGTGTCAGCTTTTCCAGTTGTTTTTCTTCAATGCTGCTGTCCCCTGGGATTGCAACATTGACAATCCATACTTTGTTTTTTAACACGATCGTGAGGTCAGGAGTATTGTGCTCCAAAACTCTGTCTGAATTCGGAAGTCTCAGAGTATTATTATTATTATTATTATTATTATTATTATTATTATTATTATGTGTGATCATCCATAGCCTTCTACACAGGGGAAATCAGTGCTGAGCTTCATGTCCTTAGTACTTTAGCAGTGCATCTACACTGTAGAATTAATTCAGTTAAAGCGCTGAGCTGCTGAACTTGCAGACCAAAAGGTCACAGGATCGAATCCAGGGAGCGAAGTGAGTGGGCGCTGTTAGCCCCAGCTTTTGTCAACCTAGCAGTTCGAAATGGCCCAGGCTGTGACCCGGGCTGTGGTGCAGGCGGGAGAGCAAGCCAGCTGCAATTAACTGCAATGAATCACTCTGACCAGGAGGTCATGAGTTCGAGGCCCGCGGAGCCTATGTTTGTTTGTCTTTGTTCTATGTTAAAAGGCATTGAATGTTTGCCTATATGTGTAATGTGATGCGCCCTGAGTCCCCTTCGGGGTGAGAAGGGCGGAATATAAATGCTGTAAATAAATAAATAAATAAATGTGAGTAGATCAATAAGTACCGCTCTGGCGGGAAGGTAATGGCGCTCCATACAGTCATGCCGGCCATATGACCCTGGAGGTGTCTACAGACAACGCTGGCTCTTTGGCTTAGAAATGGAGATGAGCACCAACCCCCAGAGTCGGACACGACCTTTACCTTTACCTCTTATTGCTTTTCTGATTTTGAGCTGTAATGTATATTATTATCTATTGTATTGTTTAATTGTGTTATGATGTGTTGTTTTTATATTTTGTTATATTTTATTGTTTTGGGCATGGCCCCATGTAAGCCGCCCCGAATCCGCGTTGGGGAAATGGTGGCGGGGTATAAATAATTTTTTAAAAATTATTATTATTATTAACTGCCATGGCTCTTTGCTACGGAATCAGGGGTATTGTATTATTTCACCTCCACATCACTGAGTCATGGCAGTTAAAGCAGTATCAAGCTGCATAGTGTACATTCTACCGTGTAGAGGCAACCCATGCCTGCAACCCTCCACTTTCCTGTCCTTTTGTGCTGATGCATCCTTTCCATCTCAGGTCTCCTTCCACCACCATCCCACCCCCTTTCCCCTTTCTTAACTCACTCCTTGGCTTGTGCTCCAGCCTTGGCCAATCTGCAATCTCAAATGCATGAAAAAGGCTGGAAAGGCATCCAAAGGCTATTCCATTTTCCCAGCCAGCCTGCCGGAGGAGAAGGAGGGGGGCCGGAAGGGGAATTGGTTCCCAGCCTAAAAGGAATTCTTTCTCTGCCCATGTCTAGGAGTTACAGCTTTGTACCTTTAACCCTTTCACTTACTAACAAGAAAGGCTAACCAGAAGCTGTCAAAGGGCTGGATCCTATTGAAGAGGAGATTTCTAACTTCTGAAATGTCCAGATTCCCCCCCTCCCCCTGCCTTTCATCATACTTTTTATTCAATTTCTTCCAAAAACAGTCAACCCTCTATTCAATTCTTGTGCATTAATGTATCCATTCCATTACCCCTGGCTTGAACATATTTATTTTATGGTTCCAAAAAGGAACACTTGACTTTGCCATTTGATATACCGTAGGTAAAAGTAAAGGTTTTCCCCTGACATTAAGTCCAGTCATGTCCAACTCTGGTGGTTGGTTCTCATCTCCATTTCTAAGCCAAAGAGCCAGCATTGTCCTTATACACCTCCAAGGTCATGTAGCTGGCATGACTGCATGGAGTGTCGTTTCCTTCCTGCCGGAGTGGTACCTATTGTCCTACTCACATTTTGCATGTTTTCGAATTGCCAGATTGGCAGAAGCTGTGGCTAACAGCAGGAGTATTGTTGTATCCAGCAGCAAACTGCTTCCAAAATATAATGGGAAATAATCAACAGGTAGGGAATGATCAGACACAACAGCAACAATTGGCAAAGTGGGTTACACTTGTAGACCTTCCAACTCTATAGGTGCATCGTAGATTTAATGCTGTTTGACACCACTTTAATTGTCACAGCTCAATGCTCTGTAATAACGGGAGCTGTAGTTTTATAAGGTTTTCAGCCTTCTTTCCCAAAGAGTGCTGATGCCTCACTAAACTACAACTTCTATTGTTTCATAGCACCAAGCTGTGGCAGTTAGAGTGTTGTCAAGGCCGGGCTTTAGCACAGCAGGTTAAACCACCAGCTGCAGTAAATCTTGTCAGTCAAAAGATTGACAGTTTGAAGCCCAGGTCAGGGTGAGCTCCTGACCTTTAGCCCAGCTTCCACCTAACTAGTGGTTCCAAATCAAAATGTGAGTAGATAAATAGGTACTGCTAAAAGTGGGTAGGTATTTTAAGGCACCCATAAGGATTTGTCAGAAAAATGCCAGTGATGCAATCAAGGAGGAAGTTTACAAACAAAGCTCTTCAGCTGGAAGATGGAATGACAGCACCTCCCGTGGCTGGAACCAAGCTCAAGCATCCAGTGTATAAACGGCATTGAATATTTGCCGCTTATGTATGTTCTGTGATCCGCCTTGAGTCCCCTTTGGGGTGAGAAGGGCACAATATAAATGTTGTAGATTGAAGGGAGAGATAACACCAAGAGAGATCCTTTTAAAAAGGCCAAAAAGTCCAGTTTATTATTTCAGCTGAGTCTGTGGATGGAATCTGTTCCAAAAAACAAACCAGAGAGACGATCAAGGCGTGGACTCGTGCCTTTTATACATTTTCAGACAAAGAACATGCTTTTACATACATCTCGTCATTAGTACGTCACTTCACATGCTTACATACATGGGCATAAATATGCACAATCAGCATTTTCCTATCTAAGCACTCTTAAAAGCGTGTAGCAAGCTACAGACACAAAGACAAATCCATCAAGAGGCCTACTTCTGCCTTGTCAAAAGGGAGGGGGAGAAGTCACTCTGCCTCCATTCGCATACCTGGCACCATCTCGCACTGGAATGTAGAAGGCCCCCCTTCTCCCCCCTGTCCTGTCAGCTTGTGCATCCCAAAAATCTAACACAGAGAGAGTTTGATTTTTCTACATTTCACTGCTTCTAATGTGCATACAATATATGTCTAAAAATCCATTTTTTCCGTTCCTCATCATAAATACTGTAAATAAATAAATAAATTGTCATATACTGTAATAATTCTGCAGTGTAGATGTGCTCCTAGTTGAGTGAAACCATGTATTTTTGTATGTTGAACTCAGTTTGCAGCAACTGAAGTAAGTTGAGGACAAAGGGGAAGGGAAATTGAATATTTAAAAAAACAGCTGGAAAAGTGGCATTTAATGGCCTTGCATCTTAAAAGCCTGGCTGCTTCCTGCTTGGGGGAATCCTTTGTTGGGAGATGTTAGCTGGCCTTGATTGTTTCATCTCTGGAATTCCCCTGTTTTCTGAGTGTTGTTCTTTATTTACTGTCCTGTTCTAGAGTTCTTTAATACTGGCAGCCAGATTTTGTTCATTTTCATGGTTTCCTCCTTTCTGTTGAAAGTGTCCACATGCTTGTGGATTTCAATGGCTTCTCTGTGTAGTCTGACATGGTGGTTGTTAGAGTGGTCCAGCACTCCTGTGTTTTCAAATAATATGCTGTGTTCAGGTTGGTTCATCAAGTGCTCTGCTATGATTGAATTCTGTGGTTGAATTAGTCTGCAGTGCCTTTCATGTTCCTTGATTCGTGTTTGGGTGCTGCGTTTGGTGGTCCACCGTATAGCATGCAGCTGTGGACAAGTCTACATAGAGACCACCAAAAGCATCATTGCCCAAACATGAATCAAGCAGCCATGGCAAGTGGCCAACTTAATTAGCATTGAATGGCCCTACAGTTTCAAACCCTGGCTACTTCCTGCCTGGGGAATCCTTTGTTGGGAGGTGTCAGACTACACAGAGAAACCATTGAAATCCATAAGCATGTGGACAATTTCAATGGAAAGGAGGAAAACATGAAAATGAAAAAAATCTGTCTACCAGTATTTTAAAAAACTCTACAACCAGGACAGTAAATAAAGAACAACACTCAGAAAACAGGGGAATTGCACACATGAAACAATCAGCGCCAGCTAATACATCCCAACAAAGGATTCCCGCGGGCAGGAAGGAGTCAGGCTTTGAAGCTGCAAGGCAATTCAATGCTAATCAAAACCTTGTGAGTTATGTTGGAAACTAGGCAATTGAAACATTCACACTTGCCTCCAACAGGCAAGAGTTCTTTCTCTCACCCTGGACTTTCCAGAAATATATAAACCTCACATACGTACCCCGCTTGCCTAATTTCCAACAGACCTCACAACCTCTGAGGATGCCTGCCATAGATGTGGGCAAAGCGTCAGGAGAGCATGCTTCTGGAACATGGTCATGCAGCCTGGGAAACTCACAGCAACCCAATCCCATTTACACTGACTATATATAATACAAACTGCATTATATAGTCACTAGCTGTGCCCGGCCATGTGTTGCTGTGGTGAAGTATGGTGGTATGGGAAATAAAGTATTGAGGAATTGGTGGTAGTTAAGGTAAAGGGTCCCCTGGGCTGAGTGGAGCTTAGCCTTCTAACTGGCAGCAATTGGATAAAAACAATTATTCCTCTCCCTCTAATTAGGACTTTATTTTTCTTTTCTTTTTGTTGTATCAACCTAGAGGAATGGATGAGGGGTTGTGCTGTCAATTTTTGAGGTTGTGGGGTGTTTACTTTTGTTGTTTTGTCCGCTGCCATGATGCCATCACTCTTTTATATATATAGATTATAAATGGAGGCCAGAAGCACACCTTTCTGATGGTCCAGTGTGCACAAGCTTTGTTCCATATACAGAATTATTATAAATATTGTCTATAAAATGATCCTCAGGCTATAAGGTATATGAACTTAGATTCAGGTCCCATCTCCAAGATATCTCATAATGTACATATATGCAAAATGCAGAATTCTGAAATACAACCCCCCCCCCCCCCAAAAAAAACCCCTAAACCCAGAAATCCAAACCACATCCGCTCCCAGGTACAGTAGAGTCTCACTTATCCAAGCTTCACTTATCCAAGGTTCTGTATTATCCAAAGCAGTCTGCCTTTTAGTAGTCATTGTTTTTATAGTAAATGTTGCAATGTTTTGGTGCTAAATTCATAAATACAGTAGAGTCTCACTTATCCAACATAAATGGGCCGGCAGAATGTTGGATAAGCAAATGTGTTGGATAATAAGGAGGAATTAAGGAAAAGCCTATTACACATCAAATTCGGTTATGATTTTACAAATTATGCACCAAAACATCATGTTATACAACAAATTTGACAGAAAAAGTAGTTCAATACGCAGTAATGCTATGTAGTAATTACTGTACGAATTTAGCACCAAAATATCACAACGTATTGAAAACATCGACTACAAAAATGCGTTGGATAATCCAGAACGTTGGATAAGTGGATGTTGGATAAGTGAGATTCTACTGTACAGTAATTACTACATAACATTACTATGTATTGAACTGCTTTTTCTGTAAATTTCTTGTAAAACATGATGTTTTGGTGCTTAATTTGTAAAATCATAATGTAATTTTATGTTTAATAGGCTTTTTTCTTAATCCCTCCTTATTATCCAAGATTTTCGCTTATCCAATGTTCTGCCGGCCTGTTTATCTTGGATAAGTGAGACTCTACTGTATTTTGGGTAAGGGATGCTCAACCCATATTATAACCACATCAAGCCTGGAAGGGGTGTGGGTTGCAAGCATATACATTTTATCTCTGGAGCAATTTAATTTCCTTTGGCTTGGAAGACATCCCAAGGGTTAAACCAACAGAGCTGAGTTTTCATAGAGTGGCCAGAAATTGGAGAAGGAACCTGCATTTGTCAGAGGCTCTTTCCTGATAGGCTCTATTTATTAGGATTTTGTAATCCCACATCCACCTAAAAAAATAATATCCTGGCCTTGGGATGATATAGATGGAAGAAACGCCTGAAAACAGACCTTATATTTCTAAGGCTTCTGCTGCTGCAGGGAGAGGTGAGTTTCTGGAGGAAAGGGAGGGTTTAGTGAAGGCAAGGCTTTGTAAGCAAAAATAGGGAGAAATGGGAGCTTCAATGCAGAAATAATCTCATATAAAATAAAATGAGGATCCTCATTCTGGAAGAAAATAGCATCCAAACTCCAGGATGTTCAGATTTCTATTTTTTGCATCAGCATCCTTATTTATGGATTTTCAAAATCATTGATGAATTAAAAAAACCAAACAAACCTTAGTTTGCAATTTGCATCCATCTTGTTTCAGGGGGAAAGATGACAGCAAACAAGACCCTTTGCATCACACAGTTATAGAGCTAGGAAAGCATCTACACTGTAAAATGTAATACAGTTTGGTGCCACTTGAACTGTCATGGCTCAGTGCTATTGAATCATAGGAATTGCTCTTTTTGGTGAGGCACTAGCAGCCTTTTTTTTCCCGGAGAAGGCTAAAGAGTTTTAGTTGTTGTGTGTTTTCTAAGCTGTATGGCAATGTTCCAGAAGTATTCTCTCCTGACATTTCACCCACAGGATGCCTTCCATAGATGTGGGCGAAATGTCAGGAGAGAATACTTCTGGAACATGGCCATACAGCCTGGAAAACACACAAGAACCCTGTGATCCTGGCCATGAAAGCCTTCGACAACATGCTAAAGAGCTTGTAAAACTCCAAGTCCCAGGATCCCATAGTGTTGCGCCATGGCAGTTAAAGTGGCGTCAAACTGAATTAATTCCACAGTGTAGATCAGGCTTACCTAACCTGTTGCCCACGTGCTGCATGCTGCTCAGGATGCCTATGAGTGTCACCTAACACAAAATCATAAATGTATTTAAAATATTAAGACTTTTTTGCTTTTTAGTTTTTGTAACTCGATGGCGGAATCCTTGAGTGTGAATTTTATAGATGACAACAGGATGGAATATTCAAGTATGTTACACCCACAAATGTCGGATTATTATCTGTAATCTTCATTATAATTACAAACAATCCAGCCAGAAGACTTTAAAAGACCCTCCGAATGGGGTGGCGCATAATTAAGATTCTTACATGAGGACTGTTTTTAGTTTAAATGTTGGGTTGCTTTTAGTTGCTTGTGATTTCTTTTCTTTTCTATTTTATTTCCATTATTTGAAATGTATTTGCTGTACCAATGCTTTTGACACGAAATAAATAAAAGTTTAAATGTGATAGCGGATATCATCAGTTAGTGTTAATGTATTGTATGTGTGGTTTGAGATAATTTTTCTTCTTTCAACATGACCCAGGGAAGCCAAAAAGTTGGACACCCCTGATGTAGGTGCATCCTAGGAGTCCTCCCTCAGCATCTCAATTGTAAATTGTGAAGTTTACGGAGTAGTATTTAAAATATTCAAATACCGTTGGCCTTCTGTATCCATGGGTTCAATATCTACAGTGTAGACATATTTATATCTACTGAGATCCGAAAATGCAAGCTTTTGTTGATAGGCTTTAGCACAGCAGGTTAAACTACCAGCTGCAGGAAACTTGTCAATCCAAGGTTGACAGTTCGAAGCCTGAGTCAACGGGAGCTGGCCTTTAGCCCAGCTCCTGCCAACCTAGTGGTTCCAAAGCAAAAATAAGTAAGTACCACTTCAAAGTAAGGGAGCTATTTTAAGGCATCCCTAAAAGAAAAATGCCAGAAGATGCTAGCAATTACAAACAAATCAAAAAAGCTTTTCAGCAGGGAGATGGAGCCAAAGCATCCTCCCCTGGCCAGAACCTAGCACAAGCCTCCAAGATGCCGAAGATGGGGAAAAGCCTATATATACCTCCTTCTATTTACAAAATGGTCTGTTTTGTCTGTATATAAAAACGACATTGAATGTTTGCTGTACATGTATGTTCTGTGATCTGCTCTGAGTCGCCTTCAGGGTGATAAGGGTAAATACTGTAAATTAATTAATTAATTAACATTAGTACATTTATGCTCTTTACCCTGGTAAAACGAATATCTTCCTGGGTTACCATGAAGCCGAAATAATACAATAAAGGATCATTATGGGATGTATTTATGCAGCCTGCCAAGTACATATATGCTAAAAAAATAGTGATTTCCATAGAGAAATGTATAAGAATATTCATCTTTTTGTTTTATGGCCATGAAATCCCAGACCCCTTTTCACTGCAGTTTAAATAAATTTCTGTGGTCTCCCATGCAGTGTACTTATCTGGATGAAGCACTCAATAGTCCCTGTATTAAGAATCATAGAATTTATTTTAGCTGGCTACTAACCAGCTGCGTCACAGCCTGGCCCAGCCTTTGGTTATGATCCAGGCAGGCCTTTTCTGGTCTTCAAACTAATTTCCCTCTTAGGATTATTGTGAGGATATGGGAGGCAGTATATTCACCCCAAATCAGTTGAAGGGGAATGGTAGACAATTATCTAAAAATTCATTGTTCTTTTTCTTTTCTTTTGCCTTCCATTCCTTTCCATGTTTCAGAACATTGTCTGCTGAAGCAACAGTGATTAATTTTCTTGAAAGATGGAGAACTGGGTCAAGCAGCATAGCCCAGAGATTTGTGCCCAGGTCGTGGCCTTGGCTGAGGATTTCCTGCTGAGGCAACGAGAGACGGAGAGATGGGAGAAAAAGGTAAGACAGGCTGGATCCGGTCGACATCCAGTTCTGAATGCTGAGTGAGATCTTTGAAATTATAAACAGCATAGGACCCGGTACATACCCACTTATCTTCAGAAGACTTTTTTCTGAGTACAGCTGGCTGCTAATGGGAAAAGGGCTTTCTCTGGGATTTGTAAAAACACTCAGTAGGCACTTGGACATGTGGCTGGCTGTTGTAAAACCAAGACCCCATTTCCAAACAGGAGATTAGCAAACAGTCCAAGTCCTAACCAAGTCCAAAATCCATCTAAAGAGACACAAACTACAAGGAGTAACACCAGAGAAGACGATAGGCCATTCCAAGATCCAAAGCAGATACCAACAAATGCTAGAGTCCAAAGTTCATGGAACCAAAGTTCAAGGTTACCGCTCCAAATGCTGAAATTGCTGTCAGCAATAAGGTGCCACTCTTGAGCATCTTTTATAATAGCTTCTCAGGTGTTGCCTATGGAGAACTTGTTTCTTTGCTAATGTCATGAATACCTTTGAAACAAAGGTTCTTTTTATTGCAATTTCAGTGTGAAAGGGTATATCAGAACTTTTACACCTTTACACAACGTTAGACATAAGACATATAGATTATATGTAACTACATTGGATTCACAAACAACTTACAGTTACATTAGCTAGCAAACAAACAAAAGGGGAATAAAAATACTCAGCATTTGTATTCACACTCAGACATTCATCTTCATGCATACATCACCATTTCTCCATTCTTCTGCTGTGAAGAACACCTGTTGCGCCAGACTGCTTCCTTGCAAATCTGCCAACACACAAAACTTCAAAATTTCTAAAATGCCAAAATGCATCCTTTCCCTAAGAACAATGCCAAGGATCAGAATCCAGTTTTCCCTGCAGACGAACTGACACCCTGCAAATACCTATCATGACTCCAAAGCGCACTCCTTCCTCTTCCCTTGAGAAAAGGAGGCCAAGTGTTCCATTGCAGATCTGCCACTCCCAAGGTACACCTTCTCTTTTCTTCCCAAGGAGCAGAGAGGTGGGTGAACAGTGTCACTGTCTGTCACACTTTTTGGGTTGGAATAAGTTCTCTCATATAGCAATATTTTGCTGTTGTTGTCCCAAAGTTGTAAATGAATGATTAGGCATCTTCCATCCTGAAACATCCTGGCTCCATCTCAGTTTCCTGGCAGATGTTATTGACTCCTTGATTGGTGTTGGTAACGCAAGCAGCTCTGTGTTGACTTCCTTCTTAACATAAGGAATCTTGTAAGCATTCCCTTAATTTAAAAGAGCCATTGTCTCTGATAATTGCAAGTACTTTGCTTTTCTCCAAAATGTAAACAGTTAATAATGTGTCACAGTTCTTATCAGTGTCAGTAGTACAGCAACTTTTAATTACAGTCGTTGAGTGTAATTAATGATCTTGTCATTGCAGGTCTTAATTTCTTAGAATTGTGTCTTCAGCTCAATTAAACCTCATTCATATATCTTTCATACAATTCATTCAAACCATATATCATATATTTCCTCGTGAAACTAATCTGGAGGACCTGGAAAGTCCTTCTCCCTTCACAAGTTCAAAAGAGCCGGAACATTTAACCCTTCCTCTTCCTGCGTGAATGAACTTGCTTGTACTTGCTCTGCAGGCTGAGAAGTGGTAGCTTCATCCAAGCTCTTCTTCCAAGCTCAGCTGGGGATGCTGCTGGGCACTGCTGGGCTTCAGCTCAAATGCTGACCCTTCAAATAGCACCTCTTCACCTTCGCTAACAGAGCTATCCATGACACTAGCCCCTTTTCCCAAAATGCAGGTGTGGGTGGTTGGCAGGACAAAGCTTCAGGTTTTGGAACATTTCAGATTTCCAGAAAATGAATATTTAGTCTATATTACTCTTTGCTTACTTGTAGCACATGTTCCATGCTGTACTAACTAGCATGGCTCTCAGAATAGCTTACATACTGATAAAAGCAAGGCAAAGCTATATTTAGGCTTGCAATCTAGAAAAACACAACAGAAAGGAAAAGCATGCTGGGCATTTGAAGGAGACCACAAATATTGAGGGAAAATCCTTGATAGTATGAGTTTTTTTGGAATGACCATGTTTAATGTAATGCAACCAGATGATGTTTGGTCTTTTTATCATAATGGCATAGCGTAGAAAAATCTCCTGGGATGCTAACCTATTAGATGAGATAATAGTATGTTCTTTCTTTGTATCCTTTTTTCTTTCACAATCTAAGGAACTGTATAGAAGATGAAACTCGGGAGACAGCCAAAGCCCAATGAGGATGTCTTCCCTTCTTTCTCCTTACTCGTTTGTCCAATGCTTAATTTCAGGTGATGGTTGAAAATATTTCTGATGTGGAGCAGTCTCCATCTGACACTAAACAGGAACAGCACTTTAAGAAGGAAGAAGAGGAAGATACAGTCTCACTTGGTGAGGCCTTGATTTTTTTTTTTTTACCTGTGAAGGCAAATTGTTCCATCATTTAATGATTTTTACTATTGGGATGCTTCTCCTAATGTTTATTTAAATCTTGCTTCTCTACATTTTTAGGGGGGGGGTGTGTGTTTCATTTCTCTGATTTGAACATTTAGTTCCGCCACAAATTCAATAATTTAAGGTTTTCTCTTGATCTTAGCAGGTGATGAACAGGTGAGTGAGGATGAAGAAGAAGATGAGGAGGAGGAGGAGGAGGACAACCTCAATCTAGAAGAGTCTGAATCAGATGAACTATCTTTTGGAGGTGACATATCATGGAGAGTTGCAGAAGCATCTGGAAGTCACCAAATCCCAGATATAAGGGAAGATGGAAAGTACGTAGAGAAAAGATTCAATAACTCTATGCGAACATATGACAAAGGTAACTGGGATCTGAAAGAACCCAGAGTCCCAGCAAGAATCTATAACTATGGGGGAGTGAGGATGTGCATGGACTGTGGGAAAACCTTCAAGCAAAGTTCAAGCCTATATAGGCACCGGAGACTCCACACTGGAGAGAAACCATACGGGTGTCCGGAGTGTGGCAGAAACTTCAGCCGCAAGTCGCACCTCATTGCTCATCAGAGGACCCACACGGGGGAAAAGCCCTATGACTGCATGGAGTGTGGGAAGAGCTTCAGCCGGAAGTCACATCTCACCACCCATGAGAGAATCCACACTGGGGAGAAGCCATATAAATGTGGGGAGTGTGGAAAGTGTTTCAGCCAGAGTTCAGCCCTTGTGGCTCATGAGAGGTCCCATACTGGCGAAAAGCCATTCACTTGTCCTGATTGTGGGAAGACCTTCCACCGGAGATCAGGTCTCTCAGCACATGAAAGAACGCACACGGGAGAAAAGCCATACAGATGCACAGAGTGTGGGAAAACCTTCAGCCAAAGCTCTGGCCTTTTGGCCCACGAGAGAACCCATACAGGAGAGAAGCCGTATAGATGTAGCGAGTGTGGGAAAAGCTTCTGCGAGCGCACTGCTCTTGTCCGACATTTGAGAACTCACACAGGGGAGAAGCCGTACAGTTGTGCTGAGTGTGGAAAGAGCTTCAGCCAGAGTTCAGGTCTTTTGGCGCACGAACGGACCCACACAGGGGAGAAACCCTACAAATGCTCAGATTGTGGGAAAAGCTTTGGGCATCGCTCTGACCTTCTCAGGCACCAGAGGATTCTTAAAAGGGGGAAACCATACAAATGCTCAGAATGTGGGAAAAGTTTTGGCCGAGGCTCCGACCTCCTTCAGCATCAACAGATCCATACAGGGGAGAAGCCCTATAAATGTTCATATTGTGGGAAGTCTTTCAGCTGGCGGTCAAACCTGATTAAACACGAGAGGATCCACACAAGGGGGAAAACGTTGAGCGGTGTAGTCTGAGTGTGCAAACGCCTGTCTTCAGATGTAAAGCAGTCCAGGCAGAAGGGCCACTGTGTCAAATATTTAGACCATGGAAATTTTAACCACAGTCGGAAATGACTGCTTGCTCCCTGTCAGTAAATAGAATAGAGAGATTTTCACAAAGTAATGATTTCAGGAGCAACTTCAGCTTTCAGTTGTATCAATGGAGAAAACATTTATCCACTGTTTTTGTGATTCTACAGTCACATCTCTCATATTTGTGGGTTCAACATTATTCACCGATTTGATTAATGTGGTCTTTCTAAAAATGTCTAGATCAGATGTGTCAAACTTGTCTCTAAACACAATATATGTATATACGTGTCTGTCACATGTGTCAAGGACCGTGGGCCGAATCTCCCGCCATGTCAATTTATATGATCCTCCAGATGCTGAATGACAACTTCAGTATTCTTCATCATGAGAGATCTATGACTAGAGTTGATGAGAGTCAAATTCAGTAACACCTGGAAGGCTGAAGTTTGTGCTCTTTAATCAAGAGAGTGTGGTTTGAATTTAGATACAAGGCTTGTGGATAAGAAGTCTGCATCAAAATGTTCTTTAATCTTTCCCTAACCTACAAGAACTATTGGGTTGCAATTCCCATTATCCCCAGTTCACATGGCAGATAATATAAAGCAATTGGAGTTGTTGTTCAATATTATCTGAGATAAAAGCGAAATAGCAGACTACTATATAAAACAATTGTAGTTGGCCCTCTTTATTCACTGATTTTCCGTCCATGAATTCAAAGGCCCTTTGAAGGCAACCATAAGGCTGATCTGACCCTGCATGAGAATTAGTCTGACACCCTGGTGTAGTACATCCCAAGGGTCTGAAGGCTAGTTTGGCTTTGCTAGCCCCTTGGCCAGCCACACCAGTACACTTGTGGTAACCAAAAGTTGCATTTTGTCTGACTAGAACAGTGGTTCCCAACGTTCCTAATGCCATGACCCCTTAATACAGTTCCTCGTGTTGTGACCCCCAACCATAAAATTATTTTCTTTGCTACTTCATAACTATAAGTTTGCTACTGTTATGAATCGTAATGTAAATACTTGATATGCAGGATGTATTTTCATTCACTGGACCAAATTTGGCACAAATACCCGATATGCCCAAATCTGAATACTGGTGGGGTTGTGGGGGGATTGATGTTGTCATTTGGGAGTTGCAGTTGCTGGGATTTATAGTTAACCTACAATCAAAGAGCATTCTGAACGCTACCAACGATGGTATTGGACCAGACTTGACACACAGAACTCCCATGACCAACAGAAAATGCTGGAAGGGTTTTGTGGCCACTGACCTTGAGTTTTTGCGTTATAGTTCACTCCAGAGAGCACTGTGGATTCCAAAAAATGATGGATCTGGACCAGACTTGGCACAGAATACTCAATATGCCCAAATTTGAACACTCGGAGTTTGGGGGAAATAGACCTTGACATTTTGAAGTTGTAGTTGCTGGGATTTATAGTTCACCTACAATCAAAGAGTCCTTTGAACCCACAGCAACGATAGAATTGGACTAAACTTCCCACACAGAACCCCCATGACCAACATTAGGATTTGGGTTCCTAAGACCATCAGAAATATGTGTTTTCTTATGGTCTTTGTTGACACCTCTGAAACCCCCCTCACGACCCCCCCCCCCCCGGGGTCCTGACCCCCAGGTTGAGAAGCTAGAATGTGTTTTTTTCTGTTGAGGGGACTAACATCCAAAGTCCAAAATAGTCCTTATAAAGTCCATTTTTGGGTGAAAACGGGGCAGAGGGAATGCTGAATTAGGAAACAATGGATCCAGTGGGCCAAGAGCCATGCAGGATGTCACAAGGTCCACAGAACTCCCATCTCTCATCTATTCGTATGTCCTTCATTCAAATTACAATTAAGCCCAACCTAGTAATATTGATGATGCAACACATTTTCTTAACGATGTTGGGAGATATTCCATTATATTTAAACCTTGTCTATATAGACATGCACATTTGCATGTTTGTTTTTTATGGCTTTGAATATTCACCTTTTTTTAATTAAAATGTTCTACTTAGGAATTTAGTTCCTCCACTGGAGCTCTATAACAGGCATGGGCAAACTTCGGCCCTCCAAGTGTTTTGGACTTCAACTCCCACAATCCAAAATACCTGGAGGGCCGAAGTTTGCCCATGCCTGCTCTACAGTCATCTACTTCTGGAATTGACCACTGAAAGAACACCTCCCTAGAACGACTCTGTGTTGAACTTTTACTGCAGATTCCTAGGGAGGTATTAATCTTGGATACTTTAATAATATATTTTTTCTGATTTTCACAGGGGTTCTGTGGCCTTAACCCCAGCAAATATGGAGTGCTGATTACACTTTTCCCCCCCTCACACTGCCTTCAATCCTTATCCACCCCACATGTTTTTGGATAGTTGTTTTCCATATGTGTGATATGTGGAGGCTTTAAAAGCAGCCAAGTAATGGATCTGCATGAAGAATTATTTGGGGGAGGGAGAGAGAGCGAGAAAGAGAATGGGTAAAGTTTTTAGTACCCAACATCTCTGTAAATAATTATCTGTAACTATATGTTTTAACGGCGCTCCAATGCAGTCACGCCGGCCACATGACCTTGGAGGTGTCTACGGAAAATGCCGGCTCTTTGGCTACAAAATGGAGATGAGCGCCAACCCCTAGAGTCGGACACGACTGGACTTAATGTCAGGGGAAACCTTTACCTTTACCTTATATGTTTTTCCATTTGATTAATCGCTTTATGCTAAAAGCAGTGCTGGACAGTGTCTTCTGTGTTTGTTACGCAGTAAATCTGTTCTTGGTTTCAGCCTGGACCTTAAAGGAGTTCTCCAAGGTGCTGATCTCTATGACCTCCATATGTTAGGCATCATAGCTCATTGAAAGTTCAAACCAAAACTCAGGTCACATTCACAATTCTCCTATCAGCTGCCACTAAATAAACTCTTGGTTGACTAATCTACATGTGGCATGGACAAACTTCATCCCTTCAGGTGCTTTGGACTTCAACTTTAACTGGTATGGTTCCATGCTTTCGAATCATAGGAGTCATAATTTGGTGGGGTACAAGCCTTGTAAAACTACAACCCCCATGATTCCATAGCATTGAGCCATGCCATTTAAAGTATGATCAAGCTGCATTAATTCTACAATGTAGTTGTATCATTATTTTTCAAGATGACATATCCTCAAGAACTTGAGATGCATGATCTCCTGCCTTTGCATCTGATACAGTTCATACAGAGGGGCAAACTGACTTGCCACCTTTTAGTCTGTCATCAAGAGGAATGACATTTTCATGAAAAGAGCCATTTGTTAAAACTCGAAGTGGGGAGTGATGTTGGATATCCAAGGCAAGAAAGGGCTGTGGGGCAAGGGTGGGAAAGGGAGACTCGAAGAGAAGAAAGTTATTTCAGTAACTTCATAAAAGAAATTAGTGTTTTGGTGTAATTCCCCCCCCCCCCCCTACATATTTTTTCTTTCCTGTGACACTGTAAAGAAACTGAGCCATAAAAATGTTTCTCTGTGTTTTTTTAAGTTGCTAGAGTATTCTTTTAATGAAAAATGTGTTGGGTTGGGTGTTTAAAAGCTATGAATTGTATCTACCAGGTAAACTTTTAAGCTTTTAGTGTCTAGATCCAGGAATGTCATGCTCCCCCTCTATTCTGCCTTGGTCAGACCACACCTGGAATCACACTGTGTCCAATCCTGGGCACCTCAATTGAAGGGAGATGTTGACAAACTGGAATGTGTCGAGAGGAGGGCGACTAAAATGATCAAGGGTCTGGAGAACATGCCCTATGAGGAGCGGCTTAAAGAGCTGGGCATGTTTATCCTGCAAATATGTGAGGGGAAGTCAGGGAGGCAGGAGCAGGCTTGCTTTCTTCTGCCCTGGAGACTAG
The DNA here is from genome assembly GCF_035594765.1 of Anolis carolinensis. NCBI lineage: Eukaryota > Metazoa > Chordata > Lepidosauria > Squamata > Anolidae > Anolis > Anolis carolinensis. The sequence continues at coordinate 22,534,049 of NC_085842.1, forward strand.
GATGCAGAACAACAGCTTCAAACTACAGGAACGGAGATTCCACCTGAACATTAGGAAGAACTTCCTGTCTGTGGGAGCTGTTCAGCAGTGGAACTCCCTGCCCCAGAGTGTGGTAGAGGCTTCTTCTCTGGAGGCTTTTAAGCAGAGGCTGGATGGCCATCTGTCGGGGGTGCTTTTAATGTGATTTTCTGACTTCTTGGCAGAATGGAGTTGGACTGGATGGCCCACAAGGTCTCTTCCAACTCTAGGATTCTATGAAACCTAAGCCATTCTCCTAATAGGTAGAACAGGAGCCTGCCTAAAGGAGCTGAAGTCCAAGTCTGGGGAACATATGGCCCATGGACCTTATGGGCATTGCCTCCAACATTTAACAGATGAAAACTGGGACATGTGCAGCCAAACAACATCAGAGTGTGATAAAGAAGGTAGCAAACACAAGTGAGAAGACACACAATCTAAGAAAGGCATCAGCAATTTGCATTTGCTACTGGAGCCCCGGTGGCGAAGTGCGTTAAAGCGCTGAGCTGTTGAACTTGCAGACTGAAAGGTCCCAGGTTCAAATCCCGGGAGCAGCTTGAGCGCCCGCTGTTAGCTCCAGCTCCTGCCAACCTAGCAGTTTGAAAACATGCCAATGTGAGTAGATCAATAGGTACCACTCCGGCGGGAAGGTAACGGCGCTCCATGCAGTCATGCCGGCCACATGACCTTGGAGGTGTCTCTGGACAATGCCGGCTCTTCGGCTTAGAAATGGAGATGAGCACCAACCCCCAGAGTCAGACATGACTGGACTTAACGTCAGGGGAAACCTTTACCTTTACTGTAAGTCAAGATTCAATCCTTCCATTTCCTGCCCCTTGGCTAAGTCCACCGAGTGCAAACCACTATTGTACTTTGAACCCAGAAAGTGAAAGGAGGAGAGAGAAACCCAGATGTTTTAAAAGCATCTGAAAAACTGGAAGGGCCTGGAATCGGAGTAGTTGGAGAACATGCAAGTAACGTCTAGAGCCCACTTTTGTGGACCCCCCCCCCCAAAAAAAGCTGTCTGAAAATTTTTCATTCAAAAGAAAGAGAAAAATAATAAAATGTCCAGGAACACCCCCAATCCATCTAAGGCTACATTATCAAATACAGTAGAGTCTCACTTATCCAACACTCGCTTATCCAATGTTCTGGATTATCCAACACATTTTTGTAGTCAATGTTTTCAAAACATCGTGACATTTTGGTGCTAAATTCGTAAATACAGTAATTACTACATAGCATTACTGTGTATTGAACTACTTTTTCTGTCAAATTTGTTGTATAACATGATGTTTTGCTGCTTAATTTGTAAAATCATAACCTAATTTGATGTTTAATAGGCTTTTCCTTAATCTCTCCTTATTATCCAACATATTCACTTATTCAACGTTCTGCCGGCCCGTTTACGTTGGATAAGCGAGACTCTGCTGTAATCCAGTTTCTAAATCCTGATTGTCTGCTTTGAACTGGTTTATAAGAGTCTACATTGCCATATAATCCAGTCCAAAGCAGATGATCTGGATTCAGAAACTGGATTATATGGCAGTTTAGATGGAGCCCAAGACTCACATCAATAACTTTACTGTTGGGGTCCCTCTCAAAATGGTGAGCAACGTCACTTCCAGACATTCTAAGAAGATCTTAAAGAAATAAAGAAATTTCAGGGTGCTAGAGAAGTGCATATAATCCACTTCAAAGCACATAATCTGGATTCAGAAACTGGATTATATGGCAGTGCAAACGGGGATTCTCTCTAATACTGAACACTGGTTGTTAATTACAGTCGCCCTTCCACATTTCTGATTTTGACATTTCAGTTTCTATTATTCATGAATTTAATTAAATTGTTCTTTTGAGGAATTTCGAGATCCTCCAGCGAGACTCTGTCGTCAATTTCCTCCAATAATGCTGGAGAACCTATAGATTTCTAGATAGAGTATTCTTTAGGAATCCAAAATACTTTTGGTAAACATACCATTAAATGCCCGATTTTAACAAACACAAAGCAAAATTATGGGTTGGATGTGATTAATGAATTAACCTTGGTCAAAATTGTGTTCCACACTTCTTGCTGATCAGGTTTTACATTATACCATTGTGAGCATCTCTTATCCAGAATTTCCAAATCCGAAAATCTCAAATGGTCCAGATGCAGGCTGAGATAGTGACCTTTTTGTTTTCAGATGGTTCACTGTTACATAAACAGGATTTCATGCACAAAATCAATAAAATACTATTTAAGATACTTTCAGGCTTTGTGTGTAAGGTATATACAAAACATGAATCAATGTCCTATTTAGACTTGGGTCCCAACTCCAAGATATCTCATGATTTATATGCAAATATTCCAAAATATTTTTACAAAAATACAAAACACTTCTGGTCCCAAGCATTTTAAATAAGGGATTTTAGCCTTTAAATTTCAGGTGTAATTTCAACCTGTAATTATAATTATTCAGTAAAATAAAATGAAAATATATGTTAGTGCCAGCTGGATGTGCTGGAAATATTTATTTTGAGCATGAGAAAGAACAGCACCATCTAGTGGCTCAGTAGCTTTCAAGCACTTTTATCTCTTTTGCAATAAGATTTGGGATGCTTTTTCAAGAAGGCAGGGATGCTTTTCCAGAGTGTTGCATGTATGCGTTGGTGGTATAGTGGTTAGCATAGCTGCCTTCCAAGCAGTTGACCCGGGTTCGATTCCCGGCCAACGCAGGATGCGTTTTCCTTTTTGGAGCACAGCAAAACAGACCATCTCTTGTTGTGCATCATAGAATTTCAGAGTCGGAAGAGAACCCAATGGCTATCCAGTCTAACCCTCTTCTATCAAAGCACACCCAACAGCCTCTATTTAGACACCTCCAGAGAAAGAGACATCATCCTTTGGACTCATGCTAGCTTTTGGTGTACTTAGACCCCTAGATCCTTTTCACATGTACTTCTTTCAAGCCAAGTGTCACTCACCCTGTGTTTATGTCCAAGGTGTGAGCTCTGCCATGCTTATTTTCCATTTGACATATCTAAGTTCCTGGTATGTATTAAGTGCACTGGATGATGGCTGTTATCATGCTTTTTTATACTTGCATATTGGGCTACCAGAGAATGGCATTTCCTTTAATTGGTTTGGAATTGGTAGACCTATGGCTAGGTGCAAAGGAAGTTTACAATAGTCAAGAGTGACAAGATTCGGTATGAAGAGGATGGTAGACACAGTATTTTTAAAATAGACCAAGGGGGAGAAAAATCCACAGAAAAGGTACTCGTGCTTATTTACAAATGGAATGGAATCCCACAAAATATTTAAACTCTGTCTATATATATAAAAGGATAAAAAAAAATTCGGCCTAGGACAAAACAACAAAACTACACATCCCAGAAACACTAAACTTGGCAACACAACATCCATGCCTCTACGTTCATACAACAAAAAAAAAAGGAAAATAAAGTCCTAATTAGAGGGAAAGGAATAATTGTTTTTTATCCAATTGCTGCCAGTTAGAAGGCTAAGCTCCGCCCACTTGGTCTCCTAGCAACCCACTCAGCCCAGTGGACAGGCAGACTTAGGCCTCACTTAGGCCTCTTCCACACTACCTATAAAATACAGATTCTCAGATTTTAACTGGATTATATGGCAGTGTAGACTCAAGGCCCTTCCACACAGCTATATAACCCATTTATAAACTTACATTATCTGCTTTGAACTGGATTATCTTGACTCCACACTGCCATATAATCCACTTCAGTGTGCATTTTATACAGCTGTGTAGAAGGGGCCTCATACTTCGCCACAGCAACGCATGGCCGGGCACAGCTAGTTACCTATAAAAGTATTGTGCCATTATTCACGACTCAACCCTAACATTGTTGGTTGTATTGTGATCAGTCTTATTTTCTTAAATAAACTCTTTGAGGACTTGTATTTTCTTAACTGGAGTTTGCCAGTACATGACAATTCGTGTATTTTCTTTTCTGCCTAGAGGACTACATGCATAATGAATGTTTTTGTATTTATCTATATGCTCAGTAGTTTCAAATCACACCTTCTTCGTAAGTCACAATGAGGACATAGGTTTCCAGGTGGAAGACAGTCCCAACAAGGGTTTGATTGATGCTTCTTATTCCTCTTGGAAAGTTTCTCTCTTTTACCCGCTAGTCGTGTCTCTTCACAATCCATAGCATTGGTGGTAACAGCTGACTTCCAGTTAGAGCGCTTGAGTGCCAGGGCTTCCCAGTTCTCGGTGTTTAGTCCACTTTTTAAAGATTAGAATCCTCTAATCCTAGAAGAGAATCAAGAGAATCAAGGGCCATCCAGTCCCTGCCAAGAAGTAGGAAAATCACATTCAAAGCACCCCTGAGAGATGACCATCCAGCCTCTGCTTAAAAGCTTCCAACGAAGGAACCTCCATCCACCACACTCTGAGGCAGAGAGTTCCACTGCTGAACAGCTCTCACAGTTAGGAACTTCTTCCTAATGTTCTGGTGAAACCTCCTTTCCTGTAGTTTGAAGCCATTGTTCCGCGTCCTAGTCTCCAGGGCAGCAGAAAACAAGCTTGCTCCCTCCTCCCTATGACTTCCCCTCACATATTTATACATGGCCCTTATCATGTCTCCTCTCAGCCTTCTCTTCTGCAGGCTAAACATGCCCAGCACTTTTTTTAAAAATAATTTTTATTGAATTTAAAATTTTTCATACAATAATTACTTTTATCACATAGCAGATATATAATGTATTATACAATGCTTGTATAATTATTTTATATCTATTGTTGATTTATATCTACTACAATATTAACATTTGTCCATCTATATTTCTTCACCACTGTGTATCCCCCCTCCCACCCCAAGCCACTTCTTATATATTGTCCAACCAAAATCTCATTTCTTCCTGAGGCGGTAGCCCTCCATCCCTTTTTTGAAGTTCTTTCTCAATAAATTTTCCCCATGCATCCTCAAAATCATTTTTCCCCATATCCCTCTTTTAACTTTTAATTTGCATGTTAGCTTATCATTTATTGCCAATTTCCATACTTCCTTATACCATTCTTCAATCTGAACATTGATTACTTTTCTCCAGTTCCTTGCTATAAGCATTCTTGCTATTGTCAATAAATTTGTTATTGCTTCTTTTTCTTTTTTATCCATTTTATTGTTATTATAAATTGATGATAATGCAATACCAGGGCTTCTTTCCAGTTTGATATTCATTATATCCTCTATCTCTTTAAATATTTTATACCAAAATTTCCTTACATATTTACAATGCCACCACATATGTATATATGTTCCCACTTCCTGACAGCCCAGCACTTTAAGCCGCTCCTCATAGGGCTTGTTCTCCAGACTCTTGATCATGTGAGTCACCCTCCTCTGGACACCTTCCAGCTTACAGTCAACATCTCCCTTCAATTGCAATGCCCAGAATTGAACACAGTGTGACTCCAGGTGTGATCTGACCAAGGCAGAATAGAGGGGGAGCAGGACTGGCCATAAATGCTTTCCGGATTGTCCTTTCCAAACATTTTCTCAAGGTTCAGTGAGAGGCTATGCCTTTTTGTGTTTAAAGTAGTTTGTAGCTCATCAAACTACAGCTCCCAGGAATCAATCTATTGAGCCATGGCTGTTCAAGTGGCATCAAAAGGCATTAATTCTGCAGTGGAGATGCACTCTAGAACTCAAGCTGTTTGAGTGTACAGTACTATAATTTTTCAGTTGAAATGCAGAAGAAGGTGGGGAAAACATGGTCACAATTTCTGTAGAATGTAACAAAAATGCCATCCTCCCCGTCGGGGAATCGAACCCCGGTCTCCCGCGTGACAGGCGGGGATACTTACCACTATACTAACGAGGAAAGGGCTGTCGTGCTGGTGTTACAAAAGGCTCCACTAGGTGGCAAGCACTCAGGACGCACACCTTTTTAGCTTCTGAAAAGAAAGCTCAGAATAGTTTTCTTTTCCATTGGGATGTAAAGGGACCTTGTAGCACCTTCTACATTGCCATATAATCCAGATTATCAAAGCAAATAATCCACATCACCTGCTTTGAACTGGATTATCTGAATCTACACTGCTGTATAATCCAGTTCAAAGCAAATGATCTGGAATTTACATGGCAGTGTAGAAGGGGCCTTAGAAAAAGAAATTGCAACATAAACTTTGAGAGATTTAGGGTGCATCTGTGCACCAATGATGGGCAACGTTTTGCGCTTGGTGTGTCAAAATTCACCAAAAAAACCTAGCATGACTTGGATGGTGTGTCACTTCGAGAAAAAACAAACCATAATTTCGCAATATGTATAGTTTAAATAACAAAAATATATAATTGTAATATATAACTGTATTTAATAAATCATAACTATTTACTACCATTATTTCCATGAACAACAATCTATGGTACCTCTTGCAGTTTCCACGCTGATTTTTCTCTATTCTAGTTTCAATGTAGTCACGAATAATGAATAATATATTAGTAATAATATGATAATATATTACAATAATAGAATAATAATAGAATGATTACATAGAGTCTCACTTATCCAACACTCGCTTATCCAACGTTCCGGATTATCCAACACATTTTTGAGGTCAATGTTTTCAATACATGATATTTTGGTGCTAAATTCGTAAATACAGTAATTACAACATAACATTACTGCGTATTGAACTACTTTTTCTGTCAAATTGGTTGTACAACATGATGTTTTGCTGCTTAATTTGTAAAATCATAACCTAATTTGATGTTTAATAGGCTTTTCCTTAATCCCTCCTTATTATCCAACATATTCGCTTATCCAACATTCTGCCGGCCCGTTTATGTTGGATAAGTGAGACTCTACTGTGTGTGTGTGTGTGTGTGTGTGTGTGTGTGTGTGTGTGTGTATATATATATATATATATATATATATATATATATATATATGTGATGTGCATAATTCCTATGGAGTAAGCAACAAAACCACTTGACGAAATCACACCAAATTTGGCCGCAAAAGACATTAGTCATCTAATCAATCTGCATGCGGCAGCGTGTCAGCAAAAATGGCTAGGCATGTCAGTGCTGACACACGTGTCATATGTTAACCATCACTGATCTACACTGTAGAATGAGGGCAATTTGATACCAGTTTAATGGCAATGGTTTAATGCAGTGGAAGCAAGGGAGATGGAATGTGACAAGGCCTTTAGCCCTGTCTGCCCAAGAGTGCTGGGCCCCCACCAAACTACAGCTCTCAGGATCCCATAGCATTAAGCCATGGCAATTCAAGTGGGGTCATTTAACAGTTTGGAAGAGACCAGCATTCTTGGGCAGAGAGGGCAAAAGACTGGGTTGCTGTGATTTTTCCGGGCTGTATGGCTACGTTCCAGAAGTATTCTCTTCTGACGTTTCACCCACATCTATGGCAGGCATCCTCAGAGATTGTGAGGTCTGTTGGAAACTAGGCAAGTTGGGTTTATATATCTGTGGAAAGTCCAGGTTGGGAGAAAGAACTCTTGTCTATTTGAGGCAAGTGTGAATGTTGCAATTAATCACCTTGATTAGTATTGAAGAGCCTTGCAGCTTCAAGATCTGGATGCTTCCTGCCTGGGGGATCCTTTCGTTGGGAGGTGTTATTTATTTATTTATTTATTTATTATTTACAGTATTTATATTCCACCCTTCTCACCCCAAAGGGGACTCACATTACACATATAAGGCAAACATTCAATGCCTTGACATAGAACAAAGACAAAGACAAACGCAGGCTCTGAGCTGGCCTCGAACTCATGACCTCTTGGACAGAGTGATTGGTCTCAGCTGGCTGCAGCTGGCTGCTCACCAGCTTGCCCCACAGCCCGGGTGTTAGCTGGCCTTGATTGTTTCCTGTCTGGAATCCCCCTGTTTATGAGTATTGTTCTTTATTTACTGTCCTGATTTTAGAGATTTTTAATACTGGTAACCAGATTTTGTTCATTTTCGTGGTTTTCTTCTTTCTGTTGAAATTCAACATTCCACAGATATATAAGCCCCACTTACCTAGTTTCCAACGGACCTCACAACCTCTGAGGATGTCTGCCATAGATGCAGGCAAAACATCAGGAGAGAATGCTTTTGGAACATGGTCATACAGCCTGGAAAACTCACAGCAACCCAGTGATTCCGGCCATGAAAGCCTTCGACAACACAGGGCAAAAGACTTTTGCAAACTACAACTCCCGGGATCCCACAGCATCAAGCCACTGCAGTTAAAGTGGCGTCAAACTGCATTCATTCTGCACTTCATTCATTCACTTGCTCCGATGTATGCCTTAGAGTGCAGAAATAATACACTGCAGAATTAATGCCTTTTGATACCACTTGAACTGAAAGCTGTCGTTTGGTGAGGCACCAGAACTCTGTAGCAAAAAAAGGCTTATAAAACTACAAATCCCAGTAATCAGTGACACTGAACCATGGCTATTAAAGTGGTGTCTACAGTGTGTAGGTCAGGCATGAGCAAACTTGGGCCCTCCAGGTGTTTTGGACTTCAACTCCCTGGTGTAGATGCACTTTGTATATCTTGACAGCTATCCACAATAGCCCACATTTCAAACACTTCCCTGAACTACTGTCTCTTCTGTGTTATTTTGTGATGATTTTTGCTTTTCAGGAGAAAGTAAAGGCAGGTGGGATTCAGTCACTGCTGTTTGTTTGCTTCGCTTGGTTTTGTTTTTTAATAAAAGGAGGTGACATTGCGTTGGCCGGGAATCGAACCCGGGTCAACTGCTTGGAAGGCAGCTATGCTAACCACTATACCACCAACGCATGCATACAACATTTTGGAAGAGCATCCTTGCCTTTTGCAAGAGCATCCCAATCCTTGTTACAAAAGAAGTCAAAGTGCTTGGAAGCTACTGAGACACTAGATGGCGCTATTCCTCCTCACGCTCAAACTATATTACCAGCACATCCGGCATATACATTATGAAATACTGTATTTCTAGAGACAGGACCCAAGTCTAAACATGACATTAATTTATGTTTCATATACACTCTGTATTTTTAGCAATTTTTAAAAATATAATTTTGAGCATATACATACACTGGAGATACGAAAGTCATTTATATTTCGTATACACCTTGTACACATGGCCCAAAGGTAATTTTATAAAATACTAGCTGTGCCCGGCGTATGGGCGTATGTGGCGTATGGGAATTCTTTGTTAGGTAGGTGGAATAACAGTGAATAGCTTTGTAGCCTGAAAGCCTGGCCATTTTCTTATGTGAATCCTTGTTTGGTGAGCTGGAATAGAAAGGAATAGGCTTGCTGCTTGGAAGGTTAGGTAGTTGCCTTTTAGGGGAATGTTTTTTTGGGGTGGTAGAATTGTAATGAATAGCCTTGGTGGTTCAAAGCCTGGGTGCTTGCTACCTAGGGGAAATCTTTGGTTGGTCAGCTTCAGAGTAGTATCACTGTTTCAAAGCCTGGTCGCCTTTTACGAAGGTTAATCTTTTACTGGTGTGGTTGAATTGCACTGAATATCCTTGCAGCTCCAATGTCTGGCTGTATTTATTATTTTGTATTTTATATATATATTACAAAATATAGAAAGCGTGGCACATTGCCTGTTGTGGGTTTTGGCCTTTTTTTGGTGTTGTGATTGTGTTTTTTGTGTGATTGTGTTTTATCTTACTGGAGGCAGGGATGATGGATTGTGTTGCCAATTTTAGAGTTTGGGGGGTGTTGGGTTCTGTTGTTTTGTGAGTCGCCGTGATGCCAAAAGCCTTTTATATATATAGATTTTTAATTTTGTGTATTTTGTGCCATAACTCGTGAGTGTCAAGGGCTATCATCCTCAAACCCTGCCAGTATACAAGGCTGGCCACGTTAGGTCTGTGTGCCAAATTAGTTCCAGGTCTATTGTTGGTTTTGTTCAAAGTGCTCTTAGATTGCAAGTGAACTATACATCCCAGTCCCTACAACTCCTATAAATCATGGTGACTTCTCCCCAAACCCCTCTCTCTAGTATGTTCAGTTGCTGTATGCCATAGAAAAAATAGGAAAGGGTTAAGGGAGAGGGAGTGGGTGTAGTCAAGAAGTATGACTTATGTGGAATGAGAAACCTCCAAGATCATCAACAGCCCAACTCAGGTTTTGCAAACCTAGGTCAGCCATGGCTTCCTTGAGTCAATTCACCTATATAACAGTCTTCTTTTCCTACCTGTTGCCCAGCTTCACCAAATATTATTATCTCCAGGTGAGGATGTTATTATCTCATGACATGTCCAAACTGTCATTTTGTATATAGTTATCAGCAGATTCAGGTTCTCTTTGGCCATTTGTCCTTGAAATCAATTACAACTAAACATATTCTGAAGAGATCTAAAAAAATTTCCTCCCAAAATCTAAGATTTCAGATACTTACCTTTCTTTACCTGCAGGAAGAGCTGGCAAGAAGGTCTCTCATAGGTTCAAGAGTTTGGAAATCAGATTCAAGAGTTGGATTTACAACAGTGAACTTGGGACCTTTGTGTTCTACAAATTGAGGAGGACCTACCATCACTACTTAGGGTGCACCTATATTGTATAATTAATGCAGTTTGATACCACGGGAACTGGCATGGCTCAATGCTGTTGAATCATGGAAGTTGCAATTTTAGAAGATCTTTAGCCTTCTCTCCCAAAGAGTGCTGGTGCTTCACCAAACTACAACTCCCGGGATTCCATAGCATTGAATCATGGTACTTCAAGTGGTGTCAACGTATATTCATTCTACAGTGTAGATATAAACCCCGAGTTTTGCATTTGCCCAACCTGTGTAGGGGTGGTCCTATTCCAGGAGTCTATACATCAATTTTGATTCTCTGACACTCACAGCAGCTCGTGAAGACAAAATTGGTCATGGCTACAAGTCATCTTGATTTTTAAAATTTGTTTATTTTGTGCAAACATGTTTTATTTGAAAGAAACCTGACATATTTGGAGAATGCCAGGAAGGCCGATTTTGGGGTGAATAAATTCCATTCCGGGGCCACAAAGAATGGTTGCAAGAAAACAATAGCATACTTAGATCTAATCAAGCATCTATCATTTTCTCTTGGAAGTGAATTCCCCTACCTCTCATGGTGCATCTACACCAGGCATGGGCAAACTTTGGCCCTCCAAGTGTTTTGGACTTTAACTCCCACAATTCCTAACAGCCAGGAGGCTGTTAGGAATTGTGGGAGTTGGAGTCCAAAACACCTGGAGGGCTAAAGTTTGCCCATGCCCGATTTACACTGTCAAATTAATGCAGTTTGACAGCACTTTAACTGTGATGACTCAATGCTATGGAACCCTGGGATTTTGTAGTTTGAGGCATCAATCCTTTTTAGCAAAGAAGGTTAAGACCTGGTAAAATGACAATACTCGTGATTCCATAGCACTGAGCCATAGAAGTGAAAGTGTTGTCAATGCACTAATTTGACAGTGTGGATTTATACTGCATTTCACCCACTGAGAATTGAACAAACTGCAGCCAATCTATGTCTAAGCTGCTTTGAAATCAACTATAATAATCATCATCTATTTAACCCCACAAGTTACTAGTTTCCTGGCTTTATTCTTCATTTTATAAAGAATAGACTTTTCCCTGTGCCAAAACTTGGGGTATGAGATCTATACAAGTTTTCTTTATAAGTGTATCTAGACATATTTTTGTCAGAGGTAAGCAAACACTGGTTTTCATTATAGATCCCATCTTCCATCGGTGCCAGCCAGCATAACCTATGGTGAGGATTGCTGGGTTATGTAGTCCAACAACATCTGGAGGGCCATATATTATGGCCACAGAGAAAAAGGAGGGACAAATTTTGATGTTTTCATCCAAAGTCCAGATTCACACAAAAACAGCCAGCCAGAATTTTCTTCAATTCTGGACCTTCCTCTGTCTTTTCCGCCTCCTCCGTAACACAAAAACCCAGGACTGTGTATTGCAGTTTAATGGTGGAAAAGTAGGATAAATAAAAGGGAAGTACAATCAGCCCTCCCCATTTGCAGGTTTAGCTTTTGTAGTTTTGATTGTTTACAGATTTGGTTAATATGGTATCTTCAGGAATCTCTCTAGGTCCTCCAATGCATGCTTGCTGTAGCCCCTTTTAATTCCCACCTTGACAACAAGGAGAAATGGACTATATACTTTTATTTAAATAAATACATTGCAAGAGTTGGACTAGAGGACCTAGGATATTCCTAGACAGGTGTTCTCTCAAGTATAAAAAGATGTTTTTATACAATTTTTACAACCTTCACATGGGTCCTGCATCTTTAACCTAGCAAATATAGAGAGCTGGCTGCATTCCTTCACCAGATGCATAGTTCAACCATGGAATTCCCTGCCACATGTTGCCTACAAGACATAAGGATAACTGTATACTTGGACAATTTAGGCCACTTCTAGGCACCATCTACACTTCCATATAAAATCCAGATTATCTGCTTTGAACTGAATTATATGGCAGTGTAGACCTATATAATTTCAATAGGGTTCATTATTACTCATGGTTTTCTCTCTCCACAATAATTTCCCTGCAGATACTAGGATTATATTCCAGTGTATTTGTTCATTTAGGTGCAATTCAAAATGAAAGCAACAGACTATAGCTTGGCATGAAGTGCAAATATAGCCAGTGTGTGTTAAAAAAGCAACAAGCTAACATTTAAGCTTGACAGGGAAAATCACATGGCCTTCCAGATGTTCTTCAGACTGCAACTCTCAGCCTTTCTGAATGTTTGCTATACTGGCTAACATTCAGAAGGGCAAACTTTGCCCATTCATGGTTTAGGCAAGGAGAGGCATCTGGAGCGGTGGTTTACTCCTGACCAGCGTATTTTAAAAAAGAAATTGACCCCACTTTCTCTCAGGTATCCTGCAGGGGCCACGATGGGAACTTCTGTCAAGGTTTGAGGATCTCCAGGCCATTTATGGTCCGGGACGCCCCCTTTTAAAGTTTCCGTCTTATTGAGATCTCATCATGAGGTTTTCTGAGGCTAAGAATGTGTGGTTTGCCCAAGTTCACTCAGTAGATGTCCATGGCTGAATGGGGATTCAAACCTTGTTCTCCAGAATTGTAACCCAATGCTCAAACCGCTATGCCATACTGGTGCCATCACTTCCTATTCACATCCAATCTTTTAAAAAATGTTTTCTGCTGGTCCTAAAATAGCCCTGAATGAGTACAAAAGTGTGGCTAAAATGCACTCTTCCCAGTCTGCTAAAAAGTATTTGGGTGCTATATTTGGAGGTTTCAGGATCAGTAGCACCAGATAAGTCCCAGAAAGAATATGAGTGTGTGTGCGTGTGTGTGCGTGTGTGTGTGCGCCATTCCTTTTGGTCCACACAAATGGCCCTAGCAGGACAACATGCACTTCGTTCATCTCTAGTTTAGGGTAAGAAACTGAAAAGGACCTACACATTAAACCTTTATGAAAAACTGAAGTACCCAGAACAAAGAAAATAGTCCTTTGGCCAACTTAGGTAGCACCTGCTGGTTTCTTGAAATCACAAAATGAAACCAAAACTGGACTAGAAAGTTCTTGGTTGCATCTCGTAGGACAGCACTGCATTCAGTAGGGCTCACAGCAATGTAACTGCAACCATGGGGCAGTATGCCACTGGATATTATATGCTGTTGCTTCAGGCCCACCTTGTGGGCTTCTCAGAGGTATCAAGGTATCCACTTTGGGAGCCAGGCCACAATTCAGAGCTACAGGTCATCCTTCATAAGTGGAGGTTTTCAGGATCAGTAGCTCCAGATAAGTCCCAGAAAGAACTTGGCCTTGGTTCTGCACTGAGTGAGCTGTACTCTTAACTCTGCATAAAGCAGCTTCCTACATTTATCTGCTGAGTGCTAGTATCTACATTTTAGGGGGATTATAATCCAAGCACTCATGTGGTTGTCTCTCGAGAATGGATCCTCTTATGTCTCCTGAGGGATGCTTTGTGACCAAAGCTCTGCCCACAGTCCGAGCATTCGTACGGCTTTTCTCCTGTGTGCACCCTCCGGTGATTGACCAAGTTGGAGTTCGTGCTGAACTTCTGCCCACAATCCAAGCACTGGTAGGGCTTCTCCCCCGTGTGGACCCTCCTGTGGTTGACCAGGTTTGAGCTCGTACTAAAGCCTTTTCCACATTCAGTGCATTCAAAAGGTTTCTCTCCAGTGTGGGTTCGCTCATGAATGAGAAGTTTGGACCGGCTGATAAAACTCTTCCGGCAGTAAGTGCATTTGTGGCTTTCTTCCCCAGCTTGAGCTTTCTTCCCCGTGTGCAGCCGCTCGTGTTTCCGAAGGTAAGAGCTGGAAATAAAGCTTTTCCCACATTCGGCACATTCGTATGGCTTCTCTCCTGTGTGGGTCCGCCCATGGATGATCAAGTCCGCTTTCTGATTGAAGCTCTTACCGCACTCCAAACACTCATAGGGTTTTTCCCCTGTGTGCGTCCGGATGTGTATGACAAGCTGTGGCCGATGGACGAAGCTCTGCCCACACTCATTGCACTTGTATGGCTTCTCCCCTGTGTGGACCCGCTTGTGGGTGATGAGGTTGGAGCTGGAGGTGAAGCTCTTCCCACACATGGGACACTCGTAGGGCTTCTCGCCAGTGTGGGTCCTCTCATGGACAATTAGAGAGGCTTTGTCACTGAAACTCCGGCCACAGTCAGAGCATTTGTACGGCTTCTCCCCAGTATGGACTCTGGTGTGCTTCATGAGGTTGCAGTTGGTGCTGAAACATTTGCCGCACTCAGAGCACTTGTACGGCTTCTCGCCAGTGTGCGTCCTCTCATGGATAATCATGTGGGCGCTGTTGTTGGAAATCTTCCCACAATAGGTGCAGGTGTACAGTTTTTGTGTCTTCTGGTTTCGTGGAAAGTCAAAGCTACGACGCAAGACAGTCCCCCAGTTGGAGCTGGCCCTCTTCCGCTTGGCTTTGTGGTTTCCCTCTGAAAAGGGGCTCCCTTCCAAACGCTTCTGATGAATCAAAGCCTGGATCTCCGTCTGGCTCTCCCGGTGGATTTCTTGGCCCCGCTCATTCCCGGGAGTCTCTTCCAACCCACAAACTTGGAAGAATTTCCCATTGAGTCTTGCCAGTGACAGTCCACTGATCCCAATATCAGCGTGTCTTTCAAAAGGAAAACTCTCCTCCCCATTCTCGTATCCTTGGCAGTTGCCTGTTGGAAGAATTAATTCATATGTTTTTATCCATCTATTTAAAGCATTTTCATTCATTATTCTTCACTTTGGAAGTGATAAACAATATTGCAAATAAATATAATTCATACAGATGTGTGGAACTGATTCTCTCCAGAAATTTCTAGGTTCATGGATTTAATTAAAAATGTTCCCTCTAGAACAGTGGTTCCCAACCATTTTTTGACCAGGGACCACTTGATCAGGGACAACTTTGACCAGGGACCACTCTCCAACATTAGTACCAAAAGTGTTATGAATCAGTTTTTGATCAACTTTAGATTCGGTTTGGTTATTTGGGGTGTTGATTGAGAAAATTGCATTGGATAGTCCACATCAGCTCTAGTTTCTGATACAGATACAGAATATTCCATTCAGTAGTCACCATCTGCTCACCCACAGAAAACTATATTTAATAATCTAGAGCTGATGTGGTCTATTCAATTTTCTCAATCAGCACCCCAAATAACCCCAGGAAGAGGCCTAAAAACAAAGACACTAAGACAAAATTTATTTTGGATGGGTTGTATTATTATCCGTAGATTTTGTTAATGCTGATGTAAAAAAAAAAGAAAGGGAGGGGACTGAGATTGAAAAAAATACAAAACGCGGAGTGTGAGACCCAAGAAATTGTCCCTAATAATTTTCTCTCACCTCTTTATCACGAACGCATAGTCACAAGGAAGGGGACGTGGTCCATGGGGCATTACAACCGTGTAGTAACGGTGAGGCTGCGGACCATATTTTAGTTCTTGCGGACCACTGGTGTTCTGCAGGACACAGGTTGGGAACCACTGCTCTAGAAATCCAGTGATACTCAATTGCAAACATTCTCCAGTAATGCTGGAGGACCTGGAGATTTCTACAGAGAACACTTTTCTAGATCATCCAGTGTGGTTCTTTGTTCAGCTTTCAGTGGAAATTGACCGTCGAGTCGAGCCAGAAAACTTAGAAATTCCTAAAGAGGAGTTTTTTCTCAGGTTATCTGTGGTTTCTCACTTTCAGGACGATTTTGTCCAACTAATCTCAGCAAATGTGAAAGGCTTATTGTACCTAAACTGTTACCGTGTTTCCCCGAAAATAAGACAGTGTCTTATATTAATTTTTGCTCCCAAAGATGCTCTAGGTCTTATTTTCAGGGGATGTCTTATTTTTCCATGAAGAAGAATTCACATTTATTGTTGAACCAAAAAAAAAATGAACATTTATTATATACTGTACAGTAGTTGTCATCACAAACCAGCATAACCAGACAAACTGTGAATCCTATCAAGAATTTCTTGTTACTACCATTATTTCCATGTACAACACTCTATGATACGTACATTTACCGATCCTGCATGTTCTGGTGTTCTGTTTGGTGGGCATGCTTCCAAACAAAACCTTTGCTAGGTCTTACTTTTGGGGGAGGCCTTATATTTAGCAATTCAGCAAAACTTCTACTAGGTCTTATTTTCTGGGGATGTCTTATTTTAGGGGAAACAGGGTAAAAACATTGTGTTTTTCTCTGTATCCATAGATCTTATGGTGACATGCAATTTGAAATATAAAATTAATTATTATTTGAAGGAATGCCATGTTGAAGATGGAGCCCGTTTCTTTTCAGCTGCTCCAGAGACTGAAACATGAATCAATGGATTCGAATTGCAAGAAAAAAAGATTCTACCTAAACATCAGAACAGACTTCCTGACAATGAAGTATTTAACAGGCTGACCCAGAATGTGGTTCTCCTTCTTTGGAGTTCTTTATGTAAAGGATAGATGAAAACCTCATAAGAGCACTTTGACAGTGTGCCTGTATGGCAGACTATGGGCTAGGTGGCCCTTGAAGTCCTGATCTTTCATTTGGGCTGAACCTAGTTTGTCCTATTGAGTGGTCATCTTTATTTTTTATTGTTGTAGCAACGGCCAGGACCTCCAGGTAGCTTCTGGCCATCACTGGCTTCCTTTGCCAATCTCAGCAAAGGTGCCTGAACTTTTAGGAGCTTCATGGCTTTAGTGTTTAAGGGAAGCTCCAGAGCATTTGTCGACTTTACCAAACACGAGACAAACCCCTGTTAACCAGTTTTATAGATTTCACGTGGCCCATGTAGATGAGTCCTCAATTGATAACTCAGTTGATTTTGAACTAGTTAGTTTCTTTTTTTTGCTCTTCTAGCCCTACCTAGAAATGTTGGTGATTGGATCTGGGACTTCTAGAATGCAAAGCTTTCTTTTCTGTTCCTCGGTGGCATTTCTTTCAGGAGTCTCATCTTTGATACAAGAATTTCAGACAGGAGAAGGAAAGAGGTTATTCACAGTTCCCAGTCTTCCCAGGAATTGATCCATCTATCTGTCTCTTACCCAGAAAGCTGGTTTCCCCATCGCTGTCTTCCTCAGCATCTGCCGACATCGGGATATTCATTTCCTGTGATGGATTTTGCTCCGATTTGGGGGAATTTGTAGCCAAGCCTACCATAGGCCGTGCAACCTGACAGAGAAATATGGATAGAGCACAGGACACAAGGGAAAAAACTGAATAGTAGAAATGTTCAATTAAAATCCAGAAGTAACATTGATCCTGTATGGCACAGCATAATCTAATAGTTATGCAGGCAGTGATATACTGTGATATACTGTGCATTTGTGATTTTGACATTTGTGGATCTGATTATTCATGGGTTTGATTAAAATGTTTACTCTAGGAATCTCTTTGTCCTGCAGTCTGTGGTTGATTTTTTTCCAGTCATGCTGGAGGACCTAGAGATTTCTGGAGAGGACCGTTTTCTATTAACCTTCAGGTCTTCCAGTACCATTCTATGGTCAGCTTCCAGCAGAAGTCAACCACAGAACCATGCTGTAAAACCTAGAAATTTTTAGAAAGATGATATTTGGAGGGGGGAATCACAATTTGTTTATTCACAATGTTTTCCACTTTCACATGGGCCCTATGCCCTAAATCTAATAAACATGGAAGGCTGACTGTATACTAAGACTAAGACTGGCTACCAGTATTAAAAAAACTCTAAAATCAAAACAGTAGATGGGAACCAACACTCTGAGGGCAGGACAGCTAATGACTGAACAAAGGATGCCCCCAGGCAAAAGACAAAACCTTTCCAATGCTAATTAGGGTGATTAACTGAAACATTAATGCTGGCTTCCCAGTGACAAAGGACTTTTGCCACACCCTGGACTCTACACAGATATATATTCTTTCCTTTCCTTACTTAGTTTATCCATACCTCACAACCTGTGAGGATGCCTGCCATAGATGTGGGCGAAACGTCAGGAGAGAATACTTCTGGAACATGGCCACACAGCCTGAAAGACATACAACAACCCTACTAAGACCTTCATAACCACAGAACCCATATTCCCTGTTTCTATGATATAACTTCCTCTGAAAGTCACTATAGCTGTTGGGTTGCTGTGAGTTTTCCGGGCTGTATAGCCATTTCTATTCCTGCCATTAGACAGTGAGAACTTTACCTTTCTTTGCAACCCTTCAGCCTCTTGCAGGCGCAGCAAGAAATCCTCCGCCAGGGCCACGGCCTGGGTGCAGGTATCCGGCCCGCAGTCTTTGACCCAGTTCTGCATTTCCTCTGGAAGGATAATCAAGAACTGCTCCAGGATCAACAGGTCCAAAATCTCCTCCTTGGAGCGGCTCTCCGGTTTCAGCCACTGATGGCAAAGGGTTTGGAGCTTGAGGTAGACTTCTCGCGGCCCCTCGGCCTCTTGGTAGTAGAACTGGCGGAAATGCCTTCGGTCCATTTCAACACTGGCCACATCGTCCTCATCTAGAATCTCCTCTTTCACCTTCACAGAGGAAATAGGATCTCCACAACCTTCGCTAAGGTCTACTGGAGATCTCTGGTCCACCCGCTCATTTCTAGGCCACTGACCGATACCAGTAGCTTTCTTGGAACGTGCTTGAGGTTCATTGGCTCCATCTCCAGACTGGGGAAGACTGGGAAGAGGTGGACTTCTACATCCTGAACGAGACGGCTTCACAGTTGTTAAGAAGTCCTGCCAGTGGGCATTCCAGCCCTGTGGCAGGCCGTCCTTTGGCTCCTGCTTAATTTGACGGGAATCTGACCCTATCAAAAATTCTTGGATGGTTGTAGCTCGGACTGTGTTGGAGTTTTTTCTACCAGGCACCGACTGTTCCATCTCAGCAGGCTGGGTTTCTCCCTCTCGCTTCTCCATTCCTGTCCCTGTTTGCTGGAAGGAAGGTGGACATCCATTAGCTGAAAGTGAAACACTTGTGGTATCCAAACATATACAATTGGGAGGCACCAGCAAGATCCTGGTATTGGATGCAGAATGTATACCTCTCTGCGTGTGCTATTTTTCCATTATTTTATGCAGACATTTGTATGTAAGTTTGAGTGGGTGGGTGTGAATGTCTGAGTGTTTGCATGTCTGTGTGTGTGTATGCTTTTCCCCTATGGTATTGTATGCAGAAATTAATATGTCTGTGTGTCTGTGTATGTATATATGTAAATAATAATAATAATAATAATAATAATAATAATAATAATAATAATCCCCTCCGCAGGTGCCACCTTGACGTGGTGGGGGGGCTTACCTGCTCCAATGATGACTGAGGGCTGTGCTGGCGGTAGTGTAACTACCGGCAGGTCCAACCAAGCCAGAGAGGCCTCAGCTGAGGAGCAGAACTAAGAGCACCTAACCCATTAGCATTATGGAGAATCAAACCCAAACGAAGTCTATACTGGCTCGGTCGTCGCCCAGGATAAAAAGGACCGCGGTGGATGCTGCTGATTCTGGACATCCATCGACAAGTGGGCTACGGAATCATCAAAACTCAAATGAACAGTCACAGAAGCGGCAGAAATACACAATGCCAGAAAACCGCACAATTATGAAATGCTACTACAAATCTGAACCTCAAAGGCGTGGCTACCAAAAAAGGATGCATCAACTGTGGAAACAAGAGTATCCTGACTCACAGATAACAGAACCCCGACTGGCTGACCAACGAAGATTCATAATCAGAAACAAAGTGTTCAGTGAAGTTGAACTTGAAGAAATCCAGAAAATTTGCAAAGTAAATTACCATCAGACCACAGCACAGACAGCAGCAGAGACTCCAGCAACACTTGGAATGGTGGAACAGATTGAACCAGAAGAATGTGTGGAGCTTTTGCAAGAATTTGATGAACCAGCACTTGAAACATCTGCTGAACCACCAGGAACCTTGACAGCAAGACAACAAGAGCTCAAGGATAAGATCATGGCTCATGCTGCAGCAAATGCAATAAGACAGCGGCTCCCAACTCTAAAAACAGTGCCCAAGAGACACCTGGCGCCTCTCATGAAAGATGTGAATGCAGTACTCTCCACTGTCCAAATAACATCAATTGAACAAACAAACCAGTATGCCTATAGTGCAGCAGTGATAGTAACAGAAGAGCTTGGGCTCCTACAACCAAGGCAGCCCCAAAGAAAATCGACTGGAAAACCAAAGTGGAAGGTCAGGCTGGAGTTGAAAATCAAAAAGCTTAGATCAGATGCAAGTAACCTGAAAAATATGAAAGAGAAGAAACTGAAGAATGACAAAATCAAGCAATACCTGATCCGAAAGTACTGGCTGAACACCAGAAAAATTGAAGAAGCTTTGGAGATCGTGAAAGAACAAATTACAGCAACAGCCAGAAAAATTGAAAGGTATGAAGCCAGAATCATCCAGTACAGACAAAATCAACTGTTTCAATCAGACCAAAGACGGTTCTACCAGAGTCTGAACCAAACAACAGACACAGTAACCATAAAACCAGAGAAAACTGCAACAACGAAGTTCTGGAAAGAACTTTGGGAAAACAATAAAAACTACAACAAAAACGCTGGGTGGATAAAGGAGTTTGAAGGAAAATTCTCACAGAACAAAATGGAACTGATGGAAATAACAACTGAAATGATCAGCAAACGAGTGCAAAAAGTCAAGAACTGGACATCACCTGGTAGTGATCAACTTCATGGATTTTGGCTCAAACATCTGATTAGTTTACATGGAAAAATGGCCCAACAATTCAATGAGATGCTGCAGAAAGGAAGTATCAGTGAATGGCTAACAACTGGAAGAACATACCTGATACAAAAGGATCCAACAAAAGGAGCAGCACCAGGAAACTACAGGCCAATAACGTGTCTGCCCACTATGTTTAAACTACTGACTGGCATCATAGCTGACAGAATTCAAGACTATTTTGAAGAAAATAACATCTTGCCAGATGAACAGAAAGGCAACAAACGGAAAAGCAGGGGCACAAAAGACCAGTTATTGATTGACAAAATGATCCTGGAGAACTGTAAGAGCCGAAAAGCTAATCTTCACATGACGTGGATTGACTACAAAAAGGCCTTTGACTCACTCCCACACAGCTGGATCATCAAGTGCCTGGACGCCATCGGGATTTGTAAAAACGTTGGCACCTTCATTGAAAACATGATGGAGCACTGGAAAACTGAACTGTTTGTTGGAAATGAAAGCTATGGACTTGTCAACATCAGAAGAGGAATTTTCCAGGGAGATTCATTGTCCCCTCTGCTTTTCATTATTGCCATGATCCCTCTGTCAACAATCTTACAAAAAACAAATCTCGGCTACCAAACATCTAAGAATTCTCACAAAATTTCACATTTGATGTACATGGATGACCTGAAGCTATATGGGAAAACAGAAACTGAAATTCAGTCTCTGACCAACACTGTCCGAATTTTTAGCACTGATATCAACATGGAGTTTGGTTTGGACAAATGTTCGACAGTGGCATTGAAGAAGGGAAAAATCATTGAAAGTGAGGGCATAAATATGCCCAATGGCCAAACAATAAAGTGTCACCAGCCAGAGGCCTATAAATATCTGGGCATACTACAGCTGGACAACATCAAGCATGAACATGTGAAAACTGTGGTCAGCAAAGAATACACACAAAGGGTCAGAAAAATTCTCAAAAGCAAGCTCAATGGAGGCAACACCATCAAGGCCATAAACACCTGGGCCATACCTGTCATAAGATATACTGCTGGCATCATAAACTGGACACAGATGGAACTGGACAATTTGGACAGAAAAACAAGAAAACTCATGACCATTCATCATTCACTGCACCCTCGCAGTGATGTTGACCGGCTATATCTGCCTAGAAGATCGGGGGCAGAGGACTCCTACAAGTAAAACAAGCAGTCAAAGAAGAAGAACATGCCCTGGCAGAATATGTAAAGCAAAGTGAAGAACCTGCTTTGATTGAAGTCAAAAATCAGAAACTCCTCAAAGCACAGCAGACAAAAAACCAGTACAAGAAAACCACACTACAAACTAGAGCTGACAACTGGCACAACAAAACATTGCATGGAAAGTTCCTTGACAAAATTGAAGGAAAAGCTGATAAGGAGAAGACCTGGCTCTGGCTCACAAATGGGACCCTGAAGAAGGAGACAGAAGGCCTGATCCTTGCAGCCCAGGAGCAAGCCATCAGGACAAATGCAATTAAGGCCAAGATCGAAAAATCAGCTGATGACCCAAAATGCAGACTGTGCAAGGAAACAGATGAAACCATTGATCATATCCTCAGCTGCTGTAAAAAAATTGCACAGACAGACTACAAACAGAGGCACAACTATGTGGCCCAAATGATTCATTGGAACTTATGCCTCAAGTACCACCTGCCAGCAGCAAAGAACTGGTGGGATCACAAACCTGCAAAAGTATTGGAAAATGAGCACGCAAAGATACTGTGGGACTTCCGAATCCAGACTGACAAAGTTCTGGAACACAACACACCAGACATCACAGTTGTGGAAAAGAACAAGGTTTGGATCATTGATGTTGCCATCCCAGGTGACAGTCGCATTGACGAAAAACAACAGGAAAAACTCAGCCGCTATCAGGACCTCAAGATTGAACTTCAAAGACTCTGGCAGAAACCAGTGCAGGTGGTCCCGGTGGTGATGGGCACACTGGGTGCCGTGCCAAAAGATCTCAGCCGGCATTTGGAAACAATAGACATTGACAAAATTACGATCTGCCAACTGCAAAAAGCCACCCTGCTGGGATCTGCACGCATCATCCGAAAATACATCACACAGTCCTAGACACTTGGGAAGTGTTCGACTTGTGATTTTGTGAAACGAAACCCAGCATATCTATCTTGTTTGCTGTGTCATACAACGTCGTTGTGTCAATAATAATAATAATAATAAGTACCACCTGCCAGCAGCAAAGAACTGGTGGGATCGCAAACCTACAAAAGTATTGGAAAATGAGCACGCAAAGATACTGTGGGACTTCCGAATCTAGACTGACAAAGTTCTGGAACACATCACACCAGACATCACAGTTCTGGAAAAGAAAAAGGTTTGGATCGTTGATGTCGCTATCCCAGGTGACAGTCGCATTGACAAAAAACAACAGGAAAAACTCAGCTGCTATCAGGACCTCGAGATTGAACTGCAAAGACTCTGGCAGAAACCAGTGCTGGTGGTCCCGGTGGTGATGGGCACACTGGGTGCCGTGCCAAAAGATCTCAGCCGGCATTTGGAAACAATAGACATTGACAAAATTACGATCTGCCAACTGCAAAAGGCCACCCTGCTGGGATCTGCACGCATCATCCAAAAATACATCACACAGTCCTAGACACTTGGGAAGTGTTCGACTTGTGATTTTGTGATACGAAATCCAGCATATCTATCTTGTTTGCTGTGTCATAATAAAATAATAATAATAATTTATTCCTTACCCACCTCTTCCCATGGCTCGAGGTGGGTTACAATGTATGCTTTCCCCTGATGCTATTAAAATGTATGCCTAGGTGTGTGTGTGTGTGCATGTGCATGTTTTTCCTCTTATTGTATACCGAAATCTATATGCATACCTCAATGTGTGTGTGGGTGTATAAAATTATGCATGCTTTCTGTTATTGCATGCAGAAATTTGCATTTATGTCTTAGTGTGTGTGTCTGTGTATGTTTGTTTTTCCTATGATACATGCAGAAATCGATATGTATGTCTGAGTGTGTGCGCGCATGCATAGATATGTATGTATGTATGTATGTATGTATGTATGTATGTATGTGTGTATATACAGTAGAGTCTCACTTATCCAAGCTTCACTTATCCAAGGTTCTGTATTATCCAAGGCAGTCTGCCTTTTAGTAGTCATTGTTTTTGTAGTAAACATTACAATGTTTTAGTGCTGAATTCGTAAATACAGTAATTACTACATAACATTACTGTGTATTGAACTGCTTTTTCTGTCAATTTCTTGTAAAACATGATGTTTTGGTGCTTAATTTGTAAAATCATAATGTATTTTTATGTTTAATAGGCCTTTTTTTCCTTAATCCCTCCTTATTATCCAAGATTTTTGCTTATCCAATGTTCAGCTGGCCCGTTTATCATGGATAAGTGAGACTCTACTGTATATTCATATGCACATATATGCATGCACACCAGATATAGCCCCGGTGGCGAAGTGCATTAAAGCGCTGAGCTGCTGAACTTGCAGACCGAAAGGTCCTAGGTTCAAATCCCGGGAGCGGCAGGAGCACCCACTGTTAGCTCCAGCTCCTGCCAACCTAGCAGTTCAAAAACATGCAAATGTGAGTAGATCAATAGGTCCTGCTCCGGTGGGAAGGTAACGGCGCTCCACGCAGTCATGCCAGCCACATGACCTTAGAGGTGTCTACGGTCAACGCCGGCTCTTCGGCTTAGAAATGGAGATGAGCACCAACCCCCAGAGTCAGAAATGACTGGACTTAACATCAGGGGAAACCTCTACCTTTACCTATGCATGTGAATGGGAGTCCTGGTGGCGAAGTGTGTTAAAGCACTGAGCTGCTGAACTTGCAGACCGAAAGGTCGCAGGTTCAAATCCCGGGAGCGGAATGAGCGCCCACTGTTAGCCCCAGCTCCTGCCAACCTAGCAGTTCAAAAACATGCAAATGTGAGTAGATCAATAGGTCCTGCTCCGGTGGGAAGGTAACGGCGCTCCATGCAGTCATGCCGGCTACATGACCTTAGAAGTGTCTACGGTCAACGCCGGTTCTTCGGCTTAGAAATGGAGATGAGCACCAACCCCCAGAGTCAGACATGACTGGACTTAACGTCAGGGGAAACCTTTACCTTTATGCATGTGAATATGTTTGTGTGTATTCTTTCCCCGCCCTGTATTATTGTGCGAGAAGTTCTGCATAAACAAGACTGCAATTAATTGAGCCTCGATGGACAAAAGCACTGTGCCCCTGAATTCCTACTGGTGTGAGTTGCCCAGGGCTCATCCACAATTACCAATCAGGCTACTTTGTAGTCCTGCTATATGGTCGAGTGCAAATATGTCCTTAGTGGGAAGGGGGGAGATGCTTTTGGGATTTGCTCCTGGTTTGCATTCTCCTCCTCCTCCCTCACGCCCACCTTTGGCCCCTTGGCCACCTTTTGCCTCCAGGCCTGGCCATACCAGTTCCTTTTGGCAAAGGTGACGCTCTCACCAGCAACTGCTTCTTCCCGGGCTCCTCCGTGGGACAGGAAAGGACAGCACCAGACCCACTCTCACCCCCCTCTGCCATTGTTCGCATTTCCTGCCTCTCTGAGACTGGCAGAGCTCGCTGGATTAACCATTGGAGCACCAGGAGCAGGGAAGGGGGGAACCTGGCTGCTCTCTAGGGATGCATCTACATAGTTGAATCTGCACAGTCAAGCTGCATTCATTCGACAGATTAGATGCACCCTAGGCTTCCCTGGGTGCCTTGCATTTGGCATGCCACCTGACGCTCATGCACGCCCAGAGTGACATAAGGTCCATCTCTAGTAAATGCAGTTTGGCACTACTAGAATTGCCAGGGCTGAATGCTACAGAATAGCAGGAAAAGTAGCTTTGCAAGGTCTTTGGCCTTCTCTAGCCCAAGAGTGCTGGGGCCACACCAGACTACAATTCCCAGGCTTCTATAGCACTGAGCCATGGCAGTTCAAGTGATGTCGAAACTGCATCCGCCTAACAGTGCAAAAATTGGTTGCACACATCCAAAAAAGGTAACAATTGGCTGAAAGATTAAAAGAAACAAAAAATAATAACAGTTGATTTTGTTATTGGGTTACTGTGAGTTTTCCGGGCTGTATGGCCATGTTCCAGAAGCATTCTCTCCTGACATTTCGCCCACATCTATGACAGGAATGTCAGAGTATTTGCAGCGCAGCAGTAGTTGGATGGAAGCAGTGGAGCACAGAACAAAGAGACACTTTGTAAACTATTTACAAAGTTTTACTGTATGCAGTAGTAATCAACACAAACAGACTTGCAGACGACAGATGAACATCGGACTGTTCTGTTCTCCAACAGAACTTGACTCGAATTCTAGGCAGACAGAACTTAACTGACGCAATCGGTATGCACAAACACTTGTGTCTGGATACTCCCTAGTTCCAGCCACACATCAAGGACATCATAGCTTCTTGGCAATTAACTCTTTCCACACTATGGTACATTCTGGATGAAGCAATCAGTTGCAATTCAAGCATGGCACAAATTGCATTTAAACACTATCAATACACAAATCCCACATTAACAAGGAATCCTCAGAGGTTGTGACGCCTGTTGGAAACTAGGCAAGTGGGGTTTATATGTCTGTGGAATAAGGTCCAGGGTGGGAGAAAGAACTCTTGTCTGTTTGAATGTGAATGGTGCAATTGGCTACCTTGATTAGCATTAAATGGCCTTACAGCTTCAAAGTCTGGTTGCTTCCTGCCTGGGGGAATCCTTTGTTGGGAGCTGTTAACTGGACCTGATTGTTTCATGTCTGGAATTCTCGTTTTCTGAGTGTTGGGCGAAATGTCAGGAGATGCTTCTGGAACATGGTCATACAGCCTGGAAAACTTATAGCAACCCAGTGATTCTGGCCATGTAAGCCTTCGAACTTATTATTACGTGCCTTCAAACCATTGAAGGGATACCCTTAGACAAATCCACCCCACACTTTCCAAGTCTGCAGTCCTCAATGAGTAGTTAGCTTAGAATAGGCTGAGGGTGACCCTTTCCCTCCGACTCCTGATAGACAGTTGGAATGTATCTATTTCTTCTCTCTTGTTTCTGCTCTCATTCTGATTGGTTATGTAGAATTGATACTTTGCAGGTGCATGCCTTTTGTCTTTGGCTTCTACTTTTACATCTTGGTGCGTGCTGTGTGTATAGAGATCTCTTTCTGCTTCCGTGTCAAGAGAGGTGTGTGCTTTGAGATTTTTCCTTCTGTTTTGAACCCTAGAGAGACGGAGTTAGAATAGTAAATAGTAGTTACCTTTTGTAACTATAATGATTGAACAATGCATGTTTGCCTCCCAAGCTCTAAATTCTTTACAGCCACATGGCACTTCACGCTCTGCTTGCTGTGAGCTGAATCCTCAACCATAAGTATCCTGCTTTTGTATTTTTGGATGCTCTGCTGTATTTTTGGGTGGTTTTCACTAACAGAAAATCTTAACCATAAGTTCCCAAGTGTGACAAAATCACATCAATCCCGTGGAATAGCTAATGCTCCCTGTTAAAGCATAGTATTGTGATAAACAAAATCACTGTTGATGTATCCACCACTTCAGAAAGCCTGCAAGAATGTTTTGGTCTTCAAACACTACACATCAGACATGGGTCATTCAGCTGCACACACCTGTTAAAGTATAGCATTGTGATAAGCAAATCCACTGCATGTATGTACCACAGTTGTGGAAAGCATGAAAGAAGTACCAGGCTGAGACATTCTGAGTGTTTTAATCTAATTTTCTGTTTTTGTTTTTAAATTCACAACAAAAAAGTAGGCTAGGTCGGAATCACACAGACACACATCCTGCCAACTACGGCATATTGTGCTGGGAGTTGCAGTATAGCAACAATTGAAGTGCCACATGCTTTTCAGACTTGATAAGTTCCTTTTAATACCATCCAATGCAATGGATTAAAATGGCAGGAAAACAGATTCCACTTGATTTTGTGGAATCTTGTATCCGTATACAAAGAACACCAAAACACACTCAGAAAAAGCAGAGCAATGATAAAACCTACTCCTTTATCAAAAGAAGCAACCATTTAATACCAATTATACAATCACATCTATATGTCTAATTTATCAATCTTCAATTCTACATTTTTGTAATGTATCACGGCCATAATGGGCAGAATTAATACTTTTTTTAAAAAAAGGATGGATAAAATACAGATAGAAAATACAAAAGAAGGGTGTGATGAAAACATTATGGTGGGGCTATACAATAAGATCCCTGCACCTGCAGAACTGATATATGCAGGTTCACCAATTTAGTTATCCACTTAGGACCTCCTATACAAGCCACATCCTCTTCTTGGCGCCTCCATTGTTCTTCCCACTGAAAACAGCAAGGTTTTGTATCATCTGCATTTTCATGTCAAAGAACAAATCCTGCAGAGATATAAGGGCCGTAATATATGGGGGGATAAGAAAAGAACCAGTACAAACAGCAGAAAAATCCAACTGACTGAAATGGTACACAAACAAATACTCCAAATGACAATTTCACTGCACTTGCTGGACAGCAAGCAGGTCTCAGTTCTGGTTCACAACAACGGTGCTCCTTGTGCATCCAGTCTTCAGAAGCAGCATTGCCTTTTATATCCAGCCTGTATGAAGACCACTTCCAAAGTCTTCCTTTCAAGCATATCTTCTTCATTCAAAAAGAAGGGAAGCTGCCTCCATCTCTTTTTGGGATTTCCCCTCCTACCATCTCTGTTATGGCCAACACCTCTCTCCTGGGTCAAGTCAGAAGAGGGCTTTTCATGTAATTTCTAGTTCATTTTCAGCTACAGAAGTGCTAGGGATGGGTCCAACCAACCATTCAATGGAGCCCTGTGTGTAGAGAATTCAGTGCATTTTCCCTTTGCTTATGGGGCAGACAATAACTCTATTTGGGTATTCACATTCATGTTAACATCTCATCACCATCATCGGTGGTCCTTCATGTCAGAGTATAATTGGTGAACATCTAACTGAGGAAGGTGAGAAAGTCTTGCTAATTTTGTCCAAGCCGTTTATGTACAAGGAGTTTTGAAAACTTCTCTTTTGGGGGGACCACAGGTCCTATAATCCCACACTGGCTCTTGGTCTTATAGTTATGATCCAGCAAAATGGGGAACGTTATAAACTCACAGTCTGAATGAGAACCCAACCCACATAGATTAGGTTCACCCCAAAATTGAGTGTGGACCAGAGTGTGGATTTTTGGAGTTTAGGAGAAGGAATGGAATACAAAATCAGCTTTGTACAAAAGTAGAAAACAGTCACATACCACATACCAATTATTACAATTCATAGTAAAAAAAAAAAGAGACCACGCAGGCAAGAGCATTTTATAAGAACAGTTTTCACAACCACATCCAGCCCAGCCCAGGAATCTATAAACGTATTCGCACTGTTTCTAAAGTTTCTCAAAACTTTGTCAACTATTCTGTAGAAATATCTACAGAAATACCTATGTTGAGAGGGCTATATATTTGGGGTATGGGACATATCATATATACCCGAGTATAAGCTGAGTTTTTCAGACCTTTTTTTAGGGCTCGGCTTATACTCGAGTGAGGGTTTTGGCCGGCTTATATTCGGGTCGGCTTATACTCGAGTATATAGGTAATATACTTCAGTGCTGGTTGTGGCATGGGGTTTGAATGAATAATCCTGGAGGTCTTTCCCAAATATAGAATGACTGCATGAAGCCATTTCTCTTAATTAAGTATTCTTGGAAACATGAGCAGGTAAGGTTTTCT
Organism: Anolis carolinensis; assembly: GCF_035594765.1. Lineage (NCBI taxonomy): Eukaryota > Metazoa > Chordata > Lepidosauria > Squamata > Anolidae > Anolis > Anolis carolinensis. Next base: position 22,564,026 of record NC_085842.1, read on the forward strand.
TGCTAAGAGACAAGGTGGTACAACAGCAACAACTGGTGAGATGCTGCCTGCCTAGGTGTGATATCCTGGCTCCCATTAGTTGCCAGCTGCCACCTTGAAACTCAGGAATGATGGGGATTGTAATTGAAAGGCACCCGGAAAGCCATCCTCTCTCCTACCTGGACTCAAGTGCTGGAATCAGATCCAAATTCAATCCCATGTGAACTATGAAGTGACTTTGGTCCACTTGGTCTCCCTCTCCCAACCTAACCAACCTACTTCAAACAATTGTCGTGATGATGTAAGATGAGGGGACATATCCACCCTTGAGTTCTGGAGGTGGAAGCCCTTCTCCAACTTTGAGCATTTCTGTTGACCCTTTCCTTGGCCCATGGATTTTCTGGTGGCTAACAAGGTGGGTCCTCCGGTTGAACCTCTTCCCACATTCGGGGCAGCCATAGGGTCTCTCTCCAGTGTGGATCCTCTGATGGCTAATAAGGTTCGTGCTGCGGTTGAACTTCTTCCCGCAATCTGTACACTCAAATGGCTTTTCCCCCGTGTGAATCTTCTGGTGCATCTTAAGGCCCGACCGACGGCAGAAGCTCTCGCCGCAGTCTGGGCATGTGTACAGTTCCCTCGCCGTGTGGATACTCCGATGCCGAACGAGGTGTTTGTTCCGGCTGAAGCATTCACCACAGTCCATGCACTTAAAGGTCTTTTCCCCCGTATGGTTTTTCTGGTGTCTGATATAAGTCGACCGGTCGCAAAAGCTTTTATCACAGAGCAAACACTTATAGGGCTTCTCCCCCGTGTGGCTTCTCTGGTGGGTGATGAGGTGGTGGCTTTGGCTGAAGCTTTTCCCACATTCAGTGCACTTATATGGTCTATCCCCTGTGTGAAGCCGCTCATGCCGAACCAGACTCGATTTGTCGCAGAACTGTTTGCGGCAAGAGGAGCAAGTGTATGGTTTCTCCCCCGTATGCATTCTCTGGTGCGAAATAAGGTTGGAGCTGCGGCTGAACCCCTTCCCACAGTCTGTGCATTTAAACGGCTTCACTCCGGCATGGATCCTGCTATGGCTGTTGAGGTGCGAGCTCCGCCGGAAGTGTTTCCCGCAGTCCAAGCATTCGTACGGTTTCTCTCGGCCATGAATTCGTATGTGCATGATAAAGCCGGCTCTAGAGATAAATGCCTTTCCACAGTCGGAGCACTCATAGAGTTCCTCTCCAGTCTGGCTCCTCTGGATTTTATTGAGACTGTGGAACAGCCGGTCACTTGGTCTCTTTCCTTTGGATATCGTTTGCTGGGTCGTGACATCGGAGAGGGCCTCCAGCTCAGGGGTAGTGGATTCACTCTTAAGCATTTCCATTTCCTGCCCCTGTGGACTGCTGGGATTGGCTTGATTTGAAACTGTTTCTTCCAAATCTTGAGAATTCTCTCTTTTTGGCAACATCTCCTCCTTTTCATTCTCACTTTCATCCCCTGCTGAAATATGGACAAAATAAAAAGATGACCATCACACCTTCATTTTCCAAGGTTATACAAGCTTCCCCCACCATTCGATGCTGCTTCCGATTGCTCCCTCCCATGAATACCTGAAACCATGAATAATACCAAATTGTATATTTTGATTAGACTTGTGTTGGTAATAGCCACCTCCCAAGCCTTTCACTATTTATTTGTTAATGTATATATTTGCTAACTTGTATTCTATGTGTATGTTGAATTGACACTTTGACTCTACCTCTTTGGTTTGGGAGGGGTTATAGACATGTGATTGTACTGAGCATGTTCAGACTTAGGACTCCATTTTGTATTCAGTGTCTGTTTAACATCTCATTAACATGTATGTGTCTGCTTAACACCTTAGTGGAGGTGGAAATATCGCTTAACACCTCAGTGGAGGTGGATGTATGTTTGCATCAGACCTCAGTAGAGGTGGATGCATGCTGTTGTCTGGACTTCAGTAGAGAAGTATGACTTATGAACTTCTATACCTAAAGACTATGGACTATTGATCAAGAATGATACCCTGTGTACTCAACACCCAGAGAACTACATCCTATCTATAACTGAACTTAAATAAGAAATGTGCCTGAATGGTGAATTAATACAATATGTTTGTGAGTAAACAAGATATGTTATTTTTCAAAGACTTTGTTTTTTTTATCGCTGTGTTAATATCTTAAACTAAGAGGTTTCAAGGTAGTGTATATCTTTTGGGAAAATTACAAATTACAATGAGGGATAATGATCAATCCTACAAAAGGACACACTTAATGGTCCTCAAATGAGGGACATTCACAAGCAGGAGTCAACTTGAAATATCCAGCATGCAAAACATGTACTCTGGAAATTACTGAGTGATGGTCCATTCCCAAGCAAGCAAAGGCACAAATAACAGAAAGATTGACAAGGAAATTGGAAAAACGAATAGAAAAGTTTGGTGACAAGCAGTCTCTAGCCCAGAGTTTTCCAAACTGTGTTTCATGATGCATTAGTGTGTTGGCCAAAGTGTGTAAGTATGTCACGTGAACGTAATGAACAACCTCTGAGTCTATGTGAAATATTAAATAATATATTTTTAAAAAATATCATGCAAGATTTTCATGAGATATGTTGTGCCCCCATACATGTCATTACTACAATTTAAGTATATGCGTCCATATCTCTTATAAGGAGTTGGTTTAACCTCTGGTTTGCTAATAAAACTGAATTACTGTGCTACAAAATAATGCATGTCTAAAAGTGTGTCACCAACATGCAATGTTGGGAAAGCTCTACCTTACACCTGACTAGTGTGGGTCCTGATGCTTTATGACACCCCCAAAGTCTCCCATGAACTCCCCATTTAAGAAATCCTACTGTGACTTCTTCACCAAGAATGGTATTCAATGTCCCCTAATAGGACACAAACATACAGAGAAAGCCCACATCTATTCCTCTAAATGCCCCAGAATCCTTGGCATCACAAAGAATATTGTTTTCTTTCCTAAATGGCAACTGAAGGCAAAGCAATATTATTTCTGAAGGAAACAGCTATTTTGGAACACAGGGGATGTGGAAATGGGTGTAGCCCATGGGGAGTGGAGGGAAAAATCGGCACCTAGTCTTTGTGAATTGCCTATCCCAAGAGTAACTGTGCATCCAGATTCAGCAATGGTCTGTCCTTACCTATCACGCTGCCATCTTCCTCCTCCTGCTTAACTTCCTTGTAGAGCTGCTGGAGGTTCACATCTAGAGAACCATTCTCTTCCCCTGAATAACCCAAATCTTCCTCTTTTATCATACTTGGCACCTGCAATAAGGGAGAATAGGTTGCTTGTTTATTATATTTATATGTGACAAATACAGACTGGAAGGAAGAAATCATCTGTAAGGTAATGATGGCTTTTTAACAGTTTACTTGATTGGATTACTGTAATATGTAATTCTATTTTAATATTTATATTTTGTAAACTTTACATTGTGAATTTTTAAGGTTGTGAGCCGCTTTGTATCCCAGTCCTGGAAGAAAAGTGGGGTATTATTACTATTAGTACTACTACTACAATTCAATTCTATCACTGTTTCTGTATGGAATACATTCCAAGGAAGGACTTATTTTTAGCAGTTAAGTGACTCAAAAAATCAACAGCCGGTTCAATTCATATACGAGAAATGATCCACAGGACTGAAATTGTGGAAAATCATCTTCTAGAGCAGTACTCCCCAAACTTTGTTCTTTCCGATGTTTTGGACTTCAGCTCCCAGAATTTCCAAATGTCAGTCAAGTTGGCTGTATCTATGCTGCATAAATATAGCAGTTTGATAGCAATTTAACTGCCATAGCTAAATATTATAGAATTCTGCAATTTGTAATATTGTGAAATAGTTTTCCTTCATTGACAAAGTGCTCTGGTACCACAATGAACTACAAATGCTAAGAATCCACAAGCTGGAGCAATGGCAGTTAAAGTGGTGTCAAACTGCTATAATCCTACAGTGTGGGTGCCTCTTAGTGGATATCTGGGATAAAAAAAGATTAGAAAAAATTAGGTCCCATGTGGTTTGTGAACCACACTTTCCACATCCACACCAGCTAAGCAGTGACAAACAGTTATAATTCTGGGGTTGTTGTGTGTTTTCCGGGCTGTATAGCCATGTTCCAGAAGTATTCTCTCCTGACGTTTTGCCCACATCTATGGCAGGCATCCTCGGAGGTTGTGAGATATACCTCACAACCTCTGAGGATGCCTGCCATAGATGTGGGCAAAACGTCAGGAGAGAATACTTCTGGAACATGGCCATATAGCCCAGAAAACACACAATAATCCTATGATTCCAGCCATGAAAGCTTTCGACAACACAGTTATAATTCTGCAGTGTAGATGGCCTCCTAGATGGTATTAAAAAGAATTTGGGGGCATAAAAGAATCAGAAATAAATAGTCCCATGGGTAGCATATGGACTACACTTTCTCAATTCTTGACTTAAGTATTTCAAAAAGGCTGAGGGGGAACATGATAGCCATGTTTACATATCTGAAAGAATATCATATTGAGGAAGGGGCAAGCTTGTTTTCTGCTGTTCCAGGGACTAGAATTCAAATTGCAGGAAAAAGATTGCACCTGAACATTAGGAAGTACTTCCTGACAGTAAGAACTGTTCGACAGTGGAATATGCCACTGCCTGGAATTGTGGTGGAGTCCTTACTCTGGATATTTTTAGATTGAGCCTGGATGGCTATTTGTCAGAGATGCTTTGATTCTGCCTTCCTGCATGGCAGAGAGTTGGATTGGGTGGCCCTTGCGGTCTCTTCCAACTCTGTGATTCTATCTGAAGCTTACGATTCTTGTAAAACTACTCTCACCTGCTGCTGTTCATCTTGCTGATCTTGCTTCTCAGCCTGATGCTGCTGTAGGAGAAAATGCTCGGCGAGGGCCACGGCGTGGAAACAGCTCTCTGAATCCCGCTCCCTTATCCAGCTCAGCATTTCCCGGGGCAAGATGGAGAGGAACTGTTCCAGGATCACCAGCTCCAGTATCTCCTCTTTCGTGTGTGCCTCTGGCTTCAGCCACTGGTGGCAAAATCTCCGGAGCTGGCAGTAGGCTTCCCATGGCCCCTCAGCATCTTTGTAGTCAAACTGCCGGAAATGTTGGCGCTGACTTTCCGAACTCAGAAGATCATCACCACCGCCGCCGCCACCGTTTTCTCTTGGTGATTCATTGCCCTCTCTTCCACTCATAAAGTTTAGTCTTTGGGTTTCCCCCATTGTTTTGCCAAGTCTAGTTATTTTGGCAGTAGCCCAGTGGCGTGTGGCTACTACTCCTTCCAACTCTGGCAAGGAGTTATTTCCATCTTCCCTCAGATGATTTTCTGGCTGATGCAGGCTGCTATGTTCAGACATTGGGGAATGTGGTGTGTGCAGAAAGTCTGGCCACTGCGTCTCCAACTGCTGGGATGATGCACCTTGGATTAATTTCCACTTTATGCATTGCTTTGGGGCTGCTGTTACTCTTTGAGGAGCCATTTCTACAGGGACAGCCAGAGTGCCTTCCCCAATTCTCTGCAAATCTCTTTCTGATTCCAGTTCCTGAACCTCCATTTTTATTTGAGACCTTCTCTCTGGCTCTACAATGACTCTGAAAAGTCCAGGAGTCGAGAATTCTGTTTTCTTCTCAGTAGTCATTTTTTCTTATTGGGGATGAACCCAATTCAGCTCCTTCCTTTCATGATTTCTTGGTTTTACTGAAAATTTGATCACAGAAAGAACTACTTTTTCATCATGGCAAAACAATGGTGTATTGCCACAGCACTTTTTCTATGATGTGGTTTATCTTCAGGCATCCAGGCAAATTAATATTGGTTGAGACTCCAATGGCCATGTTTCTCAGTTGTTTCCCTGGAAAAAAGACATAAAAACAGTAAGATCTCCACCTTTGCTAGTGTTAGGGGCAAAGGACCCCCATGAAAGTGAAAAATCACAAATTATGAAATTGCATATTTTCCAGCTTGAGATAACACTTCCTTAGGAATTTTTAGGTCCTGAAGGGCAAGTCTACGGGCAATTTTCGCTGGACACAGAATCACATCAGAAGACTTAGGTCTCTTCTACACTGACATATAATCCAGATTATCAAAGCAGATAGTCCACATTCTCTATTTTGAAAAGGATTATATGAGTCTACACTGCCATATAATCCAGTTCAAAGCAGATAATCTGGATTTTATATGGAAGTAGAAGGGGCATTAGAGATTCCTAGAAAAGTGGTCTCTCTAGAAATCTCTAGGAGGTTGACAGATTGGCCCTGTTCATTTATCAGTCAGCACGCCAAAGCCTTAAATCAAGAAAGAGTTTTCTAAGATCTACAGAGATACTTGCAGGAACACCTCAGCAAGCGATAGTCCAAAAGTGTCAGTCTAAAACCCAGAATGTCAATCTAGATATTCAGTTTTAATCAAGTCCAGAAATAATCATATCCACAAAAGTCTATTTGGACACATTGCTAATATAAGTCTAGAATTGTGAATTCTTCAGCAATTCTGAAGCTGTGGTTAGACTGGTTTCCCATGCGATGGCTCAATGATACGGAATGCCATGGAGGAGACATGATGAGGTCTACCCAGTTTCACCTAAAATAAGACATCCCTGGAAAATAAGACCTAGTAGAGGTTTTGCTGAATTGCTAAATATAAGGCCTCCCCGAAAGTAAGACCTAGCAAAGTTTTTGTTTGGAAGCATGCCCACTGAACAGAACGCCAGAGCTTGCAAGATCGGTAAATTTACATACCATAGAGTGTTGTACATGGAAATAATGGTAGTAACAAGAAATTCTTGATAGGATTCAGTTTGTCTGGTTATGCTGGTTTGTGATGACAACTACTGTACAGTATATAATAAATGTTCATTTTTTGTTCAACAATAAATGTAAATTCTTCTTCATGGAAAAATAAGACATCCCCTGAAAATAAGACCTAGAGCATCTTTGGGAGCAAAAATTAATATAAGACACTGTCTTATTTTCAGGGAAACATGGTATGTATAAATAGGTAAAGGTTTTCCCCTGACACTAAGTCTAGTCGTGCCCGACTCTGGGGGTTGGTGCTCATCTCCATTTCTAAGCAGAAGAGCTGGCATTGTCCGTAGACACCTCCTAGGTCATGTGGCTGGCATGACTGCATGGAGCGCCGTTACCTTCCCGCCATACCTATTGATCTACTCACATTTCCATGTTTTTGAACTACTACCGTGTTTCCCCGAAAATAAGGCAGTGTCTTATATTAATTTTTGCTCCCAAAGATGCTCTAGGTCTTATTTTCAGGGGATGTCTTATTTTTCCATGAAGAAGAATTCACATTTATTGTTGAACAAAAAATGAACATTTATTATATACTGTACTCATAATAATCCTTATGTTTTATTGCTGCATTTTAACTTTGTCTTATTAATGGATTGATTTTAATTGTATGTTTTAATTTTCATTCGTGTGTTTTTGGTATTTGATGTTTTATGTATGTATACTTGTTTTGCATTTGTAAGCCGCCCTGAGTCCCTGCGGGGAGATAGAGGCGGGGTACAAGAATAAAATTATTATTATTATTATTATTATTATTATTATTATTATTATTATATTACAGTAGTTGCCATCACCAACCAGCATAACCAGACAAACTGTGAATCCTATCAAGAATTTCTTGTTACTACCATTATTTCCATGTACAACAATTTTATGGTACATATATTTGCCAATCCTGCATGCTCTGGTGTTCTGTTTGGTGGGCCTGCTTCCAAACAAAAACTTTGCTAGGTCTTACTTTCAGGGGAGGCCTTATATTTAGCAATTCAGTAAAACCACTACTAGGTCTTATTTTCTGGGGATGTCTTATTTTAGGGGAAACAGGGTAGGTTGGCAGAAACTGGGGCTTACAACTGGTGCTCACTCCACTCCCTGAATTTGAACCTGTGACTTTTCGGTCTGCAAGTTCAGCAGTGTAACGTTTTAACACGCTGTGCCACTGGGGGCTCCCACGCCATAGCATTGGACCAGCTCAATTAAAGTGGGGTCAATCTGCATTCATTCTGCAGTGTAGATGTACCCCAGATCTCCTTGTTGTTAAGCGCAAAGGATGAACAATTCAAAGCTTAGCAAGAATGCACATCTGAATCATGTTCTAGGAGGGAAGGGAGAAAGGGCTATGGGATGTGCTCTGTGGAATAAATAAATAAATCTGCCTTCCCTCTTCCCTCCAACCCCCTTCCCCAAATCTGCTTTGGAAACTTACAGAAACCCAGGCGAGGCCTCCAGCGTCTCTCCCCAAATGGAAACAAACAAAGCCAGGACCCTCTCTTGTGCATTTGCAAGGCAAGGCCTGTCCTTTGCAAGCTGGGTGCATTCACTTCTGAGTGTACCCGCTTTTAGGGGCGCAGGGCGTTTGGGAGAGCAAACAAACACAGCCAGGTGGCAAATCTGCAGAGCAGCTGGTCCAGGAGGTGCCTTCAATACAGAGAAATGGTCCCTCCCTCTTTGCCCTCCTCTTCCTCTCTAGCAACTGAGATCTGTGGATTTAACCCTGAGAGAACTAAATGGATTGCTAGTAGCTACCCATGGAGATATTTTGCTCCTGTGGTTTGAATTCATTGCTCACAGCAACCCATTGACAATTTTGACCACCCTTCTTTAGACACCTTCCAGCTTGTCAATATCTTTCTTGAATTGTGGTGCCCAGAGCTGGGACCAGTATTATCCCAGGTGAGGTCTGTCCAAATCAGAATAAAGTGGGACTATGACCTCCCTAATTTAAAACACTATACTCCTATTGATGCAGTTTAGAATCGAGTCGGCTTTTTGAGCTGCTGTATCACACCCCCAGTGGCACAGTGGGTTAAACCACTGAGCTGCTGAAATTGCTTAGTGAAAGGTTGGCAGGGAGCTGGGGGAGCTCCCGCTGTTAGCCCCAGGTTCTGCCAACCTAGCAGTCCGAAAACATGCAAATGTGAGTAGATCAATAGGTACCGCTCCGGCAGGAAGGTAACAGTGTTCCATGAAGTCATGCCGGCCACATGACCTTGGAGGTGTCTACGGACAACGCCGGCTCTTCGGCTTAGAAATGGAGATGAGCACCAACCCCCAGAATCAGACACGACTAGACTTAATGTCAGGGGAGACTTTAACCTTTACTATCACACTGCTGACTTACGTGCAGTTTCAATATAATAATTTTTATTTATATATATTAACAACTTATAGTGAAACAAAACACAAAAACAATGAACACTTTACAGACATTTTTGGGCCGGGCTGTGGCGCAGCTGGCTAGTAACCAGCTGCAATAAATCACTACTGATCGAGAGGTCATGAGTTCGAAGCCCAGGTCAGGTTAAGCCCCCGACCATTAAATAGCCCGGCTTGCTGTTGACCTATGCAGCCCCGAAAGACAGTTGTATCTGTCAATTAGGGAAATTTAGGTACGCTTTATGCTGGGAGGCTAATTTAACTAATTTACAACATCATAAAACTGCCAGCAAAACACGAGGAATGGAATGAGGAAGTACAGCCACTACTGGACAGTGACGCAACAGCTCCCCCTGTGGCCGGAATTGTGAAGCTGGAAAAAAAATGTTAAATGCCTCTGTGTCTGTCTATATATGTTGTTTGTTGGCATTGAATGTTTGCCATATATGTGTTCACTAGCTGTGCCCGGCCACGCGTTGCTGTGGCAAAGTGGTGGTGGTATTGGTTAAAAATTGTTGTGTAATTTTTATTTGACGTTATTTGTATTTTTTTATTAATGTTATTGTAAGTTATCTTTTTATTTATTATATTTTATTATTTTCTTGTATTATTTTTAGTTATTTTCTGTTATTATAGTATTTTATTGTATTAATTGTTTAGTGTTTTTAATTATTTTTTAGTGTTTTATTATTATTTTTTATTGGGTTGCTAGGAGACCAAGTTGGAGGAGCTTAGCCTTCTAACTGGCAGCAATTGGATAAAAGCAATTATTCCTCTCTCTCTAATTAGGACTTTATTTTTCTTTTCTTTTTGTTGTATCAACCTAGAGCCGTGGATGATGGGTTGTGTTGTCAAATTTCGAGGTTGGGGGGCCTGTAGTTTTGTTGTTTTGTGGGTCGCCGTGATGCCATCACTCTTTTATATATATAGATTGTAATCCGCCCTGAGTCCCCTTCGGGGTGAGAAGGGCGGAATATAAATGCTGCAAATAAATAAATAAATATAACCCCACCACCAAGGCCTGAACAGGTATCCTTTCCTTTGCCATATAATTCATAAATCGACCATTAAACAAATGTCATATCCAAAATTCTTGACCAGCAAGATTGTATTGTTTTCCTTTTTCACTTTGTAGAACATATTTAATAAAAACTGACCAGTATAAATCAAAATCAGATCTATTAGTTTTATTAGTTTGAGCCATGTTCAGTTTGAGTGGGATCAAACTGAGTTAATTCTACAGTGTACATACACCCAGAGGCTGCTCTTCCAAGCTGCATTGGCTGGACTAGCCGGGGACGGTGCAACGACTGCTTGGCCTCAGGCAGCAAAATGTCTCGGGACGGCACCTAACTGGAAGGGGTTAAGAAAGAAAACAAAAAGACAGGTCGCCCAATGCCTAGACCAGCCCGGAAATGAGTGCTGCGGTGTGTTTCCTTTTCCTGCCCTCGCCTTTTGGGTTGGTTTGCCTGACTGGAATCAGCAGCAGGAGCAAAGAAGGGAGGAAACAACAAAAGCAGAATTTCCCGCCCTTTTGCATGATCCAGTTGGAAGACCTGCAAAGTGGATCGGAGGAAAGAGGTCAGGAGGGGAGCAAGAGGAAGAAAAGGGGGTGAAGGTGAGGATCTGGTAAAAAGGATGACTCTTTGGGGACAAAGGAAGGACTGGGATCTTGAGTGTCTAGGCCAGGCCTGGGCAAACTTGGGCCCTCCAGGTGTTTTGGACTCCAACTCCCACAATTCCTAACAGCCGGTAGGCTGTTAGGAATTGTGGGAGTTGGAGTCCAAAACACCTGGAGGGCCCAAGTTTGCCCAGGCCTGGCCTAGACATTAAGATTCCGGAGAAGGAGAAAGAATGACAAGGGTGTATCTCCACTACAGAATTAATTCAGTTTGACACCACTTTAACAACCATAGCTGCACGCTATGGAATCATAGAAGTTGAAGTTCTGCCAGGTCTCTAGTCTTCTCTGCCAAATAATGTTTCTGCCTTGCCAAAGTACAAAGCAATGAGCCACGACAGTTGATGTGGTGTCAAACAGCATTAATTCTGTAATGTAGATTTGCCCTCAGATGTAGGGGTTCTGGCCTTGGATTGATTGGGAGGTTGCTACCCTGTTTCCCCTAAAATAAGACATCCCCAAAAAATAAGACCTAGTAGAGGTTTTGCTGAATTGCTAAATATAAGGCCTCCCCTGAAAGTAAGACCTAGCAAAGTTTTTGTTTGGAAGCATGCCCAGCGCCTGACAAACAGAACACCAGAGCATGCAGGATTGGTAAATGTGCATACCAGTTGTATATGGAAATAATGGTAGTATCAAGAAATTCTTGACAGAAGTCACAGTTTGTCTGGTTTGGTTATGTTGGTTTGTGATGACAACTACTGTACAGTATAGAATAAATGTTCATTTTTTGTTCAACAATAAATGTAAATTCTTCTTCATGGAAAAATAAGACATCCCCTGAAAATAAGACCTAGCGCATCTTTGGGAGTAAAAAATAATATAAGACACTGTCTTATTTTCGGGGAAACACGGTAGCAGAATGGCTCAGGTCTTGCAAGGGGACACCTTTCAGAAATAACTCAGATGGCACTTTAAAGGCATACAAAGCTTTCAAGGAGTATGTGTTGTTGAAAGCTTTCATGATTTGAATCACAATGAATTAATTCTCCAGTGTAGAGCTAGCCTAAAGCAGTCCATGAAAGAATAACTCAATCAGAGAAGTCAGCCATAGCAGAGCATTTGATGAATTGACCTGAACACAGCATATTATTTGAGAACAGAGCACTTGATGAACCCACCTAGACATAGCATATTATTTGAGAACACAGAAATGCTGGACCACTCTCACAACCACATCAGACTACACAGAGAAGCCATTGACATCCACAAGCATGTGAACAATCTCAACACAATCACTGTGAATTTCCGGGCTGTATAGCTGTGATCCAAAAGCATTCTCTCCTGACCTTTCGCCCACATCTATGGCAGGCATCCTCAGAGGTTGTGAGGTCTGTTGGAAACCAGGCAAGTGGGGTTTATATATCTGTGCAAGGTCCAGAGTGGGAGAAAGAACTCTTGTCGGTCAGAGGCAAGTGTGAGTATTGCCATTGGCCACCTTGATTAGCATTGAATTGCAGCTTCATAGCCTGCCTGCTTTCTGCCTTGAGGAATCCTTTGTTGCTAGGTGTTAACGGCTCTGATTGTTTCCTATCTGGAATTCCCTTGTCTTCTGAGTGTTGTTCTTTATTTACTGTCCTGATTTTAGAGTTGTTTTCTAATACTGTTCATTTTCATGGTTTCCTCCTTTCTGTTGAGATTGTCCACCTTCTTGTGGATGTTAGTGGCTTTTCTGTGTCGTCTGACATGGTGGTTGTGAGTGTGGTCCAGCATTTCTGTGTTCTCAAATAATATGCTATGTCTAGGTTGGTTCATCAAGTGCTCTCTATTCTCAAATAATATGCTGTGTTCAGGTCAATTCATCAAATGCTCTGCTATGGCTGACTTCTCTGATTGAGTTATTCTTTCATGGATTGCTTTAGGCTAGCTCTACACTGTAAAATTAAATCAGTGTGACACTATTTGAATGTCAGCTCAGCCCTCCACATTTGGGGTTAGGAGCCCAAGACCCCCATGAATAACAACAACAACAATTTTTTTTTTCGTGTCAGGAGCAACCACGTTGTTGCTTCTGGAGTGAGAGAATTGGCCGTCTGCAAGGACGTTGCCCAGGGGACGCCCGGATGTTTTGATGTTTTTACCATCCTTGTGGGAGGCTTCTCTCATGTCCCCGCATGGAGCTGGAGCTGATAGAGGGAGCTCATCCGCGCTCTCCCTGGGTGGGAATTGAACCTGGCAGCCTTCAGGTCAGCAACCCAACCTTCAAGTCATGAGGCTTTTATCCCCTAGGCCATCGGAGGCTCCAACAACAATAATAATAACAACTTTATTATTGTACCCTGCCTCCATCTCCCTGAAGGACTCAGGGCAGCTTACATGGGGCCAAGCACAGGTAAATACAGCAAACAAAATAAAACACATCAAAAATACAAACACTAATTTACAATTTTACACATTGACATAGTAAAATTAAAATGGTGAGCATAGTAAAACATGATTTAGACACCAGAGTAAGGTGTTTTTCCACCTTTCCCTGAAGGTGGAAAAACTGCAAATAAAGAAATTGAAGGACCTAGACCAGTGGCTCTCAACCTGTGGGTCTCCAGATGTTTTGGCTTTCAGCTCCCAGAAATCCTAACAGCTGGTAAATTGGCTGGCATTTCTGGGAGTTGTAGGACGAAACACCTGGGGACCCACAGGTTGAGAACCACTGACCTAGACAATTCTAAAGGGATGTTCTTGCTGGAAATCCCTAGGTCATCCAGTGTGACGGGAGCAATTATGTGAGTCCCCTTGGGGAGATAGGGTGGAATACAAATAAAGTTGTATTATTATTATTATTATTATTATTATTATTATTATTATTATTGAAATATACCATTGAGTCCACAAATGTGGAGCAAAGAGTGTAGTTCTCTCTGGACTCTGAATAAATGTTGCTTTCCATTCCACAGATGCAGAGGAAATCACAAATTTTCCAGGTTGCATTTTGTCTCATGAAAGTCATCCAGAAACTTGCTCGCAATGCAGCATTTTTCTTGTTAGATTGGTAGGAGACAGTGCCTCTGAGTGTGGATGCTTTCGTTGCCACTCGGCTGAAGACTTGGGATTCCATTTCCCATCTCATTGTCTTGGAGAGACACTTTGAGGTGTCTGTGAGGTTGACCAAAACTGGTTCCTTAAGGAAGCACTCCCGACCCCGTTCCATTCTGCACGCCTCCACAGTGCTGGTGTGATCACCTCTTCCCTGGCCATCCAGAAGAAAATCCTCCAACGAGGCTGGATACAACCTCTCCCTGGAGATCAGGTGAAAGCCACTAAGGTGGCATCCAAGATGGCAATGGGAAGAGGGGAAACCGCTGCCCTTCAGCCCCGGGGTGCACCAGGGTTGCAGCCGCCTCTGAAAACAGAGGAGCGAGACCCAGCTGGGCATGAACTCCGGGGCAGAGGGGTGCCTCGTTTGCACCCAGCTGGCTCCATGCGGGAGTTTTTATCCAGGGAATCTCAACGGGTGAAGCAGGAACCAGATGAAGGGCTTCAACAGCAGCAGCGGCAACCCCCACCCCTGCCACCATCACAGCAACACAACTGGGAATCTCAAAGACAGGAGTTTTCTAAATCAGTCCAATATCCCCAGTCTGGATGGAGAAACCCACCAATGTACAAGTCCCTGCCATGGGATACAAATGCCTTTCCGTCTTCCTATGATGCTCCACCCAGTGCAAGCCAGTGGCCTTCTGGAGGAGGCTGGGTGCCCCAAGACCTCCCGACCCTCAGCCGAGATGCCCAAACCACCTACAGCGGGCAGGAGCAAAGGGAGCGAAGGAATTACGGGACTGCAAAAGAAGAGGTTCCCAATGAGAATGCAGTCACCTCAGAGATCCGGCGCCAGCGCTTCCGACACCACCGCTACCAGGAGACTGAGGGGCCTCGGGAAGTCTGCCGGCAGCTCCAAGAACTCTGCCGCCAGTGGCTGCGGCCAGAGCGGCAGAGCAAAGAGCAGATCTTGGAGGTGCTTATTCTGGAGCAGTTCCTGGCCGTCCTGCCTCTGGAGATTCAGAACTGGGTCAGGGAACACGGGCCGGAGAGCTGTGCCCAAGCGGTAGCCTTGTCGGAAGATTTCCTCATGAGGCAGCGCGAGGCCCTGAGAAAAGAGCAGGTAGGAAAATACCCTTTTGATCTTTTCTCCAGACTCTGGATTTTTTTTAATGAACCCCTATCAGTTGGCAGGGTGTGTGACTACAGTGGACAGATCCTTTTTGCTAGTGGTTTTCTCTTTCAGATATCTTCTTTTGGGGATGGGAATTATACAGAGGTGGGAATCATGCAGCTCATCAAATGTTGTTCGTCTGTGACACTTAGCATCACTAGTTAATGCAGCTAGTAGTGAGGGATGATATGATTTGTAGTCCAGCAAGATCTTTGGAGAACTGACAGATGTGTATCTCTCCTTTGAAAAAGATCTTATCATACAGGGCAGGTGGAGTGCAATTACAGCAGGATAACAGGGAATTGTAACACACATTCTTTCCCTGTCTGTTCTCCTGAAAACTGTTTCTTTTACAAAAGAAGTGGTTTGAGAAACTGCAAATCGCTTCTGGTGTGAGAAAATTGGCCATCTGCAAGGATGTTGTCTAGGGGATGCCCAGATGTTTTTGATGTTTTACCATCCTGTGGGAGGCTTCTCTCATGCCCCTGCATGGAGCTGGAACTGATAGAGGGAGCTCATCCATACTCTCCCCAGATTCAAACGGGCAACCTTCAGGTCAGTAACCTAGCCCTGAAGTCAGCAGTCCTACTGGCACAAGGGTTTTGCCCATTGCACTACCAGGGGCTCCACAAAAAGAATGGCATTACACTATGTAGCACAATTTTTGTTCCTGGGTTATAAATGTCATTTCCTAATTGGTTCGCCCATTGCACTACCAGGGACTCCACAAAAATAATGGCATTACACTATGTAGCACAATTTTTGTTCCTGGGTTATTAATGTCATTTCCTAATTGGTTCTCCCATTGCGCTACCAGGGGCTCCACAAAAAGAATGGCATTACACTATGTAGAACAATTTTTGTTCTTGGGTTATTAATGTCATTTCCTAATTGGTTCTATCATAAATACATAGGAAAACTTTGTTTTTGAGGTCTGCACAAAAAGGTTAAAAATGGCACATTGGAAGGTTAAAAATGGCAGCCACAAAAATGTTTCTGGGGTATAAGTACCACACAATTAAACAGGAAATAAGACTTTCAAACCAGGAACAGGAGCCCCCGGTGGCACTTTGGATTAAATCCTTGTGCCTGCAGGACTGCTGATCTAAAGGTTGCTGGTTCGAATCCGGGGAGAGCATGGATGAGCTGTATACAACACAGTATCTCAAGCCGCTCCTGACACGAAAAAACAAACAAAACAAAACCAGGAACAGAAAATGTTTCAAATTGTGTTACATAGTGTTCATTGTGTTTGTAAAATAAACATTTCCAGGCTGAGGATGCCTACCATAGATGTGGGCGAAACGTCAGGAGAGAATACTTCTAGAACATGGCCATACAGCCATGAAACATACAACAACCCTGTTTCCAGGCTGTTTCCCACTAGTAGAGTGTTGAGAGAGGAGCAATGTCATGTAATGCATACCAACCAGACTATGTTGTCCTGTTATAATTGCAATTTGTCTACCTTGTGAGACAAAGTGTTGGGTGGAAAGAAAGCAAGTGCCAGGCATGTTTCTCTCTAAGGGCATTCAATGGAGAGGATTCTACTATGAAACAGGTCTTGTCTGTTCCCACCATTCATTTAAACAATTGGAAATTGTGTTTCCCACCTTATTATTTTATTAATCTTGCTGGTGTTTACACTTCTTGTTTCTCTGCTGCTGGAAAAGGGACTAGAGACATGTCCAGCAACCTGGGATTTCTCCTCAAGGAGCCCCATCAGGAGAAAGGAAATCATGAGAGGGGGTGAGGACTCCACTTACCCAACGCCCCAGCAAAAAGCAGGAATCCCTGATTCTTCTGCGGTTACTATATACCTAGCCAATGTGAAATGTGCTCCTTTCCTTGGGATGCCTTGATTATATTTCTGTCTTCTGTTATTGCAGTGCTCCAAATGTGGTAATGAAATGAAACTGATGGCACATGCAATAACAAAAGCCACATCTCTAACAGGGGGTTTGGGGAAATTGAAAAGATTGTGGGCCACAAGAAAGGAATCGAGGCCCCATATGTCCCAGGACCTAACGTGGAGTTAGTTCTGTGTACATTTCCGGGCACCATAGTTTGGAAATATATTGACAAGCTAGAACGTATCCAGAGGAGAGCAACCAATATAATTAAAGGTTTGCCCTATGAGGAGTGATTTAGGGAGTTGGATATGCTTAGCTTGGAGAAGAGAAGGTAAAATGGCCATGATAAATATTTGAAGAGATGACACATTGAAGAGGGAGCCAACTTATTTAAGACTAGGTTGCAGAGCAGTAGATTCAGGCTATAGGACAAGAAATTCCACTTAAATGTTAGGGAGAATTTCCTGAAGGTAAAAGCTGTTTGACATGGAATATATTGCCTCTGAGGGTAGTGAAGTTTTGTCAGGAGTGCTTGAATTATGTATTTATGACTGTGGACCGAATGGCCTTTGAGGACTCTTCCAACTCTAGGATTGTATGATTCCAGGCGCTGTGGACGTTTGATGAGGTAGTGGCGAATGCACCCTTGGTTCAGCAAATGCCGTTTCCAGGTGTGACGCAGCAGGTCCATTACCCCACTTTGGGGTTGCCGATGCAGTACCCATCCATGACCCAGCAGACCCTGTATCCTGCTATTGGCCAGCAAGCCCCAAACCCCATCATGTCGGAGAGGATGCCATTGCATGCTGGGGGAACACTACTCTGTCGGGAACCTGTGCCGGAGGGTGGAAAGAACCTCAGGCCATATGGTAAGTTATCTTGCCAGTGCTGACTTTTGAACATTTTGGGGGAAGCTAATAGCAAAACTTGAGAAATTCCTTTTGAAAAAGACTATTAGAATTACAAGTGATAGCCAGCATGGTATACTGGTTTGAGGATCAGACCATGACTCTGGAGACCAGGTTTCAAATCATTGTAGAAGGAATGACACCATGTAACCGCAGTGGCTCCATGCTATGTAATCCTGGGAGTTGTACTTTTTCAAGTGGTTTCTGCCCAAGTGCTGGTGCCTTGCCAAATGCCATATCCCAGGATTCCATACTATAGTGTAAATGCACCCTTTGGTTCTACTTTGGCTGCCATTGCTACATTCCATGGGATCCTGAGGTTTGTACTTGATGAAAATCTGATTTTAGGAAGAAATACTGGAGAATTCCTAGTATCTGAGCCTAAATTACAAATCCCAGGATTTCATACAATGGAATTATGACTGATGGAGGATAATCATTGTGCTATAGTGTAGAAGGGCTCTAGATGTTTTGGACAACTGTGCCATATCCCGTTACCGTTGATCAAACTGATTGGAGTTTATCAAAGCTGAAATTGAAAACATTTGAGGTCTCTGTTGGTTTTCAGTGTCTTTAAGAGTTAGATCTGTCTACATTTGAACATGAAAGAGTCACATTGTATTTACTGGGAGCATAAGGTGCCCTTCTGGAGCCAGCAAGGTGTAGTAGTTTGAAGGTTGGAGAAAAGGTGCAACCTTTTTATTCATGCTGTCTTTTAAAGAAGGTTTTTAAGATCATGTTAGAGGCTGCTGTAGTTTTATATGTTTTTATGGATTCAATCTGAATTGTTTTAATGCTAATGATGTTTAATACTGTTTTAATATTTGTATATCATATATTTTAAAATGTATGCCGATGTTTTTATGTTAAGTCGCTTTGAGTCTCCTGTGGGAGAGATAAAGTGGGGTATAAATGAATATAGTGGGGAGGTTAAACTGCTGAGCTGCTGAACTTGCTGATCGAAAGGTCCGTGGTTTGAATCTGGGGAGTGGGGTGAGCTCCCGCTGTAACGCTTAGCTTTTGCCAACCTTGCACTTTGAAAACATGCACATGTGAGTAGATCAATAGGTACCACTTCTGTGGGAAGGTAACGGTGCTCCATGCAGTCATGCCGGCCACATGGCCTTGGAGATGTCTACGAACAATGCCGGCTCTTCGGCTTAAAAATGGAGATGAGTACCAACCCTCAGAGTCGGAAACGACTAATAATAATAATAATAATAATAATAATAATAATAATAATAATATAATAGCCTTCTCTGCCAAAGTGCCTCACTAAAGTACAACTCTCAGGATTCCATAGCATTGAGTATGGAAATTAAAGTGGTGTCAGATAGTGTAGTGTACAATTGATATGTACCCAATGAGTCTGGAGACCATGGTATAAATCTCTGCCCAGCCATGAACCCTGCTAGATGACCTCGGGCAAGTCACACTCTGTCAGCCTCAGAGGAAGACAGTGGCAAGCCTCTTCTGAATAAATCTTGCCTGTGACAGAATTGCCGTGAGTTAGAAACTACTTGAAAATGCCCAGCAACAAGTTGGCCACTCTGTGACTTACACGGTTGTAAAACTGTGCCACAAACATGAAGCTGAATGCGTGTATCTTTTTCACCCTTCCTTCCCCTAACCCTCTGCACGCAGGGCCTATCCAGGAGTTCCGGAGGCCCCTGACGAATGCCGAGCGGATGCGCAACCGACGGATGCGCAACCGGAAGCAGCGTCTGGAGACCAGCATGCAGCTCGTGGAATCAGCCTCTCGGGCGCCCTCGATGCTTCTGGACGCCATGCGCGGGCTGCACCACCAGGACCTGAAAGCCTTCGACCGGGCCAGGCAGGAGGAATGGCAGCACCGCAAGCAGGAAAGGTGCCAAGACCGAGCCACATCCCAGTTAATGGTCAGTGCTCTTGAGCGCTCCCACAGCGACCTGGGGCAGTTCTTGGGGAGGCAAACTGTGACCATGGCAGCCATTGCAGCAGTTTTTGCCGGCCGGAGGTCTCCCTCGCATGGAACTCATCGTGGACATGGTGCTCACCTGGACCACAATAATCCGCCAGAATCCAGAACTCCACTACAACCTGGCCATGTGCCTGGTATGCCTTCAGAGCCCACGTCTGGACCCGTAATCCCGTGTCCGGTGCCTCCCTTGGCCACACCTGGTGGCGTTTGCGACCCCATTCCTGAACCATCTCCAACAGACAGCCCTCAGGAGGATGCAGCTCCCGACTCCCCAACACCATCCACTTCAGATGCCACCTCACGGACACTTGACACAAGACTGAACAGAGGGACAAAAAGGAAGATGTGGGAATAGTATGATTGTCATTCCTTGGAGTTTTAGTCACATGTTGACATAGCTTCCACCACAGACAGGGTCAACAGGATGGTATTCTGCCCTTGTCCTATTTTTCAAATGTATCCTGCTATTATCCCATTTCAACTACCATACCTTTTCAACTATCATCTTTAGGCATCTGTAAAATGGGAATAATCAGCCTGCCTTGCAAGGTGGTTGTGAGTGTGCAACTGTGTAGCCATTTCATTCTACTTTCTAAGTCTTTGAAGGGGGGTGGGGAAGGGGGAAATTTTCCAGAACATTATTTATTTCTGGAAAATTATTTCTTTTTTGTGATCCTTCTCAGAATCTGGCCTATAGGGGATTTTGTTAAGGACTGATGAAGAAACCAAATTTTCCATGCCCTGCAAAAGCAACACTACACTACATCTCAGGGCCCACGTTGGCCCTACAATTGTTTTTTTCTTTCTATTTTATTTATTATATTTGTTATAAAAGTCTGTAACATACTTGTTATACTCAGGTTGACAAGCAACAGCGAATACCCCCCTGACTGCAGTTAATATACAGTAAAATGACAGCTCAATAAAAGGTGAGATGATAAAACTACCTGTTTTGAGATTTAAAAACAAAGCTGGAGAATGAAAAACATACAGTTGTCACTCCATATTTGTGGGTTTTACATCTGTGGATTTGATGAAAATGTTCTCTATAGAAATCTATAGCTCATCCAGTGTGATGCTACAGTTGTTATGCTGAAAGTTCTAATGATTCCTAAGTAGAATATCTTTCTAGTAATCTCAGGGTCCCCCAGTGCGATTCTTTGGACAATTTGTGGTAGTTTTTAACATTAGCAATTTTTCCACTTTTGTAGTGGGTCCTTCATCCCTATCCCTAGCAAACGTGAAGGTCTGACTGCATTGTTTTTATGCTGTTGGAGCTAGCCCATAAGGAAAGTTGCTATTAAATGATCACTATTATGCCCTTTTTGCCGGAAACAAATCTGTTCCAAACCCTAATATTTTTTTAAAAGATGAAGCAAGATGGCACTCCCATCAATCCCATATAGCTACTGGACTTGCATTTTGCATGAAACATCATTCAACGTAATGGATGCAATTTGCTTCTAGATCTTATAGCTGCAAATACATTACAACCCCTGTATCCCCATGTCTGACAAATTGTGTCCTCTCTAGCTATTTTCTAAATCCTCCAGCACAACTGTGGTATTCTAGAAATTCTAGAAATTCTTTGGGGTTGTTTAGTGTTTTCTGGGAAGTATGGCCGTGTACCAGAAGTACTCTCTCCTGGCGTTTCACCCAAATCTATGGCAGGCATCCTCAGAGGTTGTGAGGTGTATATATTACTATCAGAGGTTGTACACACTAATGCCCAGTTACTACAGCCAGCATAGCCAAGGGCTGGTGTGATGGGGTTTTGCAGTCCTAAAGATCTCAAGGTGTTCGGGGGACCTGCTGCCGTTCCTCCAGGATATTTGCTGCCTGCTCCCTTATGGCAGGCATGAGCAAACCTTGGCCCTCCAGGTCTTTTGGACTTCAATTCCCGCAATTCCTAACAGCCAACAGGCTGTTCAAGTCCAAAACACCTGGAGGGCTGAAGTTTGCCCATGCCTGCCTTATGGCCTATGGACGAGTGTCTCCAAGTCTTTGTCTCTCCAGATGTTCTGAACTTCGGATCCCAGAATCGTTGGCCATTGACCATGGTGCTTATATTTTTGGATGCTGAAGGCCAAAAAACACCTGGAAGGCCATCAATTGAGGACCATTGTAACCCTAGCATTTTTGGGCTTCATCTCCTCTTCTCGGAACTGCAATCTCCATTAGCCCAGTGCTGGAGGTTGTAGTTCCAACATCAGGAGAGCTAAACAATTCCCACCCTCTTTTGCAAATTCTTCTCTTAGAACCAAGCAGTTGATAACCTTCCCATTGCAGGTTTGAAAACCAAATTGATGAAAGGAGAAAAAAATCAAGTTTGTGGAAAACAAACAAAAGTGTTAACAAAACAAAAAATAAACAATTCTGGGATCAGAATTGTAAAATGATGTATCTAGTTCTCTTGTCATAAATCTCAAGGGAACTCAGTCATGAAACCCACTGGTTGACTTTGAGGAAGTCACACTCTCCACCTCAGAGGAAGACAAAAGCAAAGCTCTCCTGAGCAAAATTTACGAAAAAAACAACCCATGTGACAGGTTTGCCAAAGGATCACCATAGATCAGAAACTACCTGAAGGCGCACAATGACAACAAGATGCAGGTTGCTAGAAATAAACTTATTTATAATCCAATTCTAAAATTGGAACATGCTGCATGTACACAAAGAACAACAAAAATGAAGAAATCGGGACAAGGAAATATTAGTGCTTTGTTATTATAATGTTGCTGAGTTTACCTCATTCAGTGTTACTTCTCCTTTTTTCGAAAAAGAAAAAAACGCCCTCACACTTCGTCTACTATTGCAAAATACTGTAAGGCCGTGGCCGCTTGTGGCCAGGCATTCCCTTTTGACAGGGCAAATTTTTGCCACAATTTCTGTGTGGGAGGTCATGTTTCTACCAATAGATCCCCACACTGGAGATTAGAGAACTACAACTTCTTTTGCAATCCACCATTCCTTACTGGTCGTTTTCTGTGATCCCCAACAAGGGGAAAGGCTGTGCACAAAAGCAATGTCAACAAAACAATAGCCTGATTTTTACTGTGTGAAACATGACAAGGATCGGGTCTTTTGTCAGCAAAACTAAAAAAAAGTAAAAAAAAAACCAGTTAGCCCTCCATATGTGCTGGGTTTAGGAGCTCAAGAGCCTCATGAAAATGAAAAACTGTAAATTACCCCTTTTTACCATAGAACACTTCTCTAGGAATTTCTAGGTCTTCCAGGATTAACCTATGTCCAACTTCTGCTGGAAGCTGAACAGAGCATTACATTGAGAACCTAGAGATTCCTAGTGAGAGCATTTTAAATCAAATCTGTGAATAACACTATGTAATACAATTTATAAATGCCATTTAATAATTGATTCTATTATGAAAACTTTGATAAAGTTTGTGAAACACCAAAAACTTTGTTTTTATGGGAGGGACATCGTGCAGCACATTTTGCTATAGTTTTTCAATGAGTCTAAACCGTGAGGAGCTGTGGTGGTGCAATGAGTTAAACCCTTGTGCTGCCTGAACTGCTGACCTGAAGGTTGGGTTGCAGGCCTGAAGGTTGCCAGTTTGAATCTACGAGACGGGGTGAGCTCCTGCCTGTCAGTTCTAGCTTACTGGGACATGAGAGAAGCCTCACAGCAGGATGGTAACACATTCAGGCATCCCCTGGGCAACGTCTCTGTAGACGGCCAATTCTCTCACATCAGAAATGACTTGCAGTATGTTCTCAAGACGCTTCTGACACAATTAAAAATAAATCGAGTCTCAAACAATTCAACATAGTTTGCGGCAGCCACAAAAACGAAGTTTCTGGAGTATAACAACTACTTTCAAAGTAAATATCACACAATTAAACCGGAAATAATACTTTCAAGCCAGGAACAGAAAATTTTTCAAATTTTGTTACGCAGTGTAATTAAATTCACAAAAGTCAAACCTGCAAATGTGGAGGGATAACAGCAAAGCAGGCTTGATTTGAATAGCGCATCTCAGCCTCCGATGTTTGGAGGTTGATATGAATCCAGTTTTTTTTGTGTCAGGAGAAACTGCAAGTTGCTTCTGATGTGAGAGAATTGGCCGTCGGCTAGATTGTTGCCCAAGGGACGCCCGGATGTTTGATGCTTACCATCCTTGTGGGAGGCTTCTCTTATGTCCCTGCAAGGAGAGCTGGAGCTGACAGAGGGAGCTCATCTGTGCTCTCAGCAGATTCGAACCAGCAATCTTCAGGTCAGCAGTCCTGCTGGTACAAGAGTTTAACCCATTGCGCCCCCAGGGACTCCATGAATCCAGGTGAATCAAAATGTTTACCTTAAAATCAAGGAATGTCAACAACATAGCCGAGTTCTCTGTCTGGATATGGCAAACAAGTGCAATTGCATATTTTTGTATAACAAATTCTGCTTATCTACATATTTACTTGCAGATGTCTGCCCACAATGCTGACCCTCTATCTCCTGACTGCACATAACCATGCTCAGATTTATGAGATTCTGGAACTTGGCATTTTCAAGGTTCCTAGGCTAGAAACTTGTCAAGGTGAATTGCATCCCTATATTATTATTATTTTACTTTTGCAGTTCAGTAGTAGAATGCACACAGCTTTAGCTTGAGTGACATTTTGATATTCTGTCTTTTGGCCAAATAGTATGATCATAATATTAGCCTATTTCCTGGGCAACAACACAAAACATGCACATGAATTAACACATCTGTTTTGTAATAAAGATAAAACATTAAAATGTTAATGTTTTAGTTAAGGATCTTTCTCCACATTCCATGTGATTCATATTGATGTGAGGAGTAAGTGGCTGCTAAACTAAAAATCCTTTTGGACTTTTAAGGGTGCATCCACACTGTAGAATTAACGCAGTTTGACATCACTTTAACTGCCATAGCTCAATAGTATAGAATCCTGGGAGTTGTGGTTTTACAGGGTCTTTAGCTTTCTTTGCCAAAGGATTCTCATGACTCACCAAATGACGACTCCCATGAGCACTAAGCTATGGCAGTTAAAGTGGTGTCAAACTTTATCAATTTAACAGTGGGATAGAGATTATCCCAAAGTGCATTTCAACTCTGTCAGTCTCTTTTCACGCCATCTGGGCAAGGCTGTGCACAGGTTGTAGGCTTCTTCCAAACGTAGCCTCCTTTTCTGGCAAATTCAACATTCAGAGATGAAACAAGAAGTTTGAAGGCTGGTGTGTCTGTGTATTGTAACCCATCTGTGGGATGGAGAGAAAAAGGAGAAATCACGTAAAACTGGAGTACATGTGGATGTGCCTAAATTACCAATCAATTTACAGCAACCCCATGAATTTAATGGGGCTCTCTTAGGCAAGGGAGACTCAGGCCCTTTCTACACTGCCATATAAAATCCAGATTATCTGCTTTGAACTGGATTATATGGCAGTGTAGACTCATATAATCCAGTTTAAAGCAGGTAATATGGATTATCTGCTTTTATAATCTGTATTATATGGCAGTGTAGAGGGGGCATCAGAGACGGTTTTGCACCAGATCCCAACTGATCTTGGAAGCTAAGCAGGGACAGCTCAGGTTAGAACTTGGATGCGAGACCGCCGATGAATACCAGGCACTATTGGGTATATTGGGGAAGAAGGAAGTGGCCTTGGGAATTCCTTGCTTAAGAAAACCATGGTCTGTGTCACTGCAAATAGACACACAACTTGATGGCACACACTTCACACTGCCAAAGGGACACACACAAATACACGGGTCTAACACAAACAGCAGTTCCTCCAATAGCCAGCAAGGACCCACACTTGGTAAAGATCTTTGCTCCAGTCCTATGTCCACACTTCCAGTTTGACCAACAAATACCTTTCTTCTTGGTATGCTAACTTTCTATGTATAGGGAACCTTGGTTTGCATAGAAGAGTATTCAGCCACGTGAGCCCTTGCAATATGAGGGGGTACAATTGAAGGTTTATCACCTCACCCTTGTCATACGAGAAGCTGGTTATGGCACTGATGTCTGCCATCCTCTTACCACTTCCCCAGTAATCATAAAAACATTTTTCCAGAAGTAATCACCACTTACCTGGGTGCTTTAGGACAGTCCTGGGCCATCTTAGGCCCTCCAGGTGTTTTGGATTTAAACTCCCACAATTCCTAACAGCCTACATGCTGTTAGGAATTGTAGGAGTTGAAGTCCAAAACAGTGCCCAAGTCTGATCTAGGGACTACATTTGACCCTCCACAGTTATGGGTTGGACTTTTATTTTATTTTTATTACTTACATGATACATGACCAACAACATAAACACATTAAGATACACCTGTGATTCTAAGATGCACCCCATTTTTGGAGATGTTTATACAGGCTTAAAGTGCATCTTAGAATTGAAGAAATACAGTATTTGCGGATTTGACTAAAAATGTTATCTCTAGGAAATTCTAGATCAGGCATACCATTCTTTTCTTGGGTGTCTGAAGGACTCACGTCCATTACCAGCTGTGGCTCTAGACTTTAGGGAATCTTCTCTATTGGCGTGAGCTGGAAACACACCTGGCTCCTCCACTTCAAGGCTTCTCTGTTGAGGATTTTCCTTTAAGTGCTCAATTGTCACGCTGTCCCCTAATACAAAAAAGAAAATTCAGGTGTGGCGCCATCACCTCACCTTCTAATTTTTACTCAATTTGATAGCAACAATATAAAGGGTAAAGCAGATAGATCAAACACTTGAATTCAATTGGCATAAAGGACAACACATCATTCTACAAATCTAAATAAATAATGAAGTGCAAGGGTGTATAAGTGTGGTTAGACATACTTATCTGCCATGACTACATACTATGGAATAATGGCATTTGCAGTTTGGTGAGGCAATTTGTGGAGCTCCAGAACCTGTTTTCTAGAGGCCATGGGAAGTCCTTCAACATCTGACCCACCTACCTTAGAAACCGCATCTCCCCCTACGAACCCGCACGTTCTCTTTGCTCGTCGGGGGAGGCCCTTCTCTCGCTCCCACCACCCTCACAGTCACGGTTGGTGGGGACGAGAGAGAGGGCCTTCTCTGTTGTGGCCCCCCGGCTTTGGAACTCTCTTCCTAGAGAGATCAGGCAGGCCCCTACCCTCCTCTCCTTTCGTAGGAGCTTAAAAACCTGGCTCTTCCAAAAGGCCTTTGATACCTAATTTGATGTTGGACTGTGTGATGTCTCATGGGCCTTGTAGTCCCGTTCCTAGTACTATTGTGGCAGACGAAGAGGAAAACATGGGATTTACACCGTTTCAGCCAGAAACGGAGCCCCTGCACCTGCAGGATGTTTGCCCTCAAGAAGTTAGCCAAACAAGCCTTGGGCAGAATTCTCCCCCGTTTTCTCGAAAGGACAATTATAATAAAGATAGAGGCGCTAGGGAGGCGAATCGCCGGAGCGCCAGAATCGCAGCCAAACAATTAGCTGATTAGGTCTGCTTCCCTTGGGAAATTCTTAGGAGTCATGCATCTGGACAGAGTTGAGTTTCATTTCTAGTTCTCCAGGGAAAATGTTATTCTGGCGGGAAGCGAGACCCTATTTAGGTGTTTTCCCGCGAAGGAAATCTTGCGGAGTCAACTCGTCAGCTTGTGGAGTGAGATCGTGTGTGGACTTCGTAATCCCAGCTCCTCGTTCCCGGACCAAGTTTCAAGCCGCCTTGTTTCACGGACCTTGCCACGGACCTTGTTCTTGTTCCTTGTTGCCTCGTATCAAGTCTTGCTTAGCCAAGTATCTAGTTGTTTTCCAGCTTTGTTGTCAAGCCTCCATGGACTAAAAGACCTTGTCATCTCCCCACACTTTGCTTGGCAAAGTGTGTGTTTCGGTTATTGGATTATAACTTTGGACTCTAATATCACATATTGGACATTGTTTTCCTTGACTATATTTGACCTTTCCTGAAAGGTCTACTTCTGAACTATATTCTTCACTTGTTTTTATTGACTTTATATATTTCCTTAATAAAGATATTAGATAGATTCTGGTCTCTGCGCATGGTTATTGGTGCTCCGCAGCCTGGGTCCTGACAGACTGATCCATTTGCCCATTTTATAATAGCCCCCATTTCGAGATGTTGCCAATGCTATTTTGCACTTTATTGTCCATTTCTACCGGCACATTCTGTTCTGGATTTTATGAATTAGTCTCCTGTTTTAATATTGTATGTTTTTCGTATGCTTCTTGCCGATTTTAACCATTGTTTTATTGCTATTGATGTTTTACTGGTATAATTGTTTTATAGTCGTGTTACTGATATTGATTGTTTTATCGGGCTAGGCCCCATGTAAGCCGCCCCGAGTCCCTTCGGGGAGATGGGGCGGGGTATAAAAATAAGTTTATTATTATTATTATTATTCAGCTTGCTAACTGTCCTATGTTGTTTGGGCCTCTGCCCCATGTAAGCTGCCCCGAGTCCCCGCGTGGAGATGGTGGCGGGGCATAAATAAAGTATTATTATTATTATTATTATTATTATTATTATTATTATTCTGTGCAGAAAGAAGGCCCTTTACATCTGAACTATTGGGGAGCTTTCTCTTACATTTCCCCCACCTGGATGGTTTCCATCTGGGTGTTCAGGAAAAGACGAACTGTCGTAGAGGCTTTCCCCACTGTCAAAATACTTGTAGGCGTTGTCCCCCAAGTGGGTCCTCTGATGTTTAGTCAGGTAGGGTCTCCACCGGAAGCTCTCCCCACATTGCAGGCACTTGTAGGGCTTCTCCCCCGTGTGGATTCTCAGGTGTTCGGTAAGGGTGGAGCGGCGGTTGAAGCTCCGTCCACACTTGGGGCACTCGTAGGGCTTCTCCCCTGTATGGATGCGGAGATGCGCATTGAGGTGGGTGCTCTGGAAGAACCGCTTGCCACATGCCAGGCACTCAAAAGGCTTCTCCCCCGTGTGGGTCCGGTGATGCTTCACCAGTTCAAACTTGTACTGGAAGGCTTTGCCACACTCATGGCACACGTGTTTCTTTTCAACCTGCACAATCTTAAGCTGGCTGACATCGGTCACATCATTTCCTTCAGGGAGAGCTGCTGCTTCAGTCTTTATTGGTTTCTCAAGTGGGTGAGTCTCCAAGTCTTGCTTGACAACTTGCGTCTCAGCGTTAAGCATCACCCTGTCGTGCTGCATCACCAACTCGGAGGCTGCGTGATGAGAATTTGTCTCTGCAGTACCATTCCTTACAGGGTCACTATCTGAAGGGAAGATAAAAGCAAGAGAAAATACGATGCAATAAGTCCAGAAAAGACTCAATTTTAGACACCAGCATTTTCTGATTTGATTATTTGAGTTCATTAATAGTTTCTCTCGAGGAATTTCTAAGGGCACATCTACACTGCAGAATTAATGCAGTTTGACATCACTTTTATTGGGTTAATTGTGTTATGGCTTTGTGATTGATATTTGATTGTTGTATCGGGCAAGGCCCCATGTGAGCCCCCCCGAGTCCCTTCAGGGAGATGGGGCGGGGTATAAAAATAAAGTTGTTGTTATTATTATTATTATTATTATTATTATTATTATTATTATTATTATTACTTTAACTGCCATGGCTCAATGGGAATTGTAGCTTGGTGAGGCACCAACACACATTTGACAAGAAAGGCTAAAGAACTTGTAAAACTACCACTTTATGTTTCCATAGCCTTGAGGCATGGTTAGTCAACGTGATGTCAGAACAAACCATTGAGGAAACTTGTGTTGTAGCTCAGCAAGCATCAAGAGGATTCTGATGGGTCAGAGAATGAGTGGAATGATGGGTTTCAAAGTGAGAAGTCTGTGAGTGATTGGAGAGAGTTGCAAGTAGATGAAACCAAAGTTGTGGACTCCTGTGCTCGTTCCCAGGAACAAGGGGAAGTTCTAGTTCCCTTAAGAAAAGGCCCTGGGCCGATGGGGAATGTTCTTGGGAAACTAGATTTGGCCTGAGAACACAAGGAGTGAAAAAAAGACAAACGAGGTATTCTCAGAGAATCTGAGATAAGACCTTGAAGACTAGGTGTGTTTGACATGATTTCATGGGTGCCTGGATGAACTTAAGTGGTGTGGGCTTAAAACCTCTCAGAAGAGACAACGTTGCCATAAGGGATGGTTCTCCTGTCCCTGCTCTCGAGTCTTTGATTCAAGTATTCTCAAGTTTCCTGTTCTGGTTTATGCCTTTGTTTCCTGAAAGGGTTTACATGGGAAAAATTCCTGTTTTCATGTTTCTGGATTTATGTATGAAGAACTGCTGTGGATTTTGGTTGCCTTAACTTTAGGTACTTTGGCATTTTTGGATTACTGCTATTTTGTACTTTCTATTCTACTGACTCTTTTGGCCTTGCCCTTTCCCCCTTGTTTATTTGATTTCTTTAATAATTTTTTTAGTTAGAATTACTGGACTCTGGTGTGCTGCTGGGTGAAAAGATGTTTCAGTGCTAGAGTGCAACAGCTTGCCACAGATGCAGGTGAAACGTCAGGAGAAAATGCTACTGGAACATGGCCATGCAGCCCTAAAAAACTCACAGTAACCCAGTGATGTCTGAACCTGAACCCTTCTGCATATATGACTAATAATCCATGTACACATTTTCATAATTCCAGACCCCACATTTTACTCTGCTCAGGATGGAAGAGGATACAGGCTTTCAGATTATAACATGTTTCCATGTTATAACCTGAAATTACACAGCCTTCTACATATTACTAAATTATAGGTCCCATTACAACCAACAGTGAGGAAGACAGTTGGATACAACCAACCATAGATTTGGCTGCTCCCTCCTTTTCTCTCATTGCTGAGAGAGACCAATTGCCAGAGTTCATGGCAGGGTTCATTTGCAGCAGTTGATAATACTGGTTTGTTATCTGCTTAATATGTATTTTATACAGTTGGTCCTCTACATTTGCTGATTTAACTTTGGCGGATTTGATTAATATGGTCTCTCGAAAGATCTGTAGATTCTCCAGCACAACACTATGATCAACTTCTGGCAGACATTGACCATGGAATCGTACTGGAGGATCTAGAGATTCCTAGAGAGATGTTCTCTCATGTAAACAAAAATAATGTTTCTTATTTGCAGTTTTCCTGTTTCCCAGCGAATATGGAGGGCTGACCACACAAGAGGCTTCTGAGAACTTATGGATTTCGGAATCCACATGGCCCCCTGGAAATCAATCCTCCATTGCCGACTGTACTGGGAAATAAAGCCTCATGACTTTTGGAAGCTGAATCAGATTTTATGCAGCATTATAAATAATTTCTATAAAAGCTTGTATACACTGAATCACCAGAAAGCAAAGGTGACACTTTCTCAGTAACCCATATGGAAAAATTTAGAGTATGTTGGATTTCAGAAACCCTGACAGTTGGCCATCCAGTCTCTGTTTAAAAACCTCCAGAGGAGGAGACGTCATCATCACACTCTGAGGCAGCAATATGTCATATTAAAATTATGTATAGATTTGATACAATGCGGATTTTATATGTGTGGGTATGAATGAACTGAATGAAAGGAATAATGTTGGAGACTCCATTTTGAAGATTAAGGCCTGTAATGACTAAACCATTAACTACTTGCTTGATGAATTGTAATTAAAACCTGCTAATGAGAACTGAAATGGCTGACATGTCCTAGTAAACTGTGGTAAGAACTGTAACAGTGATAAGAGAAATGTTTATATCTGTTTACATCTTCAATATTTACTGACCAGAAACCATTAAGAAGGAAGCCAACACAAGGCTCCTTACATTTATCAACGCCAATTAAGGAGAGTCAACATCTGTCATGAACTGAGATGAAGCCACGATGTTGCAGGCTGGAAAAACACCTATCATTCATTTACAACTTTGGAACAACATCAGATTAATATTCCTATAAAAGACTCAATCTAATAATTCTCAAGTGTGACAGACAGCTGTGGTGTTCACCTTCCATGCTCTGCTCCATGGGAAGAGAGAGATGGTGTATGTACAGTAGACTCTCACTTATCCAAGTTTCACTTATCCAAGGTTCTGTATTATCCAGTCTGCCTTTTAATAGTCATTGTTTTTGTAGTAAATGTTGCAATATTTTGGTGCTAAATTCGTAAATACAGTAATTACTACATAATATTACTGTGTATTGAACTGCTTTTTCTGTCAACTTCTTGTAAAACATGATGTTTTGGTGCTTAATTTGTAAAATCATAATGTACTTTTATGTTTAATAGGCTTTTTTCTTAATCCCTCCTTATTATCCAAGATTTTCGCTCATCCAATGTTCTGCCAGCCCGTTTATCTTGGATAAGTGAGACTCTACTGTATTTGCAAGACAACACATCTGCAATGGAACATAGAGTCTGGTCGCTGCCTCTTTCTCAGGCTGGAAGGGAAGGAGTGCATTTTGGAAAAGTATTGTGCATATTTGGGAGTTTCATATCTGCAATGGAAAGCAGAAGTCTGGTCACTTGCTTCTTCCTCAGGGAAAGGATGTGTTTTGACATTTTGGAAGTTTTGGAATTATGCATTGGCAGGATGCAGGCAAATCAGGGTCTGGCCTAAGCAGGTTTTTCTCCAAGGAGGGAGAAAGGATATGGTAATATTTGGATGTATGCATAAGGATGAATGAACGTGTATGTGTAATGTGAATGCTGAGTAAATATGTAATTCCCCTTTGTTTGTTAGCCAATGTAACTGCAGGTTCTTTGTGGATTCAATGTAATTACATAGAATCTGTATGTCTGTATGTCTAATGTTCTTTGTGTAAAAGTGTAAAAGTTCTAATACTCTTTCTCTTATTGGAAATGTTAGGTTTTATAATGTATTGAGTCATGCACTGCTAATGGGCTTCTATTGGGAATGCTGATTGATTGTATATGAGGAATCATTTGGGGAATGTGTTTGGGCCTACTCCAGGTGATTGTCAATGATGCAATCCTGAGTTTGGGTTGGGTCAATTAGTTGGTAACCAATCAAGGATTACTATGTGTAAATGTATTATATATAAGGAACCATGTTCAGTGTATTTTCCCTCTCCCTTTCCTTTTGATGTTGTGAAGTCTATACGCAATTAAACCTGTCTACTAGGACAAGATACTACGTTCTGTGGTGAGTCTGTAATATCATCTAGACTAGGGGAAAAACAGTAGTAAAAACTGACAATGGCCGGGCATATGCTCAAGTGTCTACTATGGAAGCAGACTGGAAGACTGAAAGTACTGAGTAGGTGTAAGCTACTGGAAGGCGCTGAGACTCTGCAAGTATAAAGTTAAATCTTATCAGGAAATTTGCAATAAAAGAACCTATGCTTTAAAGTTATTCATAACAGTATATTCCATAACCGAACAGCTCTTAGCATCAGAATGTTCACTCTAACGTTAGGTGGAATCCTTTTCATTTCAATTTGAACCCATTGCTCTGTGTCCTAGTCTCCAGAGCAGCAGAAAGGCAAGCTGGCCCCTTCCTCAATATGATATCCTTTCAAATATAATCACAGAATAAAATAATAATTATAGTGAACCTGTGAGTACTTCCTGCTGCTCGCCTGGCGATGAGCTCTCAGTCATAGCTTCTCCATTCTCAAGGCCTTTGTAGGTAGGGTTTCCAACCAAGTGGATTCTCTGGTGTTTGGTCAAATAGGGTCTCCACCGGAAGCTCTCCCCACACTGGAGGCACTTGTATGGTTTCTCCCCCGTGTGGATCCTCAAATGTTCGGTAAGAGTGGAGCGGCGATTGAAGCTCCGTCCACATTTGGGACATTCGTAAGGCTTCTCCCCTGTATGAATCCTCCGATGGGCACTCAAGTGGGAGCTCTGGATGAAGCGTTTCCCACACGCCAGGCACTCGTAGGGCTTCTCTCCCGTGTGAGTCCGCCAGTGCAGCAAAAACTCAGATTTGCAGTGGAACCACCGGTCACACTCAGGACACATCAGCTTCTTCCGGCCCACGTGGAACATGCTGCGCTTCGAATTGGCTGCTCTCAAGTGCCTGGGCGGTTCGCGCCACATATGCCCCGGTTGGGGATCCCATTGCCTTTGTAGACCGCGTCGCATCTCAGCGTTTAAAGGCACGGTCCCCGGGGGGGCCGCCAGCAAAGTCCAACGGGGTTCTGCTTGCCCTGAAATGTCAGTCTCAGGGATCTCCTCTTTGATCTCCCTCACAATCACTTCGCTTGCTGGAATGGAGGGAATCAAGGAGAGCTCATTCCCTGGAAGAGAAAGGATGGAGAAGGATATGAATCGTAGATTTGGAAAGACACCAAGGGCCATCCAGGCCTACCCCATTTTGCCATGCAGGAAGACACAATCCAAGCACTCTTAACAGATGATGGCCATCCAGCCTCTGCTTAAAAATCCCCAGAAAAGGAGACTTCATCACCCTCTGCACTGCCATATAATCCAGATGATCAAAGCAGGAGGTTGATACGAATTCAGTTTTTTTTCAGGTCAGGAGTGACTTGAGAAACTGCAAGTCGCTTATTGTGTGAGAGAATTGGCCTTCTGCAAGGACATTGCCCAGATGTTTTTACCATCCTGTGCGTGGCTTCTCTCATGTCCCCACATGAGAAGCTGGAGCTGACAAATGAGAGCTCATTTATTTATTTATTTACAGTATTTATATTCCGCCCTTCTCACCCCGAAGGGGACTCAGGGCGGATCACATTACACATATAAGGCAAACATTCAATGCCTAAACATAGAACAAAGACAAACGCAGGCTCCGAGCTGGCCTTGAACTCATGACCTCTTGGTTAGAGTGATTTGTTGCAGCTGGCTGCAGCTGGCTGCTTACCAGCCTGCGCCACAGCCCGGGCCCTGGATTCGAACCTCTAACCTTTCAGGCAGCAGTCCTGCTGGCACAAGGGTTCAACCCATTGCGCCACAAGGGACTCCATCAAAGCATATAACCCACATTATCTGCTTTGAACTGGAATATATGAGTCTACACTGTCATATATAAAACATATAAAAATTTGTTTTAAAGTTTTTATGTTGTAATTAATAGTTTTAATTGATTTTATGTACTGTGTAATTTTGATCTTGTGTAGGCATCGAATTACTGCCATTGTTGTAAGCTGCCCTGAGTCCATTCGGGTGAGAAGGGCGGGATATAAATGTTGGAAATAAATAAATAAATAAATAAATAAATAAATAAATAGATCTATTTCAAAGCAGATAATCTGGATTTAATATGGCTATGTAGAAGTGGCCTTCATCACACTCCCAGTCATTCCAGTCAAACAGCTCTTTTCACCGGGAAGTTCCTCCTAATGTTTAGGTGCAATCTCTTTTCCAAATATTAAACCCTTTTCTCTGTGTCCTAGTCTCTGAAGCTTGCTCCCATCTCAATATGACATCCTATCAGATATTTATCTGTCTCCTCTCAACCTTCTCTTATTCAAACTAAGCAGCTCCCTAAGCCGCTCCTCATAGGACTTGGCTTCCAGCTCTTTAACCTTCTTTGGTCTGTCAATATCCTTCTTGAATTGGTTACTTGATTCCAAAGAGATGGAGGTTGGAGTAAAGGCTTCCTTGTACAAGTCCCTATTCTAGACTTGGACACTTCTGAATTAGTGTGATTTATGTAAGGAGAGGAACGTATCAGTTTGGCTTTCACCCATGCTACAGGATCAAAGAATTGGAAGGAACCACAAAGCCCATCTATTCCAAGTCACTATCATGCAGGAAAGCCAAATTCCATTTAAAGATATCCAAAGACCATCACTTTCCACGGCAGTCCCAACAAGTCTCTGGAGATGTCGAATAGACAATTTTTGAGAGACCTATAAATTATGCAATTTGTATCCACGGAGACCAGAAAACCATGGTAAATACTTTGTTTGGTTTCTTATTTTAGTGTCTGTAGTTTTTAATTGGTCGTAAAAAATAATTAAAGGTAATTTTAAAAAACCAAAACAGGATCAGCCAAAGGATGTGGACTTGCAAATATCTTCTACTGTTGGCTCCAATCAGTGGCTATGGAAAGGAGATAATTAATTAAAGCATGGGTGGGTAAAGCATTGGACTGCAATTCCCAGCACTCCTCATGTATGCTGGCAAAGGCAGATGGGAGCTGCAGTCCAATAACAGGTTTGTAGATCTAGCTTGAAATGGATCATTGCTTAGTTTTGCAGCCTTCTGATACAACTGTATTTGCACCTTAGCCTTGAATAAATACTTCTGTTTGTGAGTTTTCTCTTACCTTCACAAAGGTTTATGGGGATCTTCTTGCCCTCTGTTGTTGGAAGATTTGAGATCCATGGTTCCTCCCCTCGTTCCAACCGGGAAATCAGCTCAGGTTTAGGGATGGGAACGGCTAAGGTTGTCCATAAATACAAACAAGGAAAAAGTTAAACATACTCTAAAATAAATGATCACCAGAAATTTTTTCTTGATTAATTTTTTTCAGGTTTTGTTACTGCAGAAAAACAGGGTGAATGACAAACAGCTGATAGGCACAAGGAGCTTAGGGACATCCAAGCAGAGAGAGGAATTCCCCATGGCTGAATCTGCAAAGCTTCTTGGAACTCCTTAAAGTACAAGGAGGCAAAGTTGGATTCCTGTGACCTTCTTTGGAAAGTACTAGGAGAGGAAATTCACTTTTAATCACTTTGCCTGCTTTGTGTGCATTGGGGGGGGGGGGGGGAATAAACAAAAAAATTGCACTTCTTAAGACTTCCTCTTTTGTTTGTGTTAAGAGATTTATACATGGGCATGCCTCTTTTTGGACAGGCACAAGGTTTATTCTGCAGCTCTTTGTGCCAGGCCAGCAAGGTTGGGTATATTAAGAGGAGATGATTGAGAAGGGACATGATATACACGTTTAAATATTGGATTATGACCTGTTAGGATCATAACCTATTGGGGATTATGACCTATTATGGTAGGATCATAACTTATTGGGTAGCAGAGTTTCAGGAGTGCTCCTTTAGTTTATTGGGTAATGAAAGATCACTGGGCGCATAAATATCTTGTTTCTATTTGATGCTCTCAGTAGACAAAGATTCAAGTAGACTTCTTCAAAAATAACATGTTTGTTTTACTCACAACTTCATGTATTTAAATATACAGGCACATTTCTTATCATGTTAAGCTTTAAAATGTTTCCGTTTGTATTTTTAACTTATAGTCTTTAATA
Source organism: Anolis carolinensis (assembly GCF_035594765.1). Classification (NCBI taxonomy): domain Eukaryota; kingdom Metazoa; phylum Chordata; class Lepidosauria; order Squamata; family Anolidae; genus Anolis; species Anolis carolinensis. The sequence continues at coordinate 22,600,870 of NC_085842.1, forward strand.
GTCTCTTCAAAACTATATTGCTCTGCACAGTTCTCTTTTATAACAGTCAACTTCCAAGGAACTCAAGCCTCAACTGTCATCTAACTCCTAACACTGGCTTCTGTACTCAAACAGACTCAAGCCTCAACTGTCTTCTAACTCCTAATACTGGCTTCTGCCCTCCAACAGACCCAAGCCCCAACTGTCATTTCTGTCATTCTTTTTTTTTTTTTAAACTGCATTGTAAACAGTTACTGAACCAGTCACATGGTCTGCAGCCCCTCCCACTGCTTCAAGTACAAAGAGCTAAGAAAACTGCAAACCAAAGAAGACATACACTTCAGGAAAATGTTATAACACATTACAAAGCAGACAAACACATTATAATATGACACAATATATTGCATTATAAAACAGACAAAACATTAAATAAAGGAGGCTTGAAAAGATTGCTATCGTCAACAAAATATAGGAGAGGATGTCATTGTATTATAATTGTATATTATATATTACATGTAATACAGTAGAGTCTCATTTATCCAACACTCACTTATCCAACGTTCTGGATTATCCAACACATTTTTGTAGTCAATGTTTTCAATGCATTGTGATATTTTGGTGCTAAATTCGTAAATACAGTAATTACTACATAGCATTAATGTGTAATGAACTACTTTTTCTGTCAAATTTGTTGTATAACATGTTTTGGTGCTTAATTTGTAAAATCATAACCTATTTTGATGTTTAATAGGCTTTTTCTTAATCTCTCCTTATTATCCAACATATTCGCTTATCCAATGTTCTGCCGGCCCATTTATGTTGGATAAGTGAGACTCTACTGTATATAATGCTTATATTGTGCTATGCTAATAATATAATTTATTGTATGTACATATAACTTGTAAGTTGCCCTGAGTCCCCTTCGGAGTGAGAAGGGCGGGATATAAATGTCGCTAATAATAATAATAATAATAATAATAATAATAATTGAGGAGGAGGCAAGCTCATTTTCTGTTCCTTCAAATACACACATTGGAAGAAAGGGGATTTCATCTGAACATCAGGAAGAACTTCCTGATTGTAAGGGCTGTTCAATGGTGGTTTGCTATTGCAAAGTGCACTGAAGGCTCTTTCTTTGGAGGCTTTTAAACACAGGCTGGATAGCCATCTGTCTGGAGTGCTTTGATTGTGCTCTTCCTGCGTGACAGAAGTAGGTTGGACTGGATGGTCTCTGGGAAAGAAAAGGAGTGAAGTGGGATGGCTGCTACTAGGTAACATGTGTATGGTGGGAGGGAGGGAGAAAGAAAGAGCCACAAACCAAAAATGCAACCATTGGCAACCCTAGGTAAATACACTAATCGTCACTAACAATTAAAGGAATCCTACCTAAAGATGCCACGTTTTCGTAGTTCTCTTGCATGACATCCCAGTACAGATCTCTCTGCTCTGCATCCAAAAGGTGCCACTCCTCTTCGGTGAAGTACACAGCCACCTCTTCAAAGGAGAATGGCGGTGCCTGGAAGGGGATGGAAATAAAAGATTTGCTTCACCACTCTTTCCTCTCGATTTTGCTTCATTTGTTAACTTTGATAATGACATTAAAATGGAACAAAATCACCGTTCCCAATCTGTTCTCTACCTGAACTGGCTCCGCCGTCATCATCTCTCTCCCTCCAGGAGGAGGGAACGTTCCAAAGAGAAACACACACATCATTTTGCCAAACCTGTTGGGGAGAAAATGTCAATCTATATATATAAAAGAGTGATGGAATCAGGGCACCGGACAAAACAACAAAACTACAGGCCCCCCAACCTCGAAATTTGACAACACAACCCATCATCCACGGCTCTAGGTTTGATACAACAAAAACAAAAGAAAAATAAAGTCCTAATTAGAGGGAGAGCAATAATTGTTTTTATCCAATTGCTGCCAGTTAGAGGGCTAAGCTCTGCCCAACCACCACTACCTCAACAATTTCTCACCAACACCACCAGACAACGCCACAGCAACGCGTGGCCGGGCACAGCTAGTAACAAATAACTTATTTCAGTCTCATCCTTTAAAGAAAGTTCTGTCTCATGTAAAAGAAATCAACATCCCCACCCTCTCCAATGCATTTATATTCACAGCCACTTGGAGTCTTTGGGTTGCTGTGAGTTTTCCGGGCTGTATGGCCATGCTCCAGAAGCATTCTCTCCTGATGTTTAACCCACATCGATGGCAGGCATCCTCAGAGGTTGTGAGGTCTTGTTGAAGACTTTCATGGCCGGAATCACTGGGTTGTTGTGGGTTTGTTATGAGGTTTGTTGGAAACTAGGCAAGTGGGGTTTATATATCTCATTTTGAAATCCACAAGCGTGTGGACAATTTCAACAGAAAGGAGGAAACCATGAAAGTGAACTAAATCTGGCTCCCAGTATTAAAAAACTCTAAAATCAGGATAGTAAACAAAGAACTATACTCAAAAATGGGAATTCCAGACATGAAACAATCAGGGCCAGCTAATCACCTCCCAACAAAAGCAGAAAGCAGTCAAGCTTTGAAGCTGCAAGGCTATTCAATGCTAATAAAGATGGCCAATTGCAACATTCACACTTGCCTGAAACAGACATGACTTCTTTTTCCCAACCTGGACCTTCCACAGATATATAAACCCAACTTGCCTAATTTCTAACAGACCTCACAACCTCTGAGGATGCCTGCCATAGACATGGGCAAAATGTCAGGAGGGAATGCTTCTGGAACATGGCCATTCAGCCTGGAAAACTCACAGCAACCCAGTGATTCCGGCCATGACAGCCTTCGACAATACAGAAATAGGACATTTAACTAGGGGGTGAAACTGAATAGTGTTTTGGGGAATTAATCTGTACTGCATCACATTGAGTCTCATAAAGCTTTTTACTACCAGGAGAGAATAAAGAAACCCCCAATCAATAGCTGAGGTACATCTGCACTGTAGGATTAACACAGTTTGACCCCACTTGAACTGTCCTGGCTCAATCCTATAGAACCAAGGAAGTTGGGGTTTTACAAAGTTTTTAGACTTCTCTGCCAAAGATTGCTGGGGCCTCACCAAACTATAAATCCCAGGGTTCCATAGCATTGAGCCTTGCCAGTTCAAAGTGGTGTCAAACTGCATTCATTCCACAGTGTAGATGCTTCCTTTGTGCCCTTGAATTTCATAGGGGTTTTCTTAGGCAAGGAAGACACAGAGGTGGCCTTGCCAGTCCCAGAGCCCACCGTACCTGGGGATTCCCTGGTGGTCTCCCATCCAAGTCCCAGCCAGGGCTGGCCCTGCTTAGCACCCAGGATCAGGCCAGCTCCGGAGCCTCTCGGCGCATGTCTTGTCCACACTGGATGCCAAATCCGACCCTGGGACTCTCAGCTCTCCTCCATCATCTCCATAGACGCCGCTGGGCCGGATCTGGCAGCATTTGCCCTGGGAAGCTCAGCCTCCAGTGGAGGGAAAAGAAGAAAGAAAGAGAGGAGCTTTCAGCAGCTGCTCCTTTTCCAAGGCCCAAACCAGGGCCCTCTTGTGGCCAGGCTGGGTGCATCCACAATGTAGAATTGGATTCCATCTGCACTGAGCATTTAATCCAGTTTCAAACCGATATTGGGAAAAAGCGTTTTTGCTGTGCAGGTAGAGAGGCAAATCTCACAAAATTTCGCATCTGATGTACATGGATGACCTGAAGCTGTATGGGAAAACGGAAACTGAAATCCAGTCTCTGACTAACACTGTCCGAAGTTTTAGCACTGATATCAGCATGGGAAAAATCATTGAAAGTGAGAGCATAAATATGCCTAATGGCCAAACGATAAAGTGTCACCAACCAGAGGCCTATAAATATCTGGGCATATTACAGCTGGACAACATCAAGCATGAACATGTGAAAACTGGTCAGCAAAGAATACACACAAAGGGTCAGAAAAATTCTCAAAAGCAAGCCCAATGGAGGCAACACCATCAAGGCCATAAACACCTGGGCCATACCTGTCATAAGATATACTGCTGGCATCATACACTGGACACAGATGGAACTGGACAATTTGGACAGAAAACCAAGAAAACTCATGACCATTCATCATTCACTGCACCCTCGCAGTGATGTTGACCGGCTCTATCTGCCTAGAAGATCAGGGGGCAGAGGACTCTTACAAGTAAAACAAGCAGTCAAAGAAGAAGAACATGCCCTGGCAGAATATGTAAAGCAAAGTGAAGAACCTGCTTTGATTGAAGTCAAAAATCAGAAACTCCTCAAAGCACAGCAGACAAAAAACCAGTACAAGAAAACCGCACTACAAACTAGAGCCAACAGCTGGCACGACAAAACATTGCATGGAAAGTTCCTTGACAAAATTGAAGGAAAAGCTGATAAGGAGAAGACCTGGCTCTGGCTCACAAATGGGACCCTGAAGAAGGAGACAGAAGGCCTGATCCTTGCAGCCCAGGAGCAAGCCATCAGAGCAAAAGCAATTAAGGCCAAGATCGAAAAATCAGCTGATGACCCAAAATGCAGACTGTGCAAGGAAGCTGACGAAACCATTGATCATATCCTCAGCTGCTGTAAGAAAATCGCACAGACTACAAACAGAGGCACAACTGTGTGGCCCAAATGATTCATTGGAACTTATGCCTCAAGTACCACCTCCCAGCAGCAAAGAACTGGTGGGATCACAAACCTGCAAAAGTATTGGAAAATGAGCACGCAAAGATACTGTGGGACGTCCGAATCCAGACTGACAAATTTCTGGAACACAACACACCAGACATCACAGTTGTGGAAAAGAAAAGGGTTTGGATCATTGAGGTTGCCATCCCAGGTGACAGCTGTATTGACGAAAAACAACAGGAAAAACTCAGCCGCTATCAGGACCTCAGGATCGAACTTCAAAGACTCTGGCAGAAACCAGTAAAGGTGGTCCCGGTGGTGATCGGCACATTGGGTGCCGTGCCAAAAGATCTCAGCCAGCATTTGGAAACAATAGACATTGACAAAATTACAATTTGTCAACTGCAAAAGGCCACCCTACTGGGATCTGCATGCATCATCCGAAAATACATCACACAGTCCTAGACACTTGGGAAGTCTTCGACTTGTGATTTTGTGATACGAAATTCAGCATATCTTTCTAGTTTGCTGTCATACTATGTCGTTCTGTCAATAATAATAATAATAATAATGATGATGATGATTCTTGCAGCCCAAGAATAAGCAATTAGAACAAATGCCATCAAAGCCAGAACTGAAAAGTCGACGTGAAGTAGTGAGGGAACACTGTACCATTGTTCTGTTGATCTCTTGGACTTAGTAAAAGTTTCTGTGTTATTTGCTCTGCAACGCTGAGTGGTGCATCATTCTGCAGGGTGACTCTGGGTTCATGGGCACACGTAAGAGCTTCTGTCTATCATCCACAATCCCCAACAAACCCGACTTGCCTAGTTTCCAACAAGACCTCACAGCCGCTGAGGATGCCTGCCATAGATGTGGGAGAAAAGTCAGGAGAGAATGCTTCTGGAACATGGCCAGACAGCCTGGAAAACTCGCAGTCAGCAACCCAAAACAAAGCACCTTCTCCAATCCAATTGCTCTCCACAGAGATTGCAATACAGTCCTTGGTGTGTATCTGTTAATGTGGGATTTGTGTATTGGTAGTGTTTAAATGAAATTTGTGTCTTGCCTGTCTTGCATACTGATTGCATCATCCAGAGTGGACTATAGTCTGGAAAGAGTTAATTACTAAGAAGCTGTGATGACCTTGATGTGTGGCTGGAACCAAGGAGTGTCCAGACACAAGTGTTTGTACATTAATGATTGCGTTCTGTTCCGAGTTGAGTCGAGTGCTGTCTACCTAGGTGTTGAGTCAAGTCCTGTGTTTGTCTTTTGTCTGCAAGCTTGTTTGTCTTGATTATTACTGAAGTCAGTAAAACTTCGTATATAGTTTTACCAAAGTCTCTGGGTGTCACTTCGTTCTGCGTTCCACTGATTCCATCCAACTACTGCTGCGCTGCAAATTACTCTGACAGTATCCACACTGTAGATTTAATGCAATGCTCTAGGCTCGATGCTCTAGGACAGTGATGGCCAACCTATGACACGCGTGTCAGCACTGACACGCCTAGCCATTTTTGCTGACACGCTGCCGCATGCAGATTGATTGGATGACTAATGTCTTTTGTGGCCAAATTTGGTGTGATTTGGCCCAGTGGTTTTGTTGTTTACTCCATGGGAATTATGCACATTACAGTTAGGGGTAATGAAATTTCGGCCTAGAACAAAACAACAAAACTACACATCCCAGAAACACTAAACTTAGCAGCACAACCCCTCATCCATGCCTCTACGTTCATACAACAAAAACAAAATAAAAATAAAAGTCCTAATTAGAGGGAGAGGAAGAATTGTTTTTATCCAATTGCTGCCAGTTAGAAGGCTAAGCTCTGTCAGGGGAAAACCTTTACCCTTTACCGTAACTACCACCAATACCTCAATACTTTATTTCCCATACCACCATACTTCGCCACAGCAACGCGTGGCCGGGCACAGCTAGTATATATATAAAATCATTATATTATTATTCTATTATTATTGTAGTATATTATTATATTATTACTATTATATTATTATTATATTATTCATTTTTCATGACTACATTGAAACTACAATAGAGAGAAATCAGCGTGGAAACTGCAAGAGGTACCATAGATTGTTGTACATGGAAATAATGGCAGTAAACAGTTTTTGATTTATTAAATACAGTTATATATTACAACTAGCTGTGCCCGGCCACGCATTGCTGTGGCATTGTCTGGTGGTGTTGGTAAGAAATTGTTGAGGTAGTGGTGGTATTGAATGTCTGTTGTATGGTTGTCTTTAGGTTTAGTATGCACACTGAAGTGGATTATATGGCAGTGTGGAGTCAAGATAATCCAGTTCAAAGCAGATAATATAAGATTCTAAATGGGTTATATAGATGTGGAAGGGCCTTGAGTCTACACTGTCATATAATCCAGTTAAAATCTGATAATCTGTGGAAGAGGCCTAAGTGAGGCCTAACCGTGCCTGTGCCCTGGGCTGAGTAGGTTGATAGGAGACCAAGTGGGCGGAGCTTAGCCTTCTAAATGGCAGCAATTGGATAAAAAGGGTGTCAAAGGGTTAAAGGGGTGTCAAGCTGCATCAGTTCTGTTGTCGAAGGCTTTCATGGCTGGGATCACAGGGTTGTTGTATGTTTTCCGGGCTGTATGGCCATGTTCCAGAAGCATTCTCTCCTGACGTTTCGCCCACATCTATGGCAGGCATCCTCAGAGGTTGTGAGGTTTATATATATCTGTGCAAGGGTGGGAGGAAGAAACAATACCTCACCACCTCTGAGGATGCCTGCCATAGATGTGGGAGAAATGTCAGGAGAGAATGCTTCTGGAACATGGCCATACAGCCCGGAAAACACACAGCAATCCTGCATCAATTCTGTTTCCTCTGGAGGGCGCAACCTGCTTTGCTTGGGCAGGAAGCCTTGCAAAGGGTTAAGCCTAGAGAGGTGCCTGCTTTGCTAGAAAGGCCCGGGACTTGGCCAGGCTTTTTAGGGGAGGACTTAAATACTGGATGCACCTTCCTGTCCTGCTTTTCTCTACCCCGAGGGGAAAGAAAATCGCCTTTCGGATTTCCCAATTCTATTTCTTGCAAGGTGCAACTGATCCCATGCAAGAGGTTGTTGCAAAAAAGGTGAGTTGATTTTGCAAAGCAAGAGGATTTTTGCAGCTCTGGTTGGGAGGTAAAAAAAAAGAGGAAGAAAAAAATTGCAACTGGGAAGGAAGGAGAGATTTTGGATCTCTTTAAAAAAATATTAGTTGTATCCTCATGTTTAATTTTTAAGGGTAAGAAATTCCCAGGGGTGATAATGTTGCAAGAGGAAAGCAGGGTTGCTAACGTTTGAGCTGTGCGGGGATTAGTAGTGTCAGCCCTTCCTTGAGATGCATCCACACTGTAGAATGAATACGGTTTGGCGCCACTTTAACTGCCAGGGTTCAATGCTATGGAATCCTGAGACTTGTGGTTTGGTGAGGCAGAGGAGCCTACAGATCTTGTAAAACTAGGAGTTGGAGCAGATAAAAGTGTCAAACTGCATTCAGTCTGGGTTGCTGTGAGTTTTCCGGGCTGTATGGCTATGTTTCAGAAGCATTCTTTCCTGACTTTTCGCCTGCATCTATGGCAGGCATCCTCAGAAGTAATGAGGTATGTTGCAAAGTAGTCAAGTGGGGTTTATACATGGGTTGTTGTGTGTCTTTCAGGCTGTATAGCCATGTTCCAGAAGCATTCTCTCCTGACGTTTCGCCCACATCTATAGCAGGCATCCTCAGAGGTTGTGAGGTTTATATATCTGTGCAATGTTCAGGGTGGGAGGAAAAACCTTGTCTGCTTGAAGCAGCTGTAAACGTTGCAGTTGTCCCCCTTGGTTAACATTGAATAGCCTTTCAGTTTCAAGGTCTGGTTGCTTATTGCCTGGGGGAATCCTTTGTTGGGAGGTGTTAGCTGGCCCTGGCAACTACCATGTCAGCCTACACAGAGAAGCCATTGAAATTCACAAGCTTGTGGACAATTTCAACAGAAAGGAGGAAACCATGAAAATGAACAAAATCTGGCTACCAGTATTTTTAAAAAACTCTAAAATATGGACAGTAAATACAAAACAACACTCAGAAGACAGCAGAATTTCAGGCATGAATCAATTGGGGCCAGCTAACACCTCCCAACAAAAGATTCCCCCAGGCAGGAATCAGCCAGACCTTGAAGCTATTCAATGCTAATCAAAGGGGGCAACTGAAACATCCATAGCTGACTGTACGGTTTATTGAGTACATGCTTGAATTGTTTGATCTAAATAACAAAAGTAAGTAGTATGTATTAATAGTTAATTGTACTAAGCCAGAAAACACTTTGTACAATTGTATTAATGTTACCCAATACTTGCAGACCCTACCACCAGACGAAGACTATAAGTAGTCGAAACTGGTTGTGGATCAGGGGTCTACTCTTCTTTGAAGAAGAAACAAGAAAATAGCCAAGAAAGTTGATTACCATTCATCACACTGTGAATGCAACAGTTTGATTGGCTTTTGTAACCATTTATCTGAAATTTACATTTGTTTATTGTGTATAATACAATGTTTAATGATATTTAATACATTGTTATTATTTCATTTAGTGGACACTTGTTAGTTCAAGCCCTTGGGAACCCATTTTTTCTTATAGTAGTTTCCAATATACCTCATTACCTCTGAGGATGCCTGGCATAGATGCAGGCGAAACGTCAGGAAAGAATGCTTCTGGAACATGGATGTATCGAGTGTTAGTGCCAAATTTGGTCCTGTGAATTAAAATAAATCCTGCATATCATATATTCACAATAGGGTTCATAACAGCAATGTTACAGTTATGAAGTAGCAAGGAAAATAATTTTATGGTTGGGGGTCCCCACAGCATGAGGAACTATATTTAGGGGTAGGAAGGTTGACAACCACTGCCCTAAACTGTTGTGGCTCAGCTTACCTGTCCAAATGTATCTCCCTCTATGAACCATCTCAGAGATTAAGATCATCATGTGCAAATATGACTGGAACGGCCTTGACTACGATTACGGATTATGTGGTTTTAATAATTTGGTTTTAATATTTATATTGCCTTTTAAATATTTTAAGGTATATGCTTTATTACTGTTTGTTTGCTAAGTCATCGAATTGTTGCCTATTGTGAGGCTCCTTCAGGGTGAGAAGGGCGGGGTACAAATATGGTAAATCTCTATATATAAATCAATTATGTCCATAAATACTGTGATATAATACTGTGATATATCTTCCTGAACATCAGGAAGAACTTTCTCACTGTGAGAGCTGGTCAGCAGTGGAACTCTCTGCCCCGGACTGTGGTGGAGGCTCCTTCTTTGGAGACTTTTAAGCAGAGGCTGGATGGCCATCTGTCGGGGTTGCTTTGAATGAGATTTTCCTGCTTCTTGCAGGGGGTTGGACTGGATGGCCCATGAGGTATCTTCCAACTTACGATTCTATGATTCTATGATTCTATAATAATACAGAACAATATAATCTCCAAAATCAGGACAGTAAATAAAGAGCAACACTCTGAAAACAGGGAAATTCATGAAAGGAAACTACCATGGCCAGCTAACACCTCCCAACAAAGGATTGCCCCAGGCAGGAACCAGCCAGGCTTTGAAGCTGCAAGGCCATTAAAAGCTAATCAAGGTGTCCAAATACAACATTCAGTCTTGCCTCCAACAGACAAGACTTCTTTCTTCCACACTAGATACAGTAGATTCTCACTTATCCAACATTCACTTATCTAACGTTCTGGATTATCCAACACATTTTTGTAGTCAATGTTTTCAATACATCATGATATTTTGGTGCTAAATTCATAAATACAGCAATTACTATGTAGCATTACTGTGTATTGAACTACTTTTTCTGTCAAATTTGTTGTATAACATGATGTTTTGGTGCTTAATTTGTAAAATCATAACCTAATTTGATGTTTAATAGGCTTCTTCTTAATCTTTCCTTATTATCCAACATATTCGCTTATCCAACGTTCTGCCGGCCCGTTTATGTTGGATAAGTGAGACTCTACTGTATTATTCCACAGGTATATCAACCACACTTGCCTGCCTGTTTCTAACCTACAGAAATCCAAAGAAAATGAGCATAACCTGGCTCCTAGCATTACAAATCTCTAAAACCAGGACAGTAAATAAAGAACAACACTCTGAAAACAGGGAGGCTTTGAAGCTGCAAGCCCATTACATGCTAATCAAGGTGGCCAATTGATAATGCCACAGTAACGCGTGGCTGGGCACAGCTAGTAATAAATAAATAATAGGATCTTGTTAGATTTTCCAGTGGGATACTATGGTTACTTCTGGCAGATGCATACCATAGAACAGGCATGGACAAACTTTGGCCCTCCAGGTGTTTTGGACTTCAACTCCCATAATTCTTAGCAGCCAGTAGGCTGCTAGGAATTGTGGGAGTTGAAGTCCAAAACACCTGGAGGGCCCAAGTTTGCCCCTGCCTGCTGTAGAATCACCTGGACGACCTGGATGACCTTGAAAATTCCTAGAGAAATCATATTTTGTTGGAAATATGGAAGTAAAACTGGTGTCACGGACCCCATGGGCATAAGTTTTTCACTGCATATCTGCTCTGGTTTTCACGTTGTCTTGTTTTTTCCCCGTTACAGACAACCCATTGTCACTCCTTAAGGATGTCATCTGATTGAGCACTTCGTAAAACAACTTCTCCTTACATCCTGGATAAAAACCCAATGGCAACCGGTCTCTTTTGCTGACAATATTACAGAGGGAAAAGGACGAATCCAAGAAGACATCAGTTCCTACAATTTTACAGGACTCTACCCAAATTTGTGTCTCGTTGAGAGTGTAAATGGCTGCCGAGGAAGGTTCTAAAAGGTCCACGCCTGGGCACCCGAGGGTCAAAATGGAAGACCACGACCCCACGGGCCCCAAAATAGCAGAAGGGGCAGAAAGGGCCAGGAAATCGCCTCGCGTCCTTCAAGTCGGGACCATCAGGGAGTTCCTCAACTGGGCTGCACCTCTCCAAGTCAAGGAGGAACCCGAAGAAGGCTTGCCCGAACGCTGGGAATCCCAGTGGCAGGAGTTCCTCGCCGCCATGCAGTCCTCCCATCTCGGGTGGGGAAGCTCACCGCTGACCGAAGACGTGGTGCCATGGGGGGACAACAAGGCCTTTTTTGCCTCCTTCGAGCGCCTGGCCGGGACTTGCAAGCTTCCCCGGCGCGAGTGGTTGGCCCGCCTCTTGCCCGTGTTGAGCCGAGAGGCCAAGGAGGCCTACAGCAACCTTAGTGTCCGAGACCGCGGGGAATACGGCAAGGTCAAGGCAGCCATCCTGAAAGTGGACGCCATCCGGATGGAGACCCAGCGCCAGCGCTTCCGGCAGTTCCGCTTCCACGAGGCCAAGGGGCCCCGGGAAGTGTGCAGCCAGCTGCGGGAGCTCTGCCGGGGGTGGCTCAAGCCGGAGAAGCACACCAAGGAGCAGATCTTGGACCTCCTCGTCCTGGAGCAGTTCCTGACCCTCCTCCCGCACGAAATCCAGAGCTGGGTCAGGGAGCACGACCCGGAGACCTGCGCCCAAGCGGTGCCCCTGGCAGAAGCATTCCTGCTGAAGCGCCGGGAAACAGAAAGGAAGGAAAGACAGGTGAGTCCCTTGACACTTGAGGTATATCAGTACTGGAGAATGAATTAATTATTTTGGTCACAGACCAGGAGTGTAAAACTATAAATCATTAAAAACAGGTTTTTTTTTAAAAAAAAGGTTTAACATTAGAATCATAGTCGGAAAAGACCTCATGGCAATCCCCTGCCCAGAAGCAGGAAAATTGCATTCAAAGCACCCCCAGCAGATGGCCATCCAGCTTCTGTTTAAAAGCCTCCAAAGAAGGAACCTCCACCACTCTCAGAGAGTTCCACTGCTGAACAGCTCTCTCAGTTAGGAAGTTTACTATTATTTATTTATTAGTGACATTTATTTTTATTTTTTTAATAGTTTTTATTGAATTTAAAATTTTTCATACAATAATTACTTTTATCACATAGCAGATATATAATGTAGCATACAATGCTTGCATAATTATTTTATATCTATTGTTGATTTATATCTACTACAATGTTAACATTTGTCCATCTATATTTCTTTACCACTGTGTATTTTTCTCTATTATTACTGGTATTATTACATTTATTATTTTTCTCTATTATTGTTGCTACTATTACATTTATTTTACTCTATTTTTATTATTAATATATTTATTATTTCACTCTGATATTATTATTGTATTTATTATCTTTTGACCCAAATCAGGATTTTAATATTATTGTCTATATTGACTTTTATGACTGTTTTTAATCATGTTGAAGTTTTACTGCTCAGTTTAATGTTTTATCTGATTTGTGCTGTCGTGTCTGGGCATGGCCCCATGTAAGCCGCCCCGAGTCCCTCCGGGGAGATGGGGCGGGATATAAGAATAAAATTATTATTATTATTATAATTATTATTATTATTATTATTATTATTATTATTATTATTATTATTATTATTCTCTATTCATTATTACATGTATTATTTTCCTGTATTTATTATTATTATTATTACATGTATTATTTTACTCTGTTAAAAGGATACATAAGCACATTTATATTGAAGAAGATGAGAATGATTTGATCAGAGTTGGACAGTCTTATCTTAATTTTGAGCTTTATGAAATATTCAAAAACATTTAACCTACTGATGCCTCAATTAATATAATTTTATTGGTATCTGTTTTTATTTCTGAAATTTACCACCCTCGGCTTATACTGGAGTCAATGTATTCCCAGTTTTTTTGTGGTAAAATTAGGTGTCTAAGCTTATATTCGGGTTGGCTTATACTCGAGTATATACGGTAGTACATACAATACATTACATTACTGGTAGAGCATAACATAAGCATCATACACCACCACACTGCACTACACCACCACGCCGTAACACCACTAGTAATACCAGATGCAACACACAATACACAATTATAATAGTGTATTACTATAACTATCACACTGTAACACACTACAGTATACAAGTTCTTCCTAATGTTCAGGTGGAATCTCCTTTCCTGTAGTTTGAAGCCATTGTTCCGCGTCTTGGTCACCAGGGCAGCAGAAAACAAGCTTGCTCCCTCCTCCCTATCACATCTTGATACATGGCCCTCATGTATCCAGCCTTCTCTTCTGCAGGCTAAACATGCTCAGCTCTTTAAGTTGTTCCTTGTAGAGCTTGTTCTCCAGACCCTTGCTCATTAAAAGCAGAAAGTCCATACTATGGAGTCGATCTTCATGGCTTCATATATGACGCTTATAAAATCTGGATGGATAATAAAATAAGTTAAAACTTAAACTGCTTTCTTAATTTTATAGCTGCTATGCAAAACTTGGCCATTCTATAAGTGATTGATAGATCTCTATCCTTTATAACAGCCATGGGCAAGTTTCGACCCTTCAGATGTTTTCAACTCCCATAATTCCTATTAGTCCAAACACCTGGAGGGCCGAAATTTGCCCATGCCTGCTCTAGAAGATGTTTCTTCTTTTCCTTCAGGGATCATCTGTACAGTGGGAATAATAAAAACAGATTGAACATTGTTATAGAAGTGATATTGTATTCACTATAGAAGAAATGCAGTTTGACATCCCCTTAACTGCCATGAGCCAATATGCAATGCTTCATCAAGATCTCTTATTATATTTGTATGTGCAAATACAGGTATTTTGAAACCTGAAAAAAAGAAAGAAACTAAAACAAGAATACTTCTGGTTCCAAGTATTTCATGTAAAGGATTCTCAGCTTCACCAACATTGTTTTTGGTACCAGAAAACACAAGAAAATATCAAATTGACCTTTTCCTTCTTTACCGATCTGTCTTACGTCAAGGTATGCATAAGGTAGCATGTTAATGTGTGGATCTGCATTTCAGACACTGGAAGCCCGGCTTGTGAGCAGGCCTGAGTCGAGAGCACCTCCCTTTGGCGCTGGGCTGAAACGGATCTGCAGAGAGGTGAAGCAAGAAAGCATAAGAGTTCTGGGTAAGGATTTGGTGTTCCCCAGACCTTAGAACATAGTCACTGATGTTCCTTAGAGGGAATCCAACCTCAGGCACTTTTATCCCCCGTTGAGTTTTTGTTGTTTGTTCTCACCACTTCATTAAACACAGGTGGTGGGTGCTAATAGAAATGTAGTCAACCCACACGGTAAAGAAATGTTATGCCATATGGAACATGTTGGTTTTCACTCAGAAGATATTTGTTACAGGTTGAGCATCTTCTGTCTGGAATTCCAAAATACAGTAGATCACTTATCCAATGTAAACGGGCCGGCAGAATGTTGGATAAGCGAATATGTTGGATAATAAGGAAGGATTAAGGAAAAGCCTATTAAACATCAAATTAGGTTATGATTTTAAAAATTAGGCACCAAAACATCATGTTATACAACAAATTTGACAGAAAAAATAGTTCAATATGCAGTAATGCTATGTAGTAATTACTGTATTTATGAATTTAGCACCAAAATATCACGATGTATTGAAAACATTGACTACAAAAATGCGTTGGATAATCCAGAACGTTGGATAAGTGAGACTCTACTGTATTCCCAAATCCAAAATTGTCTATGGGGGGGATAGACATAGTGACATATTTACCTCTAGGATATATATAAGGTTTTAATGAATGAAACATAGATAAATATTGTACTTAGAATACTCCAATCTGTACACATAATAAAAGTGAAAATATGTATGTATGTGTGTGGCTGGGGTGACCACTTACACAGACAAGCTCCCACTTCCACAAATAGCTCTAGCTCCCACTACTCAGGAGATACCAATGGCCCTCCCTCCAATGACATTGCAGGTTATAGCGAGCGCTGTGAACATTTCCAAGAGCCCTGCCAATGTCGTCCACAAATGCCATACTGCACACCACCCAAGTTAAGGCTTTCATATGGGGATAATTTCATCTTAGATTTTCTGTTTTTCCTCCACCACAGACATCCCAGTGTTTCTTACTCTCTCAATTAGTGTGGAATTTGCATGACCCCGCCCACTGCCTCTCCCATAAACCTTTCGTATTTCCTATGGCACATGTACCTCTTCTGACTTACAAACAAATTGTAAGAACAAACTTACAGAACCTATCTTGTTCGTAACTTGGGGACTGCCTGTAATTAGTAGCAGGTAGAGTGATTTTAATATTTGTGTGATTTGCTCATTACTACTAAATGTACCCATAACCATTCTGGTCACTATGTTTTGAACTAATTGATGTTTCCTTAGGTGGGGTTTATTGCTTGAGTCCTCTTTATTCTGCCCTTTACTCCCTGCCAGAGCTTACAAAAGTTTCTTCATTGGACTACAACTCCTAGATTTCCCCAGCTAGTATGATCAGAGTGTCTCTGAGGTTCCATCTACCCTGCTATATAATGCAGTTTGAACCTGCATTTTAATGTTAATTCCTCCTGGCTGTTAGGAATTGTGAAAGTTGAAGTCCAAAACACCTGGAGGGATGAAGTTTGCCTATGCCTGGGGTAGACTCATATAATGTAGTTCAATGTAAATAAATGCATTATAGGAGTCTATACTGACTGTTGCAGTTTCAACATGTAGTTTAGTTGGTGTGTAATGTATTTCAAGAGTTTCTTTTTTAAGAAAAGCATGACCCTTTAGAGATCATAACCTTTGAGATAATGGCATTTATAGCCTTTTAGAGAAGAGCCAAAAACCTGTTTGAGTAGAATCTTCTCAAGTGGTATACAACCAAATGTAATTTGGTTCACTTCGTAGACTGAATAACTTGTTGTCTCTGGACTGTTAGGAAACTGAGAATATGCCAATGCATAAAATAGTAGTTCCTCAGAAGTGTTTTTCAATGCCCAAAAATATATCCACTCTTCTATAAAACAATTTTGTTTTATATTATGCACTCAAGAGACAAAATAGAGTAGACTTGGGAAAAATAACATATATGGTTTACTCACAACCTTCATGTGTTCAGCATACACAGGTACACAACTTATCAGTCAGTTACAGATATGTTTGAGATAGTTTCTGTGTGCCATCCGGTTACAACATCTCTCTTAGAATAAACAGCAAGCAAGTGTTTGCAAGTCTTCGATCTGACCAGTCCCAAAGTCAAGATATCTGATAGAGTCTGTGCTTGTCTCAGAGCGGATCTCATAGTCTGCAGCCCCTCCCACAACTTCTCAGGAAAAACATAGAGCAAGGAAAGAAAGCTGCATATCAGACCATACATATAATAAGTAAGCAACAGGATTATAGATAAACAAATTACTAGAGGAAGCTTGAAGAAAATTTCCAACATCTTTCTCTTTGATACTTTAGCATGTGAAGAGGAGGAGAATTAACATAATTGTCACCCCATAGCAGTTGTGGTCTAAGTGAAACTACAACAAATACTGAATATTTTCTGCAACTTAGTCATTTAATTGGATCCAGGTATACACTCACTCTGTGCACTAATGTTTTTACTGAGTGTCATGTTTAAATTTATTGTTTAATCTAATTTGGAATATTTATTATAAAGAGTATGTTATTGTCATTTTATACTTTTGATATTAAGTGAAGTAGTTGTGGCATTGAATGTTTGCCATGTATATGAATGTTTGCCATTTATATGTATGTATGGCCCGAATCACAGGGTTGTTGTGTGTTTTCCAGGCTGCCCTTAGTCCCTCTGGGGAGAGAGGGCAGTCTAGAAGATTATTATTATTATTATTATTGTATTTTATTACGACACAGCAAACAAGATAGATATGCTGGATTTCATATTACAAGTCGAACACTTCCCAAGTGTCTAGGACTGTGTGATGTATTTTCGGATGATGCGTGCAGATCCCAGCAGGGTGGCCTTTTGCAGTTGGCAGATCGTAATTTTGTCAATGTCTATTGTTTCCAAATGCCGGCTGAGATCTTTTGGCATGGCACCCAGTGTGCCGATCACCACCGGGACCACCTGCACTGGTTTCTGCCAGAGTCTTTGAAGTTCAATCTTGAGGTCCTGATAGCGGCAGAGTTTTTCCTGTTGTTTTTCGTCAATGTGACTGTCACCTGGGATGGCAACATCAATGATCCAAACCTTTTTATTTTCCACAACTGTGGTGTCTGGTGTGTTGTGTTCCAGAACTTAGTCAGTCTGGATTCGGAAGTCCCACAGTATCTTTGCATGTTCATTTTCCAATACTTTTGCAGGTTTGTGATCCCACCAGTTCTTTGCTGCTGGAAGGTGGTACTTGAGGCATTATTATTATTATTATTATTATTATTATTATTATTATTTTCCTTGGTAAATTTAAGATTTCACCTACCCTTGCGTTTCAGATTCAAGTGACTCCGGTAGCGACTATGGGGAGAAGAAGGCAATCCGTAGCACAGAGAATGGTCTGAAAAGTCCTGGCAGAGTTCAGCTGAGTCCAAGGAGCTTCCTCCAGATTCCTGAGGCGAGGAAAATGTTCCATCAGGGCCAGGCCCTCATTAAACACCCGAGGGTCCACACAACTGAGAGTCCCCATCAGTGTCCTGATTGTGGCAAGCACTTCACCCAACGCTCGAGCCTCACTATTCACCGGAGAATCCACACTGGGGAGAAGCCGTACCCTTGCCCTCAGTGTGGAAAGTGTTTCCGCCAGAGCTCCAACCTTCTCAAACACCAGAGAATCCACTCGGGCGAGAAGCCGCACCAGTGTCCTGAGTGTGGGAAATGTTTTGCGCAGCGCTCGAACCTCCTCATCCACCAGAGGACCCACACGGGAGAGATGCCCTACGTGTGCTCTGAGTGCGGGGCTTGTTTTAGCCAACACCGCGGTCTGGTCACTCACCAGCGGATCCACATGGAGGAGATGCCGTACGGCTACGGCTGCCCAGATTGCGGCAAATGCTTCCAGCAGAATTCAGATCTCACAAAGCACTTGCGTGTCCACACGGGCGAGAAGCCGTACAGCTGCCCCGAATGCGGCAAAAGCTTTAGTTACAGCTCCAACCTCAGCAAACACCAAAGGATTCACACGGGTGAGAAGCCGTACCTCTGCAACGTGTGCGGGAAGAGCTTCAGCCACTTGTCCACTCGCAACACGCACCAGAGGGTCCACACGGGGGAGAGGCCCTACGGCTGCACCGAGTGCGGGAAGCGCTTCATTTCCAGCTCCAAGCTCACGAGACACATGCGGACTCACTCGATTTACACCCCGTACATCTGCAACGAATGCGGGAGGAGCTTCAGTACTCACTCCACCCTGACGGCGCATCAGAGGATCCACTCGGCTGAGAGCTACGGGGTGGGCGATTCGTGGGAGGTGGCCGAACAGGGTCCGAGCAGCCGCCTGGGCAGGTTGTCGCCGCTGTGATGGACGCCTGTTCTGTTCCTTATGATTTAGTCTGTCCCGGTCGTATATAGGTCCCTTGTGATGCTTAGAGGAAGGGTGCCAGGTCCCTAAAGTCTTGGAAACTGGAGGCCTGAAGTGTGCAGGCAGGAGGTGAGAAGAAGGGAAGGATGGTATAGGATTAGCTTGGTGGTTTTGGAAAATAGAGGTAGGCTGGGGAAAACAGAAATAATAGGATAGCGAGAGGGATGGAATCAAGGTTTCAGGCTTGTATTGCCAGTTAGTTTTAGAAGGCAAAACCTAGTGCAGAATAGAGGTTCTTGTATTTTATCACAAGCGGCCTCAAGACCAGCTGTTTTTAGCCTCTTTGTAGTAATGCATGTACCACTGAAATGTAGCAGTGTGAGAACTAAATAGAGCCTCCAGCTTCAGTAACAGTATACCTCTGACTTCCCGTGGCTTGACATAAGCGGCAGATGAAGGCGATGGCCGATCTCTGATCTAGCTCTGTCTGATGCTGGATTGGTGGTGGATTTTTTAAAGTCCACGTGGCCAGAGGTGAATGTGTTAGTCCATCAGGAGATATTTTATGCTGTTGGGCAATACTTTTCCTGGGAGCAACCAAAGTCTCACAAGCAGTGAGCAAGCTTTTGAATTCTTCAAAATGTTATTCATTAGCCTGGGTGTTAAGCAAAGCACAAGGTAGGAGAAAAAAAAAAGAAAACCCTCAAAAGAGCTAATGCAAAAAAGAAGAAGAAAAGTTGTGTATTTTAGCCATAGAATTTGGATTTAGACTGAAGCGTGAAGGTAGGTACCTGTCTGCATTTTAGAAGCAAAATGATTCAGTTCCTGATCCCTTTTCTTGGGTTGGTTCAAGGGAATGGATTAGACCTCTCTAACAGAGTTCCAATTATAATAACTGCAGAGCGTATAACTATTGTTTCACTTAACACACATATGGGGCAAAATGGTTTTTCTAGTAATTTGTTAGGTCCTGTAGACGATTCTATGGTATGGCTCCCTTGGACGTTCTCATACAATCACCTTGGAGGGCCTCGCTAATGGCACCATGGTGTCATTTAATGGTGTTCAGTTGTATCTGTGATATAAGTTACTACAATCTGGTCTGAGACACCCCACCCCACAATGGATACGGGGATCTTATCATATGTTACCAAAACAACAGACAGACAGCATAGTATAATAATTAAATAAGATGTGGTTTTAATGTTAGACTACAATTCTAGGGCACCAAGGTTTGACATGGAAAGCCATTGGGTCAACCTGAGCAAGAGAAAGTGAATGGCAAATCTCTTGCCCAGAAAATCCTATGAAAGGCTTACCTTAGACTTCCAAAAAGATGGAAATTAATTTAAGGCATATGACATCAACACCAAACTACAAATCCCAGGAGTCCATAGGATGGACCCATGACAGTCTGAATGGCATTCAGCTTGATACATACCTGTATAGTGTAGACCAGGCATGGGCAAACCTGGGCTCTCCGGGTGTTTTGGACTTCAACCCCCCACAATTCCTAACAGCCGGTAGGCTGTTAGGAATTGTGGGAGTTGAAGTCCAAAACACCCGGAGGGCCAAAGTTTGCCCATGCCTGGTGTGAAATACTCAAAATAGAGGAGAAGCCTTAAAAATAACAAGTGAAGATCACTGTGAGTAACTCTAAAGCAATGTGCTTTGAGCAAAGACAACTCCTCAATCCGCCTTATATATGATGTTAAGATCTAAGCTGGCAGCAATTGACTACGGTCCCATCTACACTTCCATTTAATATCATTTTTAATTGCATTATGTGACAGGGTAGATGGGGCCTAAGAAAATGATCCCAAGGTTGTGCTGGACAATTTAGTGCTATTCTCAAACAAACACACACAAATGGGTAAAGGCAGATTTTGTATTGGGATTCATAAAGAATACATTTAAAAAATAAAATGGCCA